>NW_009647418.1:4263631-4267624 GCF_000708025.1 Charadrius vociferus
CTCAGCGGTGAGGGGCCGCAGCGCTGGGGTGTGAGGAGAGCGGCCGGGGAAGGGAGAGAGGGAGGGGAGAAGATGGCTTCCCGGGCGGGGAGCGGGGACATGGCCCCGTGGAGAGCGGACGGATCGGCCCGTGGGGCGCGGGGGGGAGAGGGGCACTCCCTGCTGTGAGAGGGGCATTCCTCGCTGTGGGGTGGGCTGAGGGTGAGGGGAAGCGCTGCTCTCCCGGGCAGGGCGGGAAGGCGTCTGTGGAGATGCCGGCTGTCCGCGGGGGGGGGCTGAGGGTGGTGGGGCTGGAGACCAGGCCGCAGGGTGCCCGGTAGGTGTGGGTACCTTTATTTACCTTAGTTAATACGTGAAAAATAGAAGAGTGCGTTCTGACAAACTTTTACTTCCTCTTTCACCAGAGGATTTTTAAGTGCGGTGCACCCGTCAGGCAGTGAATCCGACAGTGAAGGCGGGAGGTTGGGACGGTGTTACCTCCACATACCGGAGAGATGGAAGTAAAACCGGCGGAACAGAGGTCAGACCCCGTGTCAGCGGAGGGACAGCCCCGGCCTGGGCTCGCTGGGTCTTTTCTTGAGACAGGAGTTTTCTTCCTCTAAGCCCAACATCACGTTAGGTGCCCTTACTTGTCATGAAAGGTGGCCTTTATGAGGAAGCAGTTTGAAATCAGTGGTGAAACTAGGTCGTTTGGGCTCTGCGTAAAGCATAAATGTGGGAATACTTTAATTATACTTGCAGAATGAAAACCCAGAAGATCTCACCAGTAACTGATTTCCTCGTGCTTGACAGTTTACCGCACGGTATAAAGGGAATGAAATAGGAAGATGGGAGATCTTTTCTTCATCTCTTAATGAGAATCTGTTCACTTTGATGAGCATCAAATCTCTGTTAATTACTGTCAATAGAAATGGAGAGTAATCAATACTTCTCAGCATCAAGGCCTATACCAGGCACATCTGGAGAACCGAAAAGCAGAATAAAAGAAAAAGTCGTAGTACTGCCAGAGCCTAAGGCATAGAATCTGCACAGTTGCAAGTGTTCCCTTAATTACAGTGATGTGTTGTGCCATTTTGTAACTTATTTCAAGGTCAATTTATAGTAGTTTCATACTTACCTCATAACTTAAAAGACACTTTTTTTTTTTTTTTAATGCACTCCTATAGCTTAATATTGCAGGAAGGGTAAAGATAAAACACGCCATTTCTTTTAGACTTTCTTGGAATCTGCTCCAGCCATTGTGTTGAACTTTTCGCTTGACTGCATTCCTTGTAGCAATACATTCAGTGCGCAGATTCGTTTTTCTCATGCAGGTGATTTGCATACCTCCTGCTTGGAAGGGCCAGATTATAACAGGTAAGGAGTACAAGGGTGGCTTATACCCATCTCGCTCACTAGGGGAGCTTAAACTGAAATGCGACGGGATAAAGAGCTTAGTTCTCCAAACCCTTAGAAGAGTACGTACAAGTTGCAACAAGGAAAGTTCTAGTTAACTATTACAAAGAAAGTTTTCACAATGAGGGTAGTCCAACATTGCAACGGGGCACAGCAGGATGGTGAGTCTCTGCCCTTGGAGATACTCAAAATTTGGCTGGACAGAGCTCTGAGCAAATTGATCTGCTTTGGCCCCGCTTTTTGGAGCAGAGACCTCCATAGGTCCCTTCCGACCTAAATTACTCTGTAACTCCATAATGGTCGATGTAGTAATCTTTGGGAAACATGCACATGAATATTTGCAGGCTGGAGTTTAAGACTGTTAAGAGAGCAGGTGGTGGAGTCTGCCAGTTAGGAGCTAAAACCCTGTTGACGTTATCAAACAGATTTAAAAGCAGAGTTTCCTCAGTTAGCAGCTGGCCTCAGAACTTACTGTGAATGTTTTTGCTGTTACTTCCATACGTATTTTCAGAAATTCTTTGACTGTTCCGTGTTATGTTACACCAGCATGAAGTTTGAATGCAGGTAAACTGCAAGCTGGTGATTGGATTCAGAGAGATTAACTGAAGCCAATTTTTCCTTGGTTTAGGTGTTTTCTCAGCCATCTAATATTACACTGGAGACATTATGCTGCCCAAGAGAAAGCATGCAAACAGCGTGAAAAGGAATATCCGTGTGTATTGTTTTCTTACATATATTAGCTGGGTTCCTTTACGTGATTTAAAATGAGACAATACAAATTATGGACAATTGTTTTAATTTATAGCCTTGTCTCAGTTAAGGAATAGGGCAAGTTCACCTGACACAACTGAAATTATTTTTACAGTGAATATTAGCAAAGAAATATGTATCAGCTATTTCTATTCATCCAATTCATCTAATTTTTTTTGGCAGCACGTAAAATCACACATAGCCTTTAAATAACGTAATGTTCAGCAATTAAATTCTTACTTTCTTTGGAGTAACTAGTTTGTAGCAAAGAAATAATACAATAAAACACAGAGGCAAAAGAGGGATTTGCTTTGTAAAGGCATCAGCTTCCTTGTGTGTGGATTTCCACTAAAATTAGCTCAAATTTCTATAGACTGTCATTTAGACTGTAGTAGCTTCCTTTGGATGTTGAACTGAATTCATTTTGCTACCAGCTGAGGTCATTATAAAACAATTTTGTTTTATTTTCCCTGCTCTCAAGTGTGCTTTAGGAGATAAGTGAAAAAAGAGTAAAGGAGAGTTCAGGAACCGTCAGAACTAGAGATTTATGAGAACTGTCTGAAGACTTTGATGACCTCTGTGTTCCACCTAGTCAGGCAGCAAAATCAAAACGTTTCCCCCACCTCAGACCAACATGGACTGGGACTCGTGGCTTCCATGCTGAACCCAGCGTGGCTGAAAAGCAGCTTCATGTTTACTCATCATCTTTTTTGTAAAAGGACATTAGCGTGTCCTGACCCTCGATCTTCTCACTCCTCGCTTGGCATGTTTTCTGATTTTAGTTTTCATCCTTCTTCAGCCGACTATCTAAAATGTGTGGAGAAAATAATGATGTGAATTAAGATCAGTGCCCTCTATTTAGTGAAATGGGGTGCTTCTAAAAGCGGTTAGTGGTTCTTACAAAGGAATAATTTCCTTGCACACTTCAAGCCAGCTTTGTTTTATGTGAAAGAGTGGATTCTTTAGCTCCTCCTTTATTTACCCAGTGCCTTTACAATTCATCCCTCCATTCCCCTCAGTACAAAAGTGAAATATGCTATTTACATTTTAAACTGCAACTTCATCATGCAAATTCTCAGTCCCTGAACGAGATGGGAAGTACGTTATACTTCATCCCCCTACCAGTGCACAGAGTCTAAGTTTGTGTTTGTATTCTTTCCCTCAGAAATAAAAAGCAGCAATTTCAATTGCCCAAAGGTTCTTTTCCCAAGACATGTGCATTCATATCTGAATGAAACTAATGTGCAAGGGGATTCCGCACAACCCATTTTAAATACAGGAAACTTTCCAAGCTTCCTCCTCTTATTACAATGCAAAAGCACTGACCGTTTTTTTTTATTTATTTATTTTGAATACTGTATCGTAACAAATTATACTTAAAAATCATTTAGTGTGAAATTGCAGATTAATCCCATAGGGATGGGGTTTTAGCACTCGTCTAGCCACTTGGGAGCATACAGATGGTGAATCTGAGTTTTACAAAAGGCACAATCACTGATTACATGCATGGATGTAACGGACAAAAAGGCCTTCCTCACGGCTAAGGTAAGGAAATTACACTGGAGGTCCTAGTGCCTGGCGTGTTCAGAAAAAGCTACATTTTAAAATGCCTTTACTATTGAAAAGTTTCATAATATTTATCACAAACAAAGGCAAACCTGCTTTTTACTCCCTTTAGGATCCCTTTTTTACATTCTAAGGCAATTACTACTTTTCTTATTCTTTTGTTGTTGTTTTGTTTTATCACATCTTTAGGCAACAAACAAACAAACGGTGATTCCTTTAGAAGGAGTCTGGCAGCTTCTAAATATCACCGTCCTTGTTACTCAAACTAATGCCTCCTCTTCT
>NW_009647418.1:4267641-4277317 GCF_000708025.1 Charadrius vociferus
AGTCTGGCCTGTAAGAAATTAAACTTACATCCTCATGAAGATGATATTGCTGCCCTGTATAGCCGTGAAGTTAAAACTGCCATCTGACCTACTCGCTGATTTTCATGTAAAATTGTTAATACTTAGGAACAAAATCCGTCATACTGTATAATCCATCCTAGCGTGTCCAGCTTCATTAGGGTAAGGTGCGTCATCAGAAGGAGAAGCTTCTTTTCTGGTAGCCCAAGTTAATTTTACTTTCAGTCAAAACGTAGTTTTTAGAATGTAGTATTACCAAACAATTCTGAAATTTAGAAAAAAAAAAATAGTTGGGGATAGCTGTGCTGTTTACCTCAGCGGTTCTCATTATATGTGTCTTTGAATTTCTCTAAAATCCTAAACAAAACTATGCATTTGATATATAATTTCCTGTGAGGCTGAAACTGTCTGACTACTGTACTTTTGCAGAGTGCCTGGAAAAACGGGCCTGGGGTTTCTAAATGCCTCTGTAACAGAAATAATACAGAGCCTTTATTATATGTGCTTTGAGAGCTGGCAGAACCACAGAAACAGACCCAGTAGGACACACAAAGCCTGACAATCTGTTTATAATTTAGCCACTTAAACCTAAGCATAGCACAATTTTATCTTTGTGAGTGGACTATGAGAATATTTTGCCTTGATACATGTCTATTTTGGGGCAAAACATAGTTTATAGATAGTGTAATTGTGCAGTGCAATGGTTATTATATAGAATATTATGAAGCAAGTGTTGTGACAAGGGAATTCTGGTTGGCTGGCATGTTTTCCACCACTTCAAATGTCCAATGTAATTGCTCTTATCACAGGCTGTTAGCAGATTTTAACCCTCAAAATTTCATTAACGAGAAAGTGATCTCTGAGAAATGTAGTTTTAGTGTGTTTTTACTTAGCCTCCAGCAAAACAGTTACTTTCAGAAGCACAGTGCTTAATACAAGATTGTAGAAATGAGAAAAAATGGGACTGAAGCTAAAATTGCTTCCTTGAACCATTCTGTTGGCTGTCGATATTGTGCCATGTATGACAATTAGTATCAGCATGTGCAGAAGGTAATATTCCCTTCTTAAAACAAGTAGGTGTAAACGGTTGGAATAAAAACTTATTGTCACCCTGAATTTCTAATGTCTTAAATTTAGGCAGTAAAGTTAGAACAAATCCTTGTGCTATGTAAGCGTAGTATTAATGTTTTATTTTGCATTTTGGGGATACAATGTATACTTTTAAAATTATCCTTTTTTAAAATATAGAAGGAAATCTGTATGCTGCTGGCTGATGGATACAATTTGCAATGTAGTTTGTCATCGAAAGAGACTTTAAGCAACAGAGCACGCTGCAGACAAAATCATCAGTTTTGATCTCTTTATTGCTCTTTTGTAGACTGCAGTTTATTTACAGCTGAAGAACACTGCAAATAATCAAGTGTAGGTCTCACCTATTTCTTCACCATAGTAATGAGTTTTTTCTAAAATAATATTCCTGATTGTTTTCAGCAAATCTCCATGGATTGCGTTGTGCATATAATGACAATGAATGCTTTTATCTCTACCTATGCTCACATAAAGTTTTTTCTCTTTGTAGATGAAAAGTTAGGAAAGAAGAAAAAGGGAAAACTTTACAGCTGCCTGCTTTCAGCTTTGGGTAAATATACAACTTGTCACAGAAGCAATGAATGTTAACTACATAAGTACTTGGGGAAGTTTGTCTCTGAGGGGCTATTTGTTGCCTCAGTTGGATGCACAGCTGAGTCTTCAGCCCTTGAAAGACGCAGTCAGTTGCTTCACAGAGTGGTGGACACCTGGAGCATAGCTGAGATGAGCACCAGAGAGAGCCCAGTCTGGTCCACCTTGCTTCCCAGCAAGGCTGCTGCAATGCCTAACCTCAACAGAGTGGGATTAAGTTTCCTCAGTACGTTACTTGCTGAGCCCCACAGAGAGGCAGGCATCATCTGAAGATCACAATCTGGCCACGTTTAAACTGATATTTCTTACACAGAAATGCAATGACAAGACAACAGCTAGAGAAAGGCCAGAGTCTAGCTTGGGATTTAAAATTCTGCAGAACTCAAATCTTCTTGATCATTAAGTTTATTAACTGTGGCTAGAGATACTCAAGTAGAGTATTCTTCAAGGTTTCTGGAGAAAAACATTAATAACAAATACACAATGATTGCTTGGTTTCTATTTCTGCAATATTTTCACCAACACATTTTATATCAAATAAAACATAACACCTGTAGGATGTCAGGGTAATACTCTAAATGTGTAAAGCCCAAACACAGCGTGATAAAGGACTTTCATAATCTGTGACAGAACGATAGATTTCCATTTTCTTCCTAGCTTCTGTAAGTCTTAGGTGAATATGTGACTAGTTTTACGCGTGTATCGTACCTCATAAAAACAAATCTACTTTCCTGCCAGTCGTTCAAGAACATTGAGTGTTTTCTGGGATTCCTGGGTGTGAGGATGCGAGTATTTGCATAACTAACTTTACAGGTGGAAGCATCCCGCAGAAGCCAACACTGTGATAATTCCTTTGAAGTCAGTGAAGTGAGTGAAGTCACATGAGTGAAGATAAGCACGTACATATTTTTCTAAGGATCTAAGACTGAAAATTGAAGATCCCTTCTCTCAGTAAGGCCATCATCAAATTAACATAATCAAGAAGTGGTCAGTTCCGTTATGAACAGTTTCTCTAGCAGGTATCCTGCTACCTCAGCATCTCTGTTCGAAACAATATCACAATTTAGATGAGTGTTGTTTCCTGTTGACATGACACAGAAATCTAATTAAACCATTTCTGCACCTTCCCTGACCAAAATTCTTAATTCTTTCAGTAATTGGAAGACACCACAGTACAGACACGCTGTTTCATCAGATTTTAGACTACGAGACTTAAAACTAACATTTTCAAAAGCATTTCATGGTTTGAAAGAATGGTCAATTAACCTTCAGTTTCCTGTGGGGAACCCTGCAAAGAACTGTCAACAGTTCAGTTTAGAGAGATTTGTCCAGTGACCTACAAGGCCACTAAGTTCACGAATGCATGTAACAGTGTCATCATAGATTTGTTTCCTGGGTTACTATCACAAGAGAATAAACCAATTGTTTGGCCGTTTCTGCTACAGTACATAGGTGACCAACTGAATGATGGGAAGTGCCCCAGTGCTACGATGCGCTCCAGTATAGCCTGTTCAAAACTAGAACCACTCAACAGGAAAAAAGAAAATCTCCGGTATCTTCAAGATGAATTATGTGTCTCTCTCTCTTCCTTCCATAAGGTTCTTTTTTTTTTTTTTTTCAGATGGGGCCGGGGGGAATTCATCGACTGCCTGCTGAGTTTCTTTGTATTTCGAATTCTCTTCAAATGGCAGTGTAAGATAAACGTCTGATTATTCTAGTGGTGACAGTCTTCAGATTTAAGTGATAGCAACATCTCACTTTTTATTCCAAATTAAGGGCATTCTGTGGAGCAATAGAAGTTGATTCAGGGGATGCACCTGCTGAAGAAAGTCGGGCATACCCATTCTGAGCCCTTTAAGAAAGATTACACCGTCAAGCTACAGTGAGCTGATTTTATTGTGAAACTGAAAAGAAACCAAAGGTCTGTCGTGGCTATTGAAGTCAAAAGAATCTCTGGTTTCACGAGGGAGGCAGAACTAGCCATAAATAAAATTATCTTCCATGTAGGATTTGATACGTGGAAATTTAAATCTAGCAGTTGGCATTTGGCTTTGCTTTTATTTCAGTGCTATATAAACACAGGATTGTAGCACTACTTTGTGAGCTGCATGGAGAAGTGACTTTTTTTTTTTTTCTTTTACTCAGCATCAGCATGTTATGCCTGGCCAACTCAGCAAATGGAAGTTTGATGTATTCGTTCTCGTCTTTACTGGTTGCCAGTTGTGTGGATTATTTCAGCGCTTTCCTCCGCATGACTTTGAGTGCCATGTAGCCTTCTGCGAAGCTAAGTATCTATTTTAAAATATCAGACAATTCTAAATTATGGCACAGTGCCATCGGGTGAAATGAAAATAGTTCAGTGTCATGTGAACACGGAGTTCCTACATTAAATCTAAAGCTTAGCACTTTCCCAAGTGTTGTTGCTTCACGATTGTAACTGTCTAGAGTACAGTTTAAAACACTTCAGGTGATCCTATGTGATGCTCCAAACTTAAAATTTTAATATATGAAGTAATCAGGAAGGTTTGCTTAAGCATTGATTTGAATGCACATCTATATCTTTGGTTAAGATTTTATTCGTCATAGTGTGTGCGCTGTCGTCTGAAGTAGATCAGTTCATTACACAGGGCTCTGATTAGAATATATATTGTCGTATTTTACCCATTAACATAGGGATGTAGCAAAAAAAACCCCTTATTTAAACTGAAAAATATTTACATTTTAGTGTTCCCTGAAACCAAAGAAATTTCAAAATGTTTACAGAATGGCTTTTAGTGTGTAATGTTAGTTTCATTACCTTCCTTTCAAGTTACGATTTTAAAAAAGAACTCTAGTCCAAATGCCTTTTCTCAGCATCTTTTTCATTTTTTCCCTTGAATATTGAGAACTGATGCCAAAGGTTCTTCTTATTCCCTCCAAATATGTGTAGCAGAAGGTAATTTTTGAGCAGCTCAGGGAATCGGATAATTCATTCTTTCTCATGGTTTTGATGTTCTGTATGGGAAAAGCAATTTCAAAGAATTTGGACTACGGTTGTGCCCTGCGCTCCGGGATGCAGCAGCTCGGGGGAGCAGACTCTCCTCAGCCTGCCTGCACTGCCTGTGCCGATCCCGCAACATCCCCTGTTGCTCACTTCAGGCTGCGGCACTGCATGCCTTCTGTGGGAAGCTGCTGCAAGGGGAACTCGGGAGAGCTGGGGGAAGAGTGGGAAAGAAAATGAGCTGTTGAATAAAGAGCAAAAATATAGCTGGAAACGAAAGCAAAATTTTTATTTAAAGGATTGCAAGTAACATAGCAAAGTGTACGGAATAGCAGTCATGGGTCTAAACTGGTGGTTGGGAAATAATATCTCTTTTCCTAGCGCTATAATAGACCATGTGTATGGTCTTGCATAGTACAGATTTCCACAGTTTCTGAAGTATTTACTAATACTGGGTGTCTTTGCTAAGTAAGTTAGTAACTAATTTTTTCAGCATGTTGCAAACACCGCTGAATACCAAACCCTGAATTGAGCTAGATATACAAATTAGAAACAGCAGAACTAGAAACAACCAAATTTACTGCATGGTGTTGAAAATGTAAACTTCAGTTCCTCAAAAATTTGTTGTTTGGAATTAACCACTGAAATGACTAATTAAGTGAGTTCTGCTAAACAAATAGTGCCATAATAGGGTTATCTGTTCCTTGGTTAATTCTGTAAAACAGATAATGCCCCTTTCTATTGCTATGCTAGGGCTTCATTCATTAGTTCTTATAAAACTTTCAGCTACTTTGATGAAAGATGCTGTAGAAATGCAAAAATATCATAATCGTTTGCTATTGCAATGAAGGGGGAAAAAATAAAATTTCCTCACAGGAAAAGATATAATTATATGAATTCAACTTGGCCCAGTTCCACAAATCCTGATTATCATAGTTCGGAAAAATAGGTTCTGATTTTGAAAAGTTGCAGAAATGGAACTGTAAGCGACCTTTTCCAGATCAATTGTTTAGGAAATGCAGCACTTACTGTTACGACTGCCTTGAATTCCCTTCAAAGTTGTGAATTTAATTCAACTACATTTTAAATCTTCAATATGCTAACCCACTTTAGATTTCTGACACGAGGAAGTGAATTTCATTGTTAGTGTTTTTCATCATGCTTACATTTGTCCTTCAAAGGTGCTACATATCTATGAGACTCACAGGATGAGATCAAGACAGAGGGATATGAAAATTTCACAGAATATACCTCTTGGCATTGACCAAAGTCATAGGGCTCAAGTGAGAATGAAGTTAGCAAAACATTTGATTCTTCCAGCTGAAGGGTGCAACAATTAATATATCCAATAATTTTTTGGGGGGGTTAAAATACTCATATAAGTATATACATATATATACAGGTGTGTGTGTATATATTTACAGAGGTGTATGAGTACAAGGCCACAGAGTTCCCTCTATAAGTTATTTGTTATCTTCCACAGTGAACGCTTCATGTAAATACGGATATGTACACATATCCTTGTACTTACACGCCTGAATTCCCACCAGAGAAACACAGCTGGGCATCCTAGGGGCAGTTTTCGTACTGAGTGCTACAAATAACAGAATTCTCCAAAACCTCAGTGCTTCTGTTTTCCCAAGCGCTGCATGACATGAGCTAGATATACTTCAGACTAGAAGTATATACATTTTTATATTAGTTTTTTAAAACTATATCATTTCTAAGGATTGTAATTGAAATCTATGCCCTGTTCTTCTGCGTGTTACACAGATGCAGAGATAGTCACGGCTCAGGCTCCAAAGATCTTCCTGCCTATGTTGATTCCCATCTGAGTGTAGCCATTGAGTAGTGAACAGATGTGTGGGTCAAGTCAAGTGGGTTGTCACCCAGAGCCTGGGGTGACAACCTCTCGGTGCATTCAACCAAGAGAAGACACTGGAGGAAGGGAACAACGTCGGTCCTTTGTATTGCCAGTAACCCGACGTTGTTTTAGCAATTACGTGTTTGTGTTGGTCTAATGTGGCCATAGAGAGTCCCCTCATGCGGTTCTTAGTGTACAAGAAGGGATGCATGAAGAAAAATAATGAGTCAAATTATAAATTTGCCCATTCTTTCAGAATAAGTCACACTGGGGAGAAGCTCAAATGCTCAGCTGTTCTTTCTTTCCTCAGAAGTCACAGAGAACAGATTTAAAATGCAAAGCATGGCTTTGCAGGCCTGTACGTGTAAGGGGGGAGGGGAACAGAGGATAAAATGCCATTGGCGGCACGTTGCACGAGCATCATTAGACATTGAGAAAGCTATCATTAGATTAAAAAAGTGTCTTCACAGAGAAACAAAAGGCGAGCCAAGGCATGGCGCGTCAGGATTGCCCAACGCAAACTTCAGAGTCATTGCTGTTGACAATAGATGCGCAGGCAAGCTTTGCCTGGGAGAGGTTACCAATTCCAGGCAGGGTCCAAGTGGTGCTAACAGACACTGACTGTCATTCTAGTCGAATAAACAGTCAACAGGGCTCCACATCTCCCTCTCAGTTCAAGATTAATTACTCATCTAAAATGACAGCTACTGTCTAGTGCCTAAAAGTTGTCAGGCACCACATCGCCCCTTCATGTTTCTTCAAGGACAAATGGCTTAATTTCTCTTGGCCACATTTCTGAATTTGTCTGACTGTTCGATTACATCTTTGAAAGTGCTTAGCAAAAGCTGACAAAATTTTCCTGGTTTTATTGCTGAGGCTGAATAGGAACTAATCTGTTCACCGTACGTAACATCTATCAAGACAGCTAGGTTTCTTAATACATCCAAATTTATTTTTTATAACACTTACATAAAATAACATCTAGGCAGTTTTGCTACAATCTTTGGAGCATTACCTAAGAAAAATGTTGATTCTGCTACACTCTTGAAAATTGCCACTGGCATATGAAGTTGGGTGCTTATTTGCCTAGTTTTTCTTTCTTCTTGTCAAATAGGTTTAACCTTTATGCATTATATATATTGTTGGTTTAGAATGGGCAGTTTAATGGTTAGACAAATTGCAATATATGGGTACGTAACAGAAAAAATATTCTGTTGGGGTTATTCATGTGCTTTTGGATTTGATTTACTTCCTACTTCCTTATTTAATAACTAGGTTCCTTAAGTCTCCTTAAGCTTGAATGACCCATGTTTTGTTGCCGGGTCTATTCCAATGACCCCTGCCAAGACCCCTGCCCCAGTTCGTCTATCAGACAAAAATGAATCTATTCCAGGAGCTATCAGTTCCCATTATCTCTAATTAAGCCTGACAGTTGGAGACAGGCCTCATTATTTTTAATTGGGCCCTATAGTTCTAGAGTTAAATTAAACACAATTTAATGCAGATAGCTCATATACATTGGTATGACAGAGTCAAATTGTATTTTAAGTTTAATGAAACAACAGGTTTTGTTTCCAGGCTTTGCTTTTACGTAGTTTTACTGCTTTGAGCTCTGCATTATTTAAAACTTCCCTATTGCATGATGACACATACATTAATTAGAATCTGACCTTGGTCATCCACCTGTTGAACTTTTTCACTACATACACTTTTATGCTGAAAATCATAATGTAGGCATAAGGTGGTGATGAACAACTCTTTACTCTCTAATAAGCTCAGACTGTCTGCGATAGATTCATATATGATGATTAAGATACTTTTAAACAGATTTGCAGTCACCAGTCATGCGAATATAAGAAACTCCTGAAAGTTTTCCCAAAACTCCTGAGTGGAAGTTTTATTCAGAATTTAAAAATGAAGATACCTCTGCATACCTCCACAAGGGCATTTTTACTGCTTCGTAACAGCATCTGGCCTTTTTCTGTCATGAAGCAAACATTTTTGTCACTATCAGGTGGTACTTTTCTGTAAAGACACAGCTGAAAAAAGAAGGAATTGAGCCATCCTGTTGCACAGGTTCATGTTGCTCAAAATATTATAAATGATCATGTACTGAATTTTCATTGGGAAGGAACATACCAATCCATGCTGAAGAAGGAGCTGGTCTCACCAGCCTTACTCTAGTAGGCTTCAGCCATACAAGAGTTTATAAAATCATTGTCTGGGCTCTTTCTTTGTGGCGTGTAGTGAGTCAGCAGCGGGCTGGAAGGCAAAGTCAATTTTTATTGAATCTTTAGCTTTGCCAGAGTTATTGAAGCAGGTAATCCATCAACGATACTCCTTTTTGGATTAAGAACATGGAACCAAGTTTCCTAATTACAGAAGGCTTTGATTAAATACTGGCTTTTCAGATGCAAGTTTCCCTTTACACAGGTAAAGTTCAGCAGATACTTCTTTCAAAGGACACTTCCTTTACTATAGTTGCATTGCTGTAGCTCCCTCTTCAGCTTTGCTTGAAGGTCAAATAAACTGCACCAGTTCTCTAATGAGATGTGACACACATAATCAAACTGGACATTTTTTTACAAAATGTGTGTTTAGGAATCCAAGACAAGTATCCTTCTGTTTGGAACGGCAGGAACTCTAACCTTCTTAAAAGCTCAACCAGCTTGCATTTAGTAACTATATATCGTGTGTTTAATTAACAGATACTTAATCATGGAAATTATATGTCATCAAGCCTATAGGCTAGGATTGTCTTGGGGAAAAAGAACAAGGATTACCCAATGTTTATATAGACACTGTACTTTTCTAATTGCTTTCCTTGGCCTGTGTATAGGCATCCTTTCCAGACCAAAAGTCAGTTATGCTTTACGTCTCTGAGCTGCCTCTGAAGTTTATTCTGAAGCATGGTACACCTGCAGCGTAGAGTAACAGCTAGATGAGTACTTTGTTGTCTGTTATACTGGACTGAATCCCTAGCTTTTTCTCCCTGCATTGCTTTATTTGAACAAAGTTGCCATCACAGTTGAAAGATCTGTTCTGCCTTTGTTCTTCCTATGGGAAGTGAGCACCACTTTCAGCTGGTAGATACCATTTGACGTTTTAATATTTCTTTTTCAATTTATTAATTT
>NW_009647418.1:4277335-4323147 GCF_000708025.1 Charadrius vociferus
GCTGAAAGTATAATAGGAATCTCAGGTATTGCTGTCACACGCTTCTCCCCACTGCGGCTCTGCAGGGAATACTCCTCCACGCCAGTGCCACACACTTCATTCCCAAACCCCAACATACGATGTGTGCTAATGTCCATCACCCTCATATGCATTTCCAGCACGTTCAGTTCCTCCTCTCCCAGCACAGGGCAGGGCTTCTCTAACTCACCGTGTCCTTCTCCAGAGGTGTAGCCACATTGCGCAGAGCTTCTCAAACCACCCCATCTTCCTCCCCAGCGAATTCAGCGGGGTCAGTGATGGGAAGCTGCAGGGGGAGTAGCTCAGATGAGGGGGAAACTGTGGCATGGGTGAGAGGGATGGAGTTTAGCAGGGCAAGAAACCAGTGCTAGAGAGAGGAAGGAGACAGTCAGACCAGAAGCTTGCAGGACCCAAGTCAGTAACTGTTCAGGCTATAGGCCAGAATTTCCTTTCCCCCATTCTAGAGGGAAAATGGGGGTTTGGGGGAATGGTATAATTTCTCCCCCAAATATTTTTAATTGAAGTAAAAATAGTTACCAAAAATAGTATTTTTTTTAGTCCAACCGCTCAATTGAAGGTATATCTGATAGCATCTCTGCAATTAATATTTCATGCCCACATTCAGTATGCACATGCTACTTTAGACATAGCTAAATGCATGAGCTTCTCAGCTCTTCTACTCATTAGGTGTTTTTGTTAGCTTTAGCTTGGCCAGCAGAAAAACCCTCTTTTCCTAGCGCTGCAGGAGGTCCCTGCTGTGACAGGCTAAAATACCAAAAGATACAAGGGGTCTGTCATATGCTGTTGTCCTTTTGATTGAACTTGGAGAGAAAAGGCTTTTGTATAGCTTGTGGCCAGTTAGCCAGCACACTCCTAATATTATAGGCACAGATTTAGTGACCTGCATGAGAAGTGAGATTGAAATAGATTTATTACAGCTTTCCATGCCCCTAGAAACCATGTATCTATGTTTGGGGTTTTTAATGGCTTTCTTGTACATTAGCATTTGGGCACTGCAGAATGATTTATGTCTGAATATCCACAGCAACCGTGCAAGGGAGAGGAAGGATTGTTAGTCATATTTTACGGATGCGGAACTGAAGCTTTGAGGGTGTATTTATGTGATAGAGTACAATACTGTGGAAAGATTGAGATGAGGTAGACTTAAGTGGCTTGGATCCTGGAAAGCAGGCTAGTTTCTAGGGGTTTTAAACACATGCTTGCTTTGTACAGCATTATCCTGTGTGCAGTAAGCCTTTTCTGGGTAAATTCACACCAGAGGCTTGTGGCCAAGCAGAGAGCTGCATGCAGGTGTCACAAATCCTGACCTACCATATCACTCCTCTTTCTGTGCAGACATAAGCTCCCTAGATGGGTAAATGACACATTCATTTATTAAACCGTAATAAATAGATTTATCATTCCCAGTTATTATCAGAACATACTTGAAAATCAAACCTTGCTGGTCTGTTTAAGCCACCTGCTTTTGTTTCTGTCATCATGAAACTATGTCCTGCATGCTGAGCCCTTCGGAGGGTGCCAGGCGGGAGAGCTTGCACACGGCAGTTCACACTGGAGCCGCGGGATCCTGAGCTGACATGTGTGGAGCTGGCAGAAAGCTTCCAGGGACGAAAGACACCTTCTCTGGGAGCATAACGACCCCTTTCAGCTACAGAGCTAAAATGCTTCGCAGGGAACCCCCTCTATTGTTAGCAGAAGAGCAAAGTTAACAAAAATATTACTTCCATATTTGTTGTACTAATTAACTTCTGTATGTTCCAGTACTCCGGTCAAGTCACAACATCGCTTGCTCGGTAAATTTCCACCTGATTGCTTTCCAGTTTAGGGTGAAACTTTAAATCTTTGGTCTAAGAAATTCCCTGGCAATTTCAAGTGCAAGCGGAAGGATATGTTCATTTTAAAAGAAGTAAGTGAGAAGAGCAACAGTTTATTGTATTGCATGGCACCATGAAAAAAGTATAGACAACATTTTGTCAGATGTGATTTTTTCTTTCTTTTTTTTTTTTTTCTGGAATGCCAAATCCGTAAGAAGACCATGAGACCCAGGCCATGGGAAGGTGGATTTTGCTGTTCCAGATACCATTCTGAGCGATGCCAGTAGAAGTTTAAATGTAAAACAAGTCCCATTTTACAGGTGGGAAAACTGAGGCGTTCAGTGGCTTGTTCAGTAGGCTGTACAACATTGGCATTTCTTGTTTGCCTTGTGAAGATGAACTTTTTAATGGGATGCGTTCATGATTCCATTACTTGCGCAACAAACACCACCTTATTGCTACATTGGGTCACAGATTGTCATGGTTATGCTGGATTGCTATTAAAGAACTGTAAGAAAAAGAGGCTTCTGTTTGTAACAGTCTCTTTTCAGCAGGGTTTTAAAGCTTGAGGCACGCTAACTATCAGAGGGACTGTGCCGGCTCTGTCGAGTAGTGATGTATATAGATGGCACATCTCCTGCTCAGCTGTGCTGAGACTGCTGTGTGGGCCTTAGATGCAACGTGAAAATAATTTGTTCTGATCTTACGATGACAGAAGAAGAGTCTTTGCATCTTGAAATATTTGATCTTGCGTGACTGTACTATTACTGAAGTGCAGCGTGGTTTGGAGAGCCGCACAGGGAGCAGGTTGCAGTTTTGCTGTATTTTACCGGGATCAAATTATCTCCTGTTCCCTCTGGGGTTTTGTTGGTTTTTTTTTTTGGTCTGCTTTGTTTCCTCTCAACTGGCTGGAGAAAGAATGTGGGTTATAAACAAAAGATGTGGAGGATTTAATTTAGCTAGTCCAAAAATACTCTTTTCAAATGGTAAAACTGAGGCTGAAAGAGAGCTCTGAGCTGCTGGTTTGAAAGGAGAGGGCTTTGCTCAGTGCTGTTTAGCCATCACCAGCCCCAGCAGTGATGAGAGAGACTCTGGTCCTAAGCTGATGAATCTGCTCCGTGCTACCTTCTGACGCAGCACCACTGTCGTACCTTGTCTGCTAGCCTGCTTTCTTCTTTCAATAATTGGTACAGGAAAGCCCCATATAATTCACTGGCCAGCTTGCAGTTACGTGGAGAACAGATTAAAAAGGAAAATGGAAGTATTTTGGAATTTTTAACAGAGCAGCAGAGCAGTCCTATTTATTACTTGGGATGTTTGGAATTAATGAGTTCTGGGGTGAATAATTTATAACCATTTTAACACAAGCAAGAATTCAATTAAATATGAACAAGAGGAGGCTGGGCATGCGGTAAAGAATTTCTCTTTCCCTTTTGACTGCAAACAATCCTTTCAGATCTGGTCACTGAAGACAACTGGCAATGAAATGGGTGTGTGAAAGAGGAGGAAACCAGATATTATGTTACTTAAAAGTCATTCATCATGTCACAGGAAGGCAGGAATCTGAACTCCTGAAATAAATAATCGCTAAAGGTGATCTCTCTACACAAAGGTACTGTAGCATGAAGCCACTTCCAAACGCTAAAATATTCCTTCTGTAATTAGGCCAGGTACCCAAGTGCTGTGCTTGCAGTATGCCCGGGGAAGAACAGGACACATTAAAATGATTTCCTGGGTGAGACATCTCCGTGGACTGTCTGCAGAAATGAACTTACTGCTCTGTTGTGCAGGTCGGAACGCAATGCAGTATTCTCGTCTCTATTTTTGCCAACCTGGACACTGAAGTAAAGCAGGATTCTGAGTTAAATTCTCAAGCCTGAGTTGCAAAGACTGTTTGAAGGGTGCTGTTCATATCTGCCTATCATAGCACCTTAACTCCAAGTACAAAATTAATTGTCATTTTGCATTTGTCAGCAAAGAATATTATTTCCTTCTGTCTTTTAACTCTGTGCCTGTTTTTTCCTACTCTGTGCAAAACAATTCCTCAGCATTCCCTACTGAGAATGGACGGCACGAAAAGATCCGTTCAGTATTTTATCTGGTGGCAACTTCAAAGTTGTAACTGTCTGGAAGAGTAACAGTGCTTTTGTTGGTGGTCAAGGTAACAGCACCGTAGCGCATCAAACAGTCCAGGCCGGTTTACTGAAAATGTACTCCTTTGTCTGCGTAAAAAGACAGTGACTTTGGGATGAAGATAGGCACAAAAGCTTCTGTCAGCAAAATAAGTGAGTGCGGGGGATCAATATAGCGCCTACTTCCAAGAGTTTAACTGGGCAGGAGCATAGTTTGTTTTTCCATCTCTTATAACACCCAGTGATATGCTCAACTCCACTTTCGTGTCTAGTCCTACATAAACTAATGAATTTTCCTCAGTGTTTCTGCACTCAAGTCAATAATACACATTCATATGCTTTTCATCTGTGTAGTATGCTGTGTCAGATTATTTTTTTTAATTTTATTTTCCTCTCCCTTTCCTGGAAGGTGCCTAAAGATCTAAACTGAGTGGTTTTACAGTGTTTACCAGCATTTCCTATGATGCAAGCATGCAGAGAAGCTACAGAATTTAGTCTATGGGACTGCTAGCCTGAACCTTTGCTGCTGCTCAGTTTTCTGATGTAAGTACTCGTTGCTCTTCGTTCTGCACAATCATGCACTCTGCTGCTTTGTTGTGGTTCATAGACATCTCCATAAATATGCACGTGCACTCTAGATGCACCACACGATATGTAATGGGGAATGAATTGCTAGATAAACCTGAAAGAATTTACTAAATGTTCTCTCTGTCTTTCTCTATTTAAGCAGCTGTAGAAATCGCTTGAAGCTCAAGGTCTAATTTTTCATCAGTTAATGTGTGTGGGACTGAGTGTGAGGACGGCGCAGCGAGGATGCCAGCAGAGGTAGGACTGCCTCTCCTTAGATCTGGTTACAACGCGTCAGGACCCTGTAGAAGAAAAAGGGAGAATACAATATGTGAATGTGAGAGTTGAGTACTCGTTCATTATGACACCGTTTTGAGTCTTTCTTTAGGGTAATCTGTATGCACACCTGTGCCCTATCACAGTGAATGGCACATTGCACAGTGGGGTGAAAAGATCATGGAGGTTGCAGCAATGCAGGGAAGTTAGTAAAATTTAGTGTGTGAGTTGGAATCACATTAAAGATTAATGTGTAGTCTTAGCATCTGTTCCTCCTTTGTAGGATATCTGCACTTTTAATTTTTAAGCATGTCTTAGCCTCAGCCTGGGAAGAGAGATACTATAACCAAGAGAATATACATTATTAACCTTAGAGCTTCCAGCTCGAGTCAGCTCCTGCAGCCTCTAACATTCTGGTTTCTGAACAAGCAGATGAGCACTCACCACCCGGTCTGTAAGACTGGCACGGTCCTGGATTGGGCTGACTCCAGGGGCAGTTTTAAAACAGCAGATGGATATACTCACTTATTTCAGTTGTTCATAATTAACATATAATGCTTATACCAACTCATCAAAGATCACCAGTGCCTGCAATGTAATCTCATGGAAGATACAGTTTCTAGTTCTTATCTTGGAAAAGCAGCCACTAAGTGTATGCAAGTACCATAGGACAAAGTCCCTGACTCACACAGTAAATTATTGATGGTACCCTATTCGGGTGAGAAAGTAGCCTCCTAGCTAGCTGCACAGTGTTACGAAGGACCTTAAACAAGTTCAAAGCACCTTTTGAATGGTTTAGCTGGAATAATTGTTAACAGCTGACTTTAACAGCATTCAAGATGGATACCCAGGTAACTTTAATTCTTAGTGACTGTAGTGATAGATGTGTTGCAACTAGCTAGAGATGTAGTTCCATATGACATTTCTATTAACTGCATTAGTAAATATTTGAGTAGTGCATTTCCATAGGCTAGATGATGGTATAATGATTTTGAAATAATATTTTTATAAAGCACACAACCGGTATAGTTCAGTCACAAATATCTAGACTCATTTCAAAAACTTCATGGTGCAAAAATGTGTGCTGTGTTTAGCTTGGACAATACGCCTTCAGCAGTAAGAACGACTTTTATCCTTGATACCTGTGTATTCATAAATGTTCACTTTCCATCTCTGCTGGCTAAGTTAATTTAGTGGACTTCGACAAAGACATTTCTTGGAAGCTGTGAATGGGGTGACATCTCACTTGCACGCTAATGAAGTCTTGATCGAGGAGATGACAGATGGAAGTCCAAGATCAAACCAGCTACTTTTTTCCAACAAGATAGTAAAATTCAAAGGTTTATATTCAAACCTTGCAATTAAGTTGCAGGTTTCTCAATGTCTGTGGATGACTTTCTTTTGCCATTGATTGTAGCAAACTTCCAGGGAAAATTCTGTAAGACCTCCGTAACAGTACTGCATCACTAACACAGTCTGTTTTCTTAACTGGTCCAGTTTAGTCTTTTTAAATGGTTAGGAAGTTCTGAAGCTGGCCTCTTTGGACAGTGGTCACAGTCTTGGCATGGCACTCTGCCTCTGGCAATCTCCGTCAAATCTCATCACAAAATGTGGTGATGGTTTTTGTAGGACAGACATTCAGGTAACCTTGATGTTCTTGATCCAGAGCTGACTTGTAGGCGAATGAACGGCATGGTGAAATTCTGTGATCTACTTGGCAAACATTCCACTTGCTGCAAAATACCTTGGTTAATCCTCCATTTATTTATAGAGCATCAGTGTGTTGAGACCTGCTCAAAGGAAAAGTGGTTCCTTTGCACCTCTTTTTCTCCTCTTCCCCACAGAAAGTTGTTGTCTGTGTTTGGCAGGAACAAGAGAGTTCACATTCACGATGCATTCCATGAAGGTCAGTTGTGAAGCAGAGGTGGTGTCCTTGGAGGAACCACGGCTGAAAAGCTTCACAGAGAGCTGCTCCATCAAGTGACCGGGCTGGAGAGAGTCAGCTCGGCGCATAAGGGGAGGGAGGCCCTTGCAGGCTGCAGGGGGTTGAAGTAAGGAGTGACGCTGAGTTACTGGGGAGAGGTGCTGAAGCAAAGGTGGTCAGCTGTGAGCAGCTGCAGCACGGAGCAGAGGAAGCAGAGGTGGGAGCCGGACTGGAGCTCTGCAGCTGGCACCGGAAAGACCAAATGACAGAGCTTGATGCTGAAGCCAAAGAGAAGTAAGCAAATTATTCCCAAATAGAAGGTGACAGACACAGTACGTAACAGAGCATTTGAGCTGCATATTCTGAGTCAGAGAAATGCAGTGACTAAAGGCATGAGAGGATTTAGTTCTTAATTAGCCGTAATTAATTCCTTTCACATCTCGTGTCTGGTGAGAACACGGAGTGAAAGGAAGTAATAGTGGTTTTGCTTTGATGTGTCATAGTACCAGAGAGGGAGATAAAGGGAGGTATTTTAGTGAGTTGAAATACTGACTGTTGAACTCGGAGATGATGTGGGTGTCTGGCTGCACAACGATCCTGTTAAACCTACTGGAGTTTTACTTCTTGCAACGTGGGAGTTTTTTTTACTTTGCATGTGATTTTCAGTGCACTCGATAGTGCATAGTCTAGCTCAATCAGAGACAGCAGAGCCCTCCAGTCAGTGATACAGACTCAAGTATAAATATAAGAATAGTTCATGGGATGCGATAGGTACCTTGCCATTGAAGCTAAGGAAGGGAATGAGGGAATTCCTTTTTAATAATAGTTGTAGAAGGCTTGAAAACAATTCCTCCTCAGGAAAAAAAAAGGTATTTTATTTTATTGAATTAACAAAAATTCTTATCTTTCCCTTTTAATGTATATTTGTTTAACAGATCCCAACTTATTAACAGCTTATAGTAGCTGGGGGCTTTTGCAACTTTGCTCTGAAAGTTTTCCTTTCCATTGTTATACTACATGACAGATATTTGATATAAATTACAGTTATCGGACCGAAAAAAAAAAAAAAAAACCCAAACAACCAAATGCTCAAAGGAAAACTCATTTGCCCTTGTCAGATAACCCTGTGCAGCTTCTTTGGCCCTGCTGATGTTAAACCTGCACCTTCTTTATTCATCCTCCCAGGAAAAACCAGCTGGGACCTGCATTTCTCATTTCAAAAAACCCAAAGCAGCATTACCCTGCTCCTTTTTTCTCAATTTGTCCTTTTGAAGGTCAACTTTAAAGACCATAAAATCACCACAGTAATCCTAATAGGATCCATGAATAAGTCCTCAGGCAATAGCCTTTGTGTATCCTCACCCCATATTTCACCAACCCTGGAGCTCCGGTGTTGTGACAGTGCTTGGGTGTCCCCAAGCCCTCTTGGCACACCACCGGCTCCTCATTCCCGGAACGGTTTGTTAACTGGCTGTAATCCACCAGGGACAGGAGCAACATCTTCCTATTTGCTAAGCATTGAATTCTGGATTTGCAAAAGAGCTGCAAGGCATGGAGGAATTTCTCCCATTTAAAATCAAGCTTTCTTTCCTCCCTGTCTGGTATCAATGAGTGCTGGGCTCACCGCTCTGGCTGGGCTCAGGGAACATGAGGCTTTTCGGGGAGCAGGGGGGTACATGGCCACCTGCTGTGGAAATAGAGAGTTTACAAACATAATGAAAGGCAAAACAAAGAAAACATCTACAACGTGAGCTTCTGAGAAGCAAATGGCAACTTACATGTGGTTTGGGTTTGGCATGGCCTTTATTTTTGCTCTTAGACAGGACTCCCTATCTGGTTATTTACTATATTAATGACATGAGACAGAATTGCAGCAAACGGGCCGAGCACATTCATTACTGTGATAATTGTTGTCGTTTCCTCTGAGACTCTGTTGCAGATGGAATGATGCACTTCACTTGTAAGAGAGAAGCAGCAATATACTTACTGATATAAAACAATGATTTAACAAAGTTTGATAGCAAATGCAACGGTGATTTAACAAGATTCGATAGCAAGGTACGCTTGGTTATTTACTGCATGGAGGACAAGGTCAGACAGAACTGCTAGGGAGACCCTCCCGTTGAGTCATGAGGTTCAGAGCGGACCTCCTTGCTTTCTAAACGCCTTCTCAGAGAGGAGTCTGGGTGCAGCTAGATCCAATCCTGGTCACAGTCTTGGTCAACGGTTTATCTCTAAAGGATTACATATGCGCAATCAATCCTTTATATCACTTAACTAAGATTTCAAAGTTTAGCATGCTATTAATCACTTACCGAGGACCTGTTGTTGCAAGGAATCTCTCAATCTCAAGAAGTAGCCTTGAGAGGCCTCCCTACCCAAGGGGAGATCCTGGCGTGCAGCCCGCAGTCATTCAGGAGAGCTCAAAGGGTTCTTGGGCTACTCACTGTTTATGGGGTGAAATGAGTGACTAACAGTCATATCTGCATACCGACTGTAGATGTTAGTTTCTTCCAAATGTGGCTTGAGTCAGACATTGACCAGCACTGTGGTTAGGTGAGCGCATTGACGTTAGCCCTTGGCTATCGTGTCGTTGTCTGTCTTCACCAAATCCACTTTGGCCAGATTGATCCATCATGGTCACCACTGGTGGTTATCGCTCCGGCAGAGTTATGGGAAAAGGTCAAGTCGGGGGTGCGTGGGGAGCACACCGGGACAGCCGAGCGTTGCGCGGCGCCCTGAGTGTAAACAGACCGATGGCTGCAGGTAGAATGCAAGAGCAGTTCCCGGCTTCTCCTTTCTTTCCACTTACACTGCTTTTCTTCCATGTCCTCTCTCTGCTCACTGCCTAGCAGAGAGGAAATACTCAGTTTGATTGCCAGGATCATTTTCATTCACTGCAGATAGTCTTCTGTGAGAAAAGGAGTTCTTACAGGTCAGACTTATGGGTTCATAAAGACAACACATTCTTTTCCTCCAAACCCCCCTCTGGTTTAGTTTTTATGTGTAAAGCATTTACTTCTAAGTCACTGTAGTTATTTCTACTTCCTCAAATAACATTCAGCTCTAAGTATAAAACCCAAGATAAATAATGTACAAAGCTACTTATGCCCTTGTATGAAACTCTTTTGAAGAAAGTTATTGATTTTAGATAGACTGTTTTCAAGAAGAGGAGTATATACTTTTATAGTAATACTTTCTGTTCAAACACGCACCTAAATCCAAGAATTTCATATCATGTCCTAATAGGCAATATAGTAAAACACAAAAGGGTCTTCTAATATACTGGTCTTGTATTTGTTAGCCTGCTATTACTTACCATCTAACTTTTGACAGCAGTTAACTATACTATTTGGTGAGGGTTTATTTTTAAAAAAATCAAGCACTATATACAAAGACTTACTTGGCGCAAAATATACATTTCTGTATATTCTTTCTTCCTCTATCCTTGTTAAGGTCAAATAAAATAATTTCAAATAGAAAACATCATGCTATATTCTTAAACACTGCTAGGATATTAAACCAAAACTTCCTTTCTTCTTTCCCATGAGAGGAAGAAGAAAGGTCTTACAGCAGCTTCATCATGTTTTGTTAAAGATTAAGGCCAAGAAGCAATTAATGCTTTGTTGCTCTTTTAAAACACACCTCTTCCCTATTTTATCCATTTTACCAGGTTTTCCCAGTTTCAGATGATTAAGTTTCCCTGTGTCAGCCACTCAGTAGCCTTTAACCATAAGAGCAAACAGCTGAGTCACCTCTGCTTCCAGCCTGCTCTGCTGTGGCAATATATCGTATACTCAGAGTGGGGAGTTTTGTGTTTCGGGCGGTGGGGCTATGGAATAAAAATAACTTGGATGCTCTAAGGGGGGGTCACCATGCTTCTTCCTTTTACTACTTCTCTGTCTCCATCTCTGTACAACTCGCACTGCTCACCTTTGCTCTCACTTGGTTTCAGAGCTGCAGGCAGCAAGGGAAATTCCTCACAGGGACCATGACCAGACCCTTCCTACCCTCAAAAATAGCTTTCATGCACTGTAAAGTATTGTGAGGGTAGTCAAAGGATGTCTCCTGAAGACAACAGCCTATCTTTAAGTTATAGAAATTCCTCCTGTATTAAGGCTCACCACACTGTTTGCTGCTTAGTGCTGCAGGTGGCTGCAAAGCAAATCTAGTCTGTTAACCTCCCTGTCCAACTGCTTGGGTGGTGGGGTGCAAAAGCATCCACTGTAGCTTCAGGTGGTAGTTTCCAGAATTAAGCAATTATGTGGCCTACTAATCACAGAATCCAGAATAGTCAGGGTGGGAAGGGCCCTCTGGAGCTCCCCCAGTGCCCCCCCCCCAGGGGGAGACTCCCCCACCTCTCTGGGCAGCCTGTGCCACTGCTCTGCCGCCCTCACAGCAGAGAAGGCCCTCCTCAGGTGGAGATGGAACTGCCGATGGTCACCTTTGTGCCCGTTCCCTCTTGTCCCGTCACTGGGCACCGCTGGAAACAGACTGTTCCCATCCCCCCGGCACCTCCCTTGAAGGATTGATCAGCGTTGATGAGATCCCCCTCAGTCTTCTCTTCTCCAGACTGAACAGCCCCACGTCCCTCAGCCTTTCCTCAGCAGAAAGATGCTCCAGCCCCCTCAGCATCTCTGTAGCTGTTGGTGGACCCTCTCCAGCAGTTCCCTGTCCTTCTTGACCCGGGGAGTCCCGAACTGGACACAGTACTCCACATGCAGCCTCCCCAGGGCAGAGCAGAGGGGGAGGATGACCTCCCTCCACCTGCTGGCCACACTCTTCTTGATGCCCCCCAGGATGCCATTGGCCTTCTTGGCCACCGGGGCACATTGCTGGCTCATGGGCATCCTGTTGTTCCCCAGGACTCCCAGGTCCCTTTCCACAGAGCTGCTCTCCAGCAGGTCAGCCCCAACCTGAACCGAGGCAGGGGGTTATTTCTCCCCAGGTGCAGGACCCTACACTGGCTCTTGTTGAACTTTATAAGGTTTCTCTCTGCCCAACTCTCCAGCCTGTCCAGGTCACGCTGAATGGCAGCACAGCCTTCCGGCGTGTCAGCCACCCCTCCCAGTTTTGTGTCATCAGCAAACTTGGTGATAGTACACTCTATCCCTTCATCCAGGTCATTGATGAATATATTGAACAGGACTGGACCCAGTCCCGTTGATGTCTTTGTGCTCAAATTCTGAATTTAAGTACTTGTTGGCAAAGTGCTTTGTGTGCAAGGGGATCCAGGAAAACCAGAACAATAAGGATGGTCTGATAAAGATGTTTTCTGGATCTATTTGAAGGAGGCTTGCTATCTATTCACAAGAATGTTCCCCGCTCCATTGTGGCAGCCTCTCCAGGCGCTGTTGAAATATTTACACTTGCCGGTAAATTTGCAACTAGATAATGAGGCTGTGCTCGCAGCCTCTTCAGATGCACCCTGCGAGTTTTTCCTACCTGCGTGCAAAACTGCAGCCTTGGCATCTGATGCTACTTCAAGCCTGACAAACCAGGCCCAGAGCAAGTGCACATCCTAAATTATTGTGAGCATTTGGGTGACCTTTGCTGTAATTCATGTGAGTTAGACCTTGTGTTGCAGCCTCTGCAAGTTACTGGTTTTGTCGTTGTTATCAAAGCAGTCCTTGATTTTGGGGGCTCTGATACAGAGATAAAGAGTGGCTTTTGCTATGGGAACTTGAGTTGTAATCTTGTTTTGGACAGCAATTTGTTGTCCTGGGCATCATTCATCTTGTCTGCTTTCAGTTTCAACGTTGACTTGTTGCCTCCCTTGAGAGGAATGATTACACAGGCCAGCTTCTCTTTGCTTTCTGATGCCCGAAGGATATTATCATCGGGGTTTGTGTTGGAACACTTCTATGGGATGTGTAATACCAATACTTATTTTATCCGTGGCCTTCTTGTTGTGTCCAGAAGCGTGTGTTTGCGTGCAATTTCCCTCTAGTTCTCTCTTCTGACTGTCCTGAAGACTTGTAAATACATGTGTTCATTTGTGTTTCAATAAAACAGCTCTGCAGTGAGGAGTCATGAATTTTTGCTCTTCTTTTCTATCTGGAATTCTAGTGTAAGAATGAAGATTTGTGATTGTGAAAACCAGAGTGCTCAAACTGAAAGACTGGTTTTCTAAATTTCTGTGAGGCTGGTGCAGATCTGCAACCTGGCCAGAGGGCTGGACCTCCTGCCCACAACACTGCGCAGCTGGGAGAGGTTTCTCTATCTCTTTCTTAGGCAAGTAGGAATAATGTTGGGCTTGTTCTAAGCAGCCAAAGTCCTGGTTGAGACCAAACAGTGATTGCAAATACAAAGGGACTGCAGCTGAATCCAGGCAGAGGGAATACCCATTACATCTTCCCTTTAGCTTGGTTGGTTGTTTTATTTTTTAATTTTTGGCAGTGGTCCTGTCCTGCTGTGTGTTTGCTGTGATTATCAGAGCAAAATCGAGCTCTGGCCAACACAGAAGGCATCCTAGCAAGGTGTCTTTTTTCTGTTCATTGGCAGTACTTTTGAATTCATGAACGTACTGTTGTCTAATGCTACCCCCCTGTAATGTATGGATGGTCAGATACTCAAGGACTGTCCTTCTCTTTCCTAGAAGTTGAATAAATCTACTCTTCCTTCTTTCTAGAAGCTTTAACTCTGAATGTTAGCTTTCCAGCTGGAAATCCTCTACTCTGTTAGCTAGGGAATACATGTTATGGAGCTTATCAGCAATTTATGCTTTCTCATAAGATGTCCTGGTCTGCAATTAATAACGATTCAGGATTCATTAAAGAGCTGCCTCTGGTCCAGCAGCAGTAAATTTAAGCTTGTCAGTGCTGAAGAAAACTCTGGCATTTATATCTAAAAAGCAATGACTGAGCACAAGAGCAGTTAATGTCTGTGTTCTGGCCTGATGGGATTTGTAGCTTGAGTTTATTATAGTCTTAAATTTCGTGACTGAGGTGCAGTTGCTGTTGCTTTCTTCACTTATCATCCCCTGTCTGGGGTGCAGGGCCAAAAGTGGGGTTTCAGGCAGCATCTCTGCTGAGGGCAAAGCAAGCTGATAAAGCAAAAGGATCTTTCCTAGCAGTTGTTCCGGTTTTGTCAATTATAAGGTTGTAAAGAAGTGATGTATGGTTTAGGTCAAGTGCCTGAGTGCATTGGTGCCTGCTGACAGTTCTGTAATCTGGGAGCGTTGGTGCAAACTAGAATCCCGGAGGTGAACTGGGAATTTTGGGGCAAGAAGGGCTGTTTTTACGAACCTGGTCCAGAAGAGCAGGCTTACTGGCACTAACCCAAAATTTGAGCTGCTCATATTAACCTGACAGGCGATTGTTTTAGTAAAGCTGACGTGCTGAATGGGACTCTTTTTAATGATATTCTTTACCTGTCTCATTGTGTTAAAGTGGGGAAGGGGGAAGGGGGAGAGGAGTGAGCAGGGTGAGCGATGGCAGGTGGAACCGAACATCAGCACCGGTTTCATGCCTTGAACCGCCCAGCGCAGCCGATGTAGACCCCGCGTAACAAGAAAGAGTTGCTAAGAACAAATCTCTATTGTTCCCCGTCATCTTTAAATGAGTGTCAAAGTAGGCAGGGGGGCTTTGACCGTTAACCGCACAATTTAGCCTGCCCGTTGTGTCCGGCAGCCCCCACCGCCTTGGAGTTTCTCGGATGAGAAAAGGCGGCCTCAGCCCCTTATAAATGGGCCAACTCTTCTCCTTTGTGTGCAGACTGCCCAGTGTGAAATCTGCAGTGACGTTAAATGTTTTCTAATGAATAATTACTGAAAGGAAATGTAGGAATATATGTGTAATGGATTGTAGCGCATTAAAATGTTTTATTTTGGGCACAAAAATGTTGTCCTTCACCAGCGCCGCGATTGTTTCAGGAAGCCTTTTGTGGGGGTTTGATTCTCAATGGATTATCTGTGAGCGCTCGCATTTCAAATAGAAATCAAAAGGGTCCTTTGGCAAACTAATGTTTTTCAAAATGGCAGCCATGAAGCCCATTTAGTATTTAAAGTTTGGGTTTTAAAGAAATGTTTGAACTCTGGAGATTTTCTCACTTTTTTTCTTTCTTTTGATTTATGAAAGTGAAGTGGTTCACCTCGACCTCTCCTCTATTGAGAAAGACAGACAGTCACCCTTTAACAAGTCTATAGCAGACTATGCCCTGGAGACAGACAAGAGGCCTTAAGAACTGTTGGCGTTTCCCTAGGCTGTTGATTAACCTTAAAACCCTCTTATTCTGTATTCTTTTGCAAAGAAATTAGGTTACAATGTGTAAATTTTTCCACAGTATAATTGTATTTATGAATTCTGTTGCCTTGAAAAGTGTGTACAGTAGTGCAAGATGGGCCAAGTTCCTCGCTACAGACCCAAGACAGCTCTGCTGCAGTGCTGCCGCTGCATTTCCAGGCACAATCAATATATAGCATTTCAATTTCACTACAAATGTGGAAGAGGTTTCCAGAGATACAGGGGCCGGTCTCACTGAAATGTCTAAAAATCATCTCATCTTTCTGCTGGCTCTGCTGCAATCGGACGACTGTAACTTGGCCACCTGATGGAGATCTGGTCTGCTTTAATCTGATTTATACATGGCTCTTGTTTATCTGAAAATTACCCTGAACAGATTAATTCTTACGGGCCACACCAAAGTTTCCGCAGCAGGAGGAAAGTATTTCCCTGTCGCCCTGGGCTTGCCGTTATTCTTGGGCAGTGACATACTGCTCCCAGGCCTATTGCCAAGCATACAGCAGTACCAGCTCTCCGGTGGGCACCGAACCCAGGTTCTCTTTGGGGATGAAGGGATGGGGTCCTGGCTTCTACTGGAGCAGTTACTGCGCAGGCAGCTGTCTGTAGCCCCTTCCAGCAGCCCTGTGGCATGCTGTAATCTTGACCTTGAGGTCGCTGCGGGAGTTGAAGGAAGAGACATGATTGCTGGGACCTGTCCTTGCTCTCCTTGCCGAGCAGGCTCTTGCAGAACATCTTTCTTTACCACTTTTTATGGTCAAGAACTGTCACTGCCCTTTTGGCCAACTTCTCTTGAGAGCTTTAGATAGAAGAAGGTGGAGCAGAGCCCAAGCGGTTTCGTTGTTATAATCCTTGCAGTGCCGACGTCCAGTTTTCAGGACTCTTAATGAGCAAATTCCTGTTGCGCACAAGGGGTGCAGGACTGGGTCAAGGAGCGCTGCCTCTTGCAGTAAATGAGTATTTCCAAAACAGAGCTCTGATGTTTCTAAAGGAATCTGTATTAGCAGTGTTGCTCCAAGCTCATCTGTCCTGAGCAAGCCTGTGACTCTCATGTCTATTTTAAATTTCATTTCTATTTTAAAGATGGCTCCACAAGTGTCTGCTCACTGCGCCACGTTCCTGTGGCACGGAGTTTTATTTGCTTACATCTCAGGGGTGTAACAACAGGAGAAGAGGCAAAAGGGTCATAAATGTTTGGTATCACAGCAAATTTCCTAGGATGCCAGTTGGAGACAGAGCTGAATAAATAGACTGAAGTGTGCTTTGGGATCACTGCGTCCAGCATTAGATAATGCTCTGCGGGTGGGGATGTGGGAGCGGGAAGCTTTTTTGCATAGATCATAGCAAAAGTGTGCACTTGTTGGTAAGAATTATCTTTCCATTAGCAAAAACTGATTCTGTTGGGAAACGGATGGTTCTAAATAAACAATCTGTTAAACAAGTGTTTCTTTCCACTTCTCTATGGAAATATAAATTATTAAGGGGTTTTTATTTTAAGTTTTGAATGTTCTTGTTCATACTATTTATTAGCTGAGGATAAGCCAGAAATGCCTTTGCCCAACTCAGCTTCCTCTCTGGTACTGTTTGCCTGTTTTCCTCAATGACTCTTAGCTGTGGGGTAAGATATCTTACTACTTAATGTTCTTGTAAGACCAGGCAAAGATATTTTGTGGTGCAGGAAGGGTTCTTCCGTTTCTGTAGACCCTGGTCTCGCTATGAGTCCCTTTAGGAGGACACCTTCATTATTCAGTGAGGTTAGACTTGGGTGTGAAGCTTCTTAAATATGGAGCTCTTTACAAGATTAAAAGCATCATCTGGAGGATGGTTGAACAGAACTGAGAGGTCACTTGCTGCTGCTCATGGATCACTGGCTACCCAAATGGAGGGGGTTAATCTGTTGACAACTGTTTATGCAGAGAAGCAATCATGGGAAAATATTTGTTGTTGTTGTTGTTGTTGTTGTCTTTGACAGGTGGGCAGAGGGGGAGGCAGAGTTGGCATCATGTGGGAGTTGGCAGCAATCGGAGTCCAACCTGAGAAGTCACTTTTTGGGGGAGAACTTGCCTGTTGCATATGGAAAAAAAAAAAAGGGGGGGGATAATCCGTGGAAACGTCAATCTGCAAATAAAAATGGGTTTTGCAGTGACCTCTAGTGGGGAGCCAAGCTGGGAGCTGTGGGAAGGGGGCGAGGAGCCTTTTCAGGGGTGATATATTTTGTGCCTGGATTTGTTAAAATTGCCCATCAGAAAGGTTAGAGTCGATCTCTTCATCTTCAAACTCTGACTGCATTCTTTCAGTGAAATCTTAAAATCTCATCAAGCAGTGCTGTCGGCATAAACCTCATCACAGCGTGAGTGCTGACAGTGTGTTAGATAATTGTGTTAGATAATTCATTAAACAAGGAGGATGCGAGCATCCCTGGCCAAGGAGGGAGGTGAGCAAACAGCCGGACACATGATACTTGGTGTCAGTGGGTCTTAACTTCAGCTCTGTTAACTCTTCATGGAAGAAGCGCAGGACAGGAGATGGCACGCTGCGGCTGGGGGCATGCAGGTAAAAGAGGCGGCATGCGTGAAATAAAAATACTTCAGAATTTGTAGGATGACGGTAAGGAAATCCAGCATCTCTGGCAGGTTGGGATGGTCTGGGGGTGTGTGGAGGATCCCTGAGAAGACTTTTCTGATTTTGTGGTGGGAATTGATGGCCTTATGGGTGGCCCCAATAAGCCTGGAGTCTGGTGGCTTGCATGGCATTTCGCTGTAGGTAAGGGTGGTGCTATAGACCGTGTGGGTAAGAGGCTACTTGAAAGATACGCTGAGTGAGATGGTGCCCACCTAAGGATCTCCCCTCTTTGTATTTGCATGGGTAGCATGGAGCATGGTTTGGTTTGGGTTTTTCTATTGCTTCCAAAATAGCTGTAGCATCATAACTGATCCTTCTCTTCCCCTATAATCTCTTCTGTTCTGTGACGGTAAAGCAAAGAAAGAGCAACAATTAACTTTGGAGCCTGTTGAAAAATGAAGTTCTGAGCCTCTGGCAAAGATAAGTAATAATTTTGCAAAGTTTCTTTAAAAAAAAAAGAAAATTGTAAGTGTTCCTTGCCAAGTCCTGTTTGTTTGTTACAAGCTGGTACAAACCTTATCAAAGAAACCAACCTGTTGCTTCTGACCTTAATTTAGGCCTTTTTCAAGAGCCGCACATCTCACGAATTTGTGTTGTGATCCATCGTAGTTCCTTATAGTGTCAATGTTGATAGACAAATCCCTGTGGGAAAAGAAAAAGCCTTCATTGTAGCAAGGGAGATTTTCTGATAGAGCTTGCATCTCAGTAGGCAAGAAAGAAATCTCCTGACTCTTAAGTGATGAGGAAAGGAAAATAATCCTTTAAAAAGAGCAGTGTCTTGCTGGGATAATGTGCACTGATGAGTCCTGGGGGGGTATCTCTTACTGATGGTGATACCAGGTAAGTGCAAAACTTCTAGTAAGCTTCCAGAAACGGGGTGGGGGACAGGGTGGTAAATGGTACTGTGATAATAAAATTGCCTGACCTCAGCAACAGCAAAATACTGAGAAAATCTGAGCACAAAGTAGCCCAGAAAAGAGTTTGGGATTTTTTGTCTAACTGGGAACAGTGTCACTTACCAATTAACATACAAGTGAGAGAACTGGGTTAAGGAAACCTGATCAGGTAGATGATGGCCACTGTGGTTTCAGGCTTATTCTTTCATGCTTCCCCGCTTGGAGAGAAGGTAAAAGTCTCTTGTCCAGCTTGTCCTGAGTGTTTTCACAGAAGGAAAAATCCATCTTAAGTTGTTTATAGTCCATCTTTCTAGTAAAATGACGGACTCTAACCTTGTCAGGCAGCCACTGTGCTATGACGAAACTGGAGTGGGATAAAATGAGTATCAACTGGTTGGGGGGGGAAATAAGGGGAAATAGTTCACTTTGTGATATGGTTTGAGTTTTATACTGCCTTAGGTCAATCTCAATTTAAAGTTTTCAGTTTAAATTCTTTGTTTGGCCTGGTCCAGGGTATCTGTAGAGGAAGGTGGGGTTCAGGGCATTATTATTTTGATTAATGCTGCATGTATCTTTTGAAAGTGAAGCTATTCTTATATTCTCTTTGCTTGTAGTTATTCTGCCAAAAAACTGCTTTGCTCTGGGAGAAAAATCAGGTGTTTTCTTACTCAGACTGTCAGAAATAACTTGAAATAACTGATGGCTGAAAGAAGACAACAGTTGAGAAAGACGGGTGGCTTCACATGCCATAAGCCCTAAAAGAGGTGGTGTGGGATACTCCAGACAAGATGGCTCCTCCTGTATGGCACATTAATGTGCGGCAGTGAGACACCACAGCCGTATGCGTGCGATATAGTAGAAATGTCTACATAGATCTAATTCAGGATGTAGTAGCTTTGGTGTGCTGCTGGTGGTCCAGTAGCAGAGGCTGCTGCCTCTGAGCAGGTGCCAGGGGCAGGTATCTCGATGGCTTGCTAGAGGGAAGCGCTGGCCGTGCGTGGAGCAGAGGGTGTACTGGGAGGTCATGTTCCTGTAGCCAGGCCAAAGCCTCTGCTTTAAACATGGATTTACAATTAAATTCCAAGATATCTTTTACCTAGTAAGACATGATTAAGTTTGAGAACTTATTCAATAGCCCTGGCTTCATAAGGTTGATGGCTTTTAATTCTCTGTCACTGGATGCTGATTTATTGCAGCCTGAACATACTTGATTTGAGAGATGCACATCTTTACTGGTCTGCGGTGATTCCTTCTGCTCTTGGTCTGGACCTAACAAAACAGCTGCTCTGTTAAGCCCGATAAACACTCATACAGCTGGGTAAGGTCTAAAGAAAGCTGCGTGCCCTCCCAGCTTGGGTAGGTCAGCCCTGCTGCTGGAGGCCGGGCTCCGAGCTCAGCTGCCCTTGTAGCAAGATCAAGAAAGTCAGGAGGATTAAGACAAAAGTTTCACTGCTAAAAGGTCAAGAAAATATTAGGGCAAAGGAACTAAGGCAAATGTATATCTCTAAACTCTGGCAGTTGGATTATGAAATGTGTACTTGTTTGATATCAAGAATACTAATCGTGCGGCAACTTTTGTGGAGTAGATAGGTGTGCTTTTATCTTTTGGTAACAAAAAAGTCTGTAGATTGCACTGCCAAATAATAATACTTGGATGAGTTAGAAACTTGTAAAAAAATATTACTCTGGTAATTTGCATTATAGCTGCCCACGTGTCTCACTTGCAATACAGTGAAGTTAAAATATTGCTAAAAACATCTGCAGAATATATTTTTTTATTGTTATTATTTGGATATCACCTTGGCAGCTATACTCAGTACAAAACCAGGTATGCTGAATGCTTTGTCATCTGTATTAGTCCAGAACAGAAAGACTGAAATGATTACTGTTATCCCAGTTAGAATGGCTGTTCAGAGTGCAGTATTGTCAAGTCTCCCGCTGACTTCTGCAAAGCTAGAATGACTTCTCTGGGATGCGACTAGTGGTGTGGGAACACCAGCACCAGCAAGTACCTCATGGGCTACTTGGTTTAGAGGCAAGTGTTCAGGATGAAAGTGGTTAACAACTGTGACTAGTGGTTTGAATATCTCTTAGATTCTTGAAGTTTGTAGAATTAAAGTAAATGCTTAATATGACAATGAAGAAGATATCTTTTTTTTTTTTAACTCTTTCCTTCCCCTGCCATGTTCCTCCCTACCCAGATAGTGGGGCCTGTACAGGTATACGTTTGGGAAGCTAAGTCATCCTGTATATATACTGTCTTCCAAACCGATGGAACCTGAGCTAAGGACAAGCGTAACAAATAGATATGATATGTCATGTACAGAGGAGAAAGAAAGGGCTATTAATATTAAAAGGAGAAAAAATGTAGGTATCTTTGTGGCGGAAGTAAGAAGTGATCACAGTTGCATTATGCCATAGCTCAGGAGAAATGAGGAGTACTACCTCCTGCCAAGCTGGAGGTGGTAACAGAGTCAGCTGGAGGCAGTGGATGTAAAATGCATAAATGTAATTACTCGTACATGAAGTTAGTGCCAGTATGATTTAGTTTTTCAACTATGGTAGGATTTAAATAGTGTGCTTTCAGAATATCTCTTGGGAGCATTGTGGTAATGTTACTGCTGGACATAAATCTACAAAGCTCGGGTCACTCTTTCAGTGCAATAAACAGATGAATGTAAAGAACAGGCTGTACTGAAAATAAGACTAACATTAAAATTCCTCTTTAAGAGCCGGCTCTTCTGAGCTTCCCTCGGTCATAAACAATATTGTGTGTCTGGGTCCTTTGCTCTTCATTGTAGTGAAATCCTGCTTCTCAATCCACCAAGCCTTAGTGTCCAAAGTGCTGTCATCTTCCACCAGTGTTATGCAGGCTCATCCCAAAAGCCTACCTCCAGCGTCGGGGGGTGCCAAAGCTTAGCAGAAACATTTTACATTGTGCCTATTTACAATTTGTAAAACTGTTGCTTGGGGGCGGGGGGGAGTGATGTGGCACTGCATAAAACGGCCATCGCTGTCCTTTTAATGCTTGTTCAAAATCATACATACAACTGCACAATCTTCTTGGGCAGTAGAGCAGCAAAATGTAAAAAGCCAGTCACATGAAGGGCAGGGTGAGAATAGAAGGTGCAGGGCTTATGTACACATCCCCGAGTCTGAGGAGCTGCTGTGCACGTTCAGCTGATGGCTGCTCAGCCAGTTCCTCTCCCCTAATTTGCAAAGCCCGGGAACCCTAAAAGGTAAGCTGCTCAAAATGTATTAACTTCATTTATGTCATGAGAGAAGTATTTTATGCATTAGGGTAGAATTTTTTCTCTGAACTGTGTAATCTGGTGTCTTTAAAAAACAAACAAACAAAAAACCCTGAAAACACCCATATGGCACACTTATTACTATAGAATAAAAAATATCCTGTTTGTCTATTTGCTAGCATGAAATTATCAGCTTGATTTAATTAAGTAAAAAGCATACAATTTATTCTTACAGCCTGGGAAACAAGAGCTTCATCCTCAGCAGTATTTTCAATACAAAGTCAACTTCCACAATAAAGAATCAGAAGTGGCATGTGCAAAAGAATTACGTTTTGTCAGTGACATCCTTTTTGACTCTTTCAGCCTTTTGAGAAAGATGGGGTGTCTGCTAGTAAAGGTTTAACTGTTTGTCCAAATAGTTCTTTGATGAGTTTATCAGCTTGGGGGCCTAACCGCTCCCTTCCTGGGTCTGTTGCTGGCGTGTGGAGACATCTGCTGCCCAACTCTGAAAGTTTACTTTGATCTGCTCACAGAAGGCACTAGGAATAATGAAGCAGTCTTGTGCAGAGTAGTATTGTAGGATTAATCTTTTTTTTCCCTAAAGATCAAGTCCAGTGCATCCTTTTTCCAGAGATTCTCCATTTTCATAGTTATATCTGTATAAAGTCGTAGCAGGTGGTGTAGAAACTAACAATTTGTCTGATATCTTCCACCATTAACTTCCAACTTTGTGCTTTTAACTGCTTTGTTTAGACTGAGTTAATGAAGTGTCCCAGATCATAACTGCATCTTTGGAGCTAGGTTTGTCTTGAACAACTACTATGTTGATGAGGGCTACCTGGAAACTTTGGTCTTCCTCTCTGATCACAGTAGCGAGTCTCAGACGTCTTAACTGTAACGAAGTTGGAGTACAAACTCACGTGGTATGAAATTGCCATCTTTGGGGAAGGTGTTAATAACAGCTGGATAATAATGTCTTGGCATTACCCGTGGAAGGTTGATTTCTCCCTGGGGTATGGTGAAGGACTTAGCTGAGCCTTAGGGTCCCTATCATCTGCCCTCTCCTAATTCTGTATCGTACAACCTTTGTGTTACAGAAAGAAGAAGTGGAAGATAACACTGATGCAAACATGGAAGGGGCTCTGATAGCCCGGGACAGGGTCGGGGTGCAGGACTTTGTGCTTCTGGACTCCCACACCAGTGAGACTGCTTTCCTGAATAACCTTCGCAAGCGATATCAAGAGAACCTCATCTATGTAAGTGCTAGTCATGTGGATTCTTGTAGCCTGGGGCAAGTGAAATGTCTCTAAGTGTGGCCTTGCTAGTCAGATCTAGAAAGAAGAGCTGTGTATATGTGTCTGTGTATTAACAATAAACCTACTAGATGTTAGTAGTACCCAGCAGAGTGATCACACAGTAGTAGTTTGTCTACTTTAGCTAATGCAAATAATAGTCTCAGCTTGCTCCGAGTTGCCTCACAAAGTTTCAAATGATATGCAGTAAATAGTAAGGGAGTGGGAAAGTGAAACACTTTGAAGTCAAGGCAGTGCTGAACGTAAGGCAGTGCTGTATGTGGTATCTGACTTGTCTGAGAAGTGCTGAGTACTTTGTGGTGCAAACTAAGATGACTTCACAGCCCCATCCATTTTCTCAGCAGCCCCAAGGTTATACATTGGCTTAGAGCAGTGGCAAGTAGTATCTAAATGTGCCCATTGTCAAATAAGAACTGATATTTGCATGACACGAATGGAAAGAATTGAAAAGAAGGTAGAATAGCGCATTTTGATGCGTTGAAAAGGTATTCAAATAAGGGAAAATGTAATGTGTAATGTCCTGAAATGTGTTATTTGATCACCTTTCACAGTCAAGAAGGAGTTTTCTGTATTGAACAGCTGTCTATGGAATAGCTATCCTGCTTGGCTTTCCTTCACAGCATTAGTTACTGGTCGTTTCCAAAGATTTTTGTGAAACAGAGTTGGGATAGTAAGGGCATTATTATGTTAACTTTAAGGAGGAAAAGAAAAATCCATAAGCATCGTGAGATACCAAAACCTTATATGTAACATGCAAGGCTCTAAGCTTGATATTTACTGATCAACTCCCCCCTTCACCGGGTAGATTTTGCAAGAAGCTTGGTGTTGTCTTTGAAGTAGTGACACCTGTGGAGGTTTTTTTGGTTTGTTTGTTTTTTTTTTTCTCCTCTCATAACGAATTCTGTACCATCATTTCTGGTTTTTCTTGCAGAATGTTCTGATGTGCTTGACTCCTCTTTCATTGTAGTGATGGAACAGGTTTCCCACCTGTATGCATTCTTTCTCCCTGCAGACATATATTGGTACTCTTCTTGTATCCGTCAACCCTTACAAAGAGCTGGATATCTACACAGTGACACAGATGCAGCTTTATCGAGGGGTAAACTTTTTTGAACTGCCACCACATCTGTAAGTAGAACCCTTAGGATTTCAGTTTATATGAATAAATTGGGTTTTCCCTGTAATGCTGTGTACTAGCAACAAGGATGTGTATTCACAGTCACTGGGTCTGGTGAATGCTGATATTCTTATCTTCCTGTAGGTAAGGATGTCTTTGTTTCTGTCTTCTACCTGACTGTGAGAATAAAAGAGGAACAAAAGGATTGCAGAAGTGATGTTGGGGAAACTGTAGGGGTAGAGTTATCTTGAAGATAACTGTCCAGACTAGTGCTCAGTGTCCCCTCCTCATTACATATGGTCTAGTCAGACCACCGCGTGACTGTGTCCGTGTGCAAGTCAAAATCTTTTCCTTCAGTTGTTCAAAACACATCTTGCCTTGTCCTCTGAGGCCCCGTGTCAGTGGAGGCAACCATGGGCCTCCACTTGGACTTCGCGGGAGGAGAAGAAGCCTGAACTTATGAACTTTGAGCTGGAATTATATGCTGGTTGGAAGCTGTTGGGTGGTGATTTGAGTAGGTTTTTCTTTTTTCCTTTTTTCTTCTTTAAGTGGCTTATAGGTGAAGGCTCTACTATTGGTTATCTTTGTATCTGTCTCTGTCAGCAGAAATTGAGATCTTTCCTGGAATCAAATCTGGCTCCTCTGCTATCAAACAGGGAGTCCGTGCTGTGTATAAACTGTATTCACCAGGAATACATGCAGCCTGTATAAATCCTACAGTAACAGTGGGGAAGAAGAACAAGCCCCATCTGTCCCTAAAATACAGACTGGGTTTTTACTATGAGACCTCGAGTCAGTCTTGTGTTTTGAGCTGTGCTTTCCCATCATGTCCAATACTTGTAATGTTAGATGAGGACTAAGAACTGAAAAACCTTTGATAATCTGCCTACTGTTGCCCTTTCTAACAGATGCTTGTCCTCTGAATACTTCTTGTGATCCTTGTTCAGATATGCCATAGCTGACAATGCCTACCGGGTGATGTGCAGTGAGTACAACAACCATTTTATCCTCATCTCTGGGGAGAGCGGAGCTGGGAAGACAGAAGCATCCAAGAAGATCTTGCAGTATTATGCAGTAACCTGTCCAACTACGGAGCAGCTGCAGATTGTCCGTGATCGTCTGCTACTCTCCAATCCTGTTCTGGAGGTAAAAACTAAATAAAGGTATAAAATGCAGAAGAACTGGTGTTGGTGGCCTCACTCCGCAAGACTTTGATGGAAGTCTACACACCAGACTATTTTACATGATTTTGCACCTGCATACATAACATAAATAATAACATACATCCGGCCTCTTGGCAGCACCACCTCCGAAAGAATGCTTGGGATTTAATATCAATTAATGTTTAGAAATTTAAACTCAGGTTTTATAGTGGAGAATAGCTGAAACCTGGGAGTACAAGGTAACTGTACACTATACAAAATTCCTTGTGCCTTCAGTTATAGGTCATATAAAAAAAGAACGATCATTTGTTTAGCTGAATTCCACATTAAACCTAGGGAAATACATTAGTTTGTATTTCTTTAATCCCATTAAATTCTATAGGAGGACTCAGCTGATGCAGCGAGTCTTTGCTACTGGAACCGTGTCCTGTCATGGGTGTCAGGTTCTCAGTAAGATTACAAGTGACTTAATCTGTCTGTTTATCCATAGGCTTTTGGAAATGCAAAAACTCTGCGTAATGACAACTCGAGTAGATTTGGGAAATACATGGATATCCAATTTGATTTTAAGGTGAGAACAAACTTAATGGCCCGCTATTTAAACAAGTCGTACCCGTGAGCCTCTTGGCCGCTTACCAGGCAGCCCAGGATTTAAGACTTACACTGCAGTTTTCTGGACGTATTTTTACAGGCGTTGCATTTTGCAAGTAAAGCTACTAGTTATACATCCTGAAAGCTTCCTATATTACTGGCAATGCTGCCAGTGCTCAGTAGAAAGCTAATATAGATTGTTGTAAAGCACAAGTTACATCAGAAGGACAGCAAACTCTTTAGATACAGCTTGTACTGTGGTTGGATACTAACTCTTAAACACAAGATGGCAGATGAGTAACAGCAGAAACATGCTTCTGCTGATGCTGCTCCTTGTTCCTAGGTGTGGAGGAACAGCTGTCATAAGGATGTTGTTTATATCTATTGGTGTGTTGATCTGACTGCTTTGTTCTGCTAGGGAGCTCCAGTAGGAGGGCACATCCTCAGTTACCTGATTGAGAAATCCCGAGTTGTCCATCAAAACCATGGAGAAAGGAATTTCCATATTTTCTACCAGTTATTAGAGGGTGGAGACAAAGATCTTCTTTGCTGGCTTGGGCTGGAGCGCAACCCCCAAAAGTACGCGTATCTCATCCAGGTCGGTGAGAGCTCGTCCCTCTCTCTCTATCTTACATCTGGAATTGTGGGGATTGCAAATGCAGCTTTCCTCGCGTATGAAGTGCACTGCTGAGCTGCTGAGAGAACACGCTGTGTGTCACATTATAGTGAGACTCGCAGGCGGGTTGGTTGCAAACGTATTTGCCCCAAGGCTGTTGTGCACCGTTCTACCCTGGGTGCTTTTGTAGCAGGAACTATTCTAGCTATGATTGCCTAAGGATCCACATGATAAGTGGCTTATAAGGGATCATATCTCCTATTGGATCAGCAGATAATAGTTGTGGGGGCAGAAACAAGCTTTTGGGCAACATGACCCAGTGACAGCAAGGCCATCAGAGCGTAAAAAAAGTCATTATCACCAGATATAAAATGAGTTTCTTGGGATTTATGGACCTCATATTATAGAGGTCCATAGGTATGGTTCTGCAGCATACAGCTTCCTTCATGGTAGTGAAGAATACTTGGGTGGAAGATGATATTACCATGAAAATGGATGATGGCTGTAAGATCAAGCTCTTCATGACTTAGCCATTTTATGGTAATTGCTATCCAAGCTCAATGCTTTAAGTTATCTGAAGATCTAAGTATAAGTTGAAAGATCTGATCAAATGAGCCATTTTCAGGATTAGCAGGAGTGAAACAAATTTGCTAGGTAGTTGCAGACTGCATCTATACAGACTGAGGAAACTGGAAATGAAAGTAGTATGCTATGTTTGTTGCTGATAATAAAATTGCTTTGCCAATGAATTGTACTAATTAATCTTTCTTTTACTGTACAGGGTCGATGTGCCAAAGTGTTTTCTATTAATGACAAAAATGACTGGAAAATAGTCCGCAAAGCTTTTTCTATCATTGACTTTACTGAAAAAGATATAGAGGTATGCACGTAAGAGGGACTGAGCCTACCAAAGGGAATTAAAGTAAGGAGCGCGCTGCTGTCTTTCCTTAAAAATGATGGAAGCAGTCTTACTTGGGAGAGGTGTTAAGGATGGAATAGCACATCATTTTGTGGGGACGGAGGGAGCGGGTGAGTGAAGAGTTCTATCACTTAGTACAGCACGATGGCAATTGGTGGTAGCATGTCTCTGAAGCAGGTTATGTGACTCACCTCCTTCAGCCTAGCCAATACGCTGTTTATTAGCATGGGTAGGAAAGAGTAGTACCATCCCATGGAGCTGTGGCAACCTGTTTTCTAATGGTGTATCTCTCGTTATTAGCATCTCTTTGGGATTGTTGCTAGTGTCCTGCACCTCGGGAACATTCAGTTTGAAGAAGATAGCAATGGACATGCCATCATTCGCGATGGCACGCAGATCAAATGGATTTCAAAGGTATCTTTTCTGAGATAGTGTCAGTATTACAAGTGCTATGAAGAAAGCCTTAACATTGCTGTTTTTTTCTTTTGAGGACAAAAGCATCTGTTCCCAAAAGCAGAAGAATTGCTATATAAATACCCAGGTCTTGTTATAAACTGTCTTGAATTGTAGGGCCCCTTTTCTATATAGCACATTTCTCTGAAACTTACTTACTTATTGTCGCTCAAAGATGAGTATAACTGGGAATGGACTGGGGGGTTATGCCCTACTGATCACACAGTACTGCTTATTTAAACAGTCTCCTGCTGGCCGTACTCTGAGTGCAGGTGTTTCTTTCTCTGCAGCTACTGGGTGTGCACTTGTCCATTCTGCAGGAAGCTCTCACGCACCGGAAGATCGAAGCCAGATCTGAAGAGGTATCGAGTAGTCCTTTGTAACCCCAGGCAGGTGGGAGCCACCCCAGCTAGTGGTGGTGACAGACGAGGGACCCTGTTCTTAGCAGTGTTACAGTAAAAACAGATCACTCTGGCTGTCTCTCTCCTCCATATCACCTTCTTCTTCTAGCCTGAGATGTTAAACTAAAACATATTCCCTTTATTAGAGGCTTACTGCTGAACAAGGTCATAACTATTTAAAAAGCTAGGAACAGGGACTTGCAGGCAGCACTGTGTTTGAGCCAAACAATTTCCTTTTGTTCAGTCCCTGGAGTGCTTTCTGGGGAAATGGCTGCACAAACAGAGGAAAGCACTGGTAAAAACTGCTCTTTGAGCATTGTGTACCAAGTTTAATAATAAAACTAAAAGGAAGTCAGAATACTTTCCCCACTTGTCTAAAATAGTACTCTCCAAAACGTAGTATCACAATCCTGCTGGCTTCTGGCCATACACCAGACTAACGTGACACTGATGGTAAATAAAGCTGTAGGCAGCTACACTGTGCTGTGGTATAAGACAATATGGCTGGTTCTCCAAGCCACAAGTGTGAACTGGCTTTGCAGGAGCTTGCTCTGATCATCTGTGGTGTTCATAATCTCTGGCATATCTTTATTTGGTTTTAGGTCCTAAGCCCATTGAACGTGGATCTGGCATTCTACGCTCGGGACGCAGTCGCAAAGGCAATTTATGGACGAACCTTCACTTGGCTAGTCAACAAAATTAACAGCTCTCTTGCCAACAAGGTTAGTTTCTTATCTAGTATCTTCCTAGACACTGAGCCCTCCTAGCACACTGAGCAGAGTTTCTCCCTACAGCACTCATCACCAAATATCTTGGTTGCTTGATAATTGATGTAGGGGCATCCCACAGCACTGAGCTGGAAAACTGTGTAGTTAGGTGTGGAAGGTGGTGTGTTAAAGAGTTTTAGCAGTTCATTACCTGCTTTAAAGTGGCTAATCCATTGGCATGTGATACAAAGGTCTCCAAGAGAAAGCTTAGAATTTAGATGAAGGAAACAACATGAAACACGCAGGGAAGATGCATCAGCTGAAGCAGCAATTACAGAGCAATGGTATCTTTAACAGGATTCAACTCGGAAAACAGTTATTGGCCTGCTGGATATCTATGGTTTTGAAGTGCTGGACACAAACAGGTAACAGCTGTTCCTGAGGCTTGGGGTCATCTGTCCTCACGCTGGTGGGTGCATTTGCTGAAGCCCTACATGGCTTCTGGGGCATAGTCCTATCCCAGAAAGACAAGCTACAGGGGACTGCCAAATCTGCGTGCACTGGGTTAGCTGAACCCGCTGGTGAAAGCTTTAGCTTGGACTGCTTTCCTGGGTTGGAGCCATTGGCACAACAGTGTGGGAGGAATGTGTGGGTTTGGTCTGTATAGAAGCGGGCTATCTGGCTGGAAACCAGTAGGCAGTGGTAAAATGTAACAGTGGTAAAACTGTCCATGCAATAAATAAAAGCTAATGCTCATTTAACCACTTTAAAGCTTTGAGCAGTTCTGCATTAATTACTGCAATGAGAAGCTCCAGCAGCTGTTGATTGAGATGACGTTGAAAGCAGAGCAGGAGGAGTATGAACTGGAAGGGATCGAGGTAACTTATTATTTTCCCCCTCTCATTTTCCTTTGCGCTGCCATTACACTGGATGCTTTTGATCCTCAATGAAGACGGCATCCTGCTTTTTTCTTTTTTTACTTTGAATTGTTCACATGGGAAGTATAAGATAGCCCTGGGTGTCCTTCTGTAACCCTTTTGCAGTGTAATCTAGCTTAGATTTAATTTGCGGTGTCTAAGAAAGGACTGGGACATTGCCCAAAACTCAGAAGGTCAGTAGTGGCAGTGTGACTGTAGAAATAAAGAGCTCCAGCAGTGTAGACACTGGCAGATGGAGTGCATTAATGTAGAGAACAAGAGGATGGTCTAGGCTGCTGAAAGCAGGAAGACTGTAGCGTGGGTGATGGATCGCTGGGCTGTCACTTTTTCCCCAGCAGCTTGGGTGGTCCTAAATCACAACACTGATTGGAACCTGGCTCCAAACAACTTAAAAATTGCAAGGAAAAGATCTTCCTCTCAAACTCATCTTCCTTTTTTTCCTCTTCTTTTCAGTGGGAACCAATTCCATATTTTAATAACAAGATCATCTGTGACCTGGTTGAGCAGAAGCATAAAGGAATAATCTCCATTCTGGTAAGAGCAGAGTTTGTGCTACTTAAATTAAAATGCCTGCTTATTCCCTACTGTAATGGTCCATAATGGTATTTTTTCCTTTAATTGTGTGATGGGTCTGCGTTATTCAGAATGTAAACAAATAGACCTCGTAAACAAAGACCCAGAAAATTAAGGTAGAGGGTCTGCTTGCTAGAGAGCTGTGGGTTTTAAAGGAGGTATGCTGCTTCCACAGCAACTCTGAGTGCTTGCAAAAGCAGACCTAGGCCATCCTCTCTGCTTTTCGCCTGGAGACACTGAGGCATAGAAGGAAGGTACCTGCAGCAACCTGTCTGGCTATAGTCAGCTACAGGGATGGGACCCAGGCTGCTTCTGAGCACCATTAGGGAGACTGCAGAACACCGGGAGCGCTTCTCCGTAGCCACCTGAAGCCAGCCAGCCAGGCTCTCATAAAGATGAAAGAGGGTAATTCATCCCATCTCTCTGCTTACGTGACTTGCTAGCCTTACTGTCTGACGCTTCGGAAGGGCTCAGCTAGGAGAGAAACCTGAGAGCTGCCTCCCTCCTCCTGGTCTTCCTCTTGTTTCCTCGCCCTTTAGTTGTTACCGCTCCTAAAATACTGATCTGAAGAACATCCTCTTTGTGCCTTCATAGGGATGGCAGGAGAAATGTGAGAGGCTGAAGGCCTCTCTCCAGAGCCTTTAGTAAGGAGCTTGTTCTGCAATGCTGTGTAATGCTTTTTGCTTCGAGAAGTGCACAGTTCCATGGGGAGGAGTTTGAGTACACAAGCTAACTGCCATGTTGATACTTTCTTGCATGCAAACATTAATTAGTAAGAAATCTAGTAATCTCCTTCCTGTAGAGACATGTAGCCAAACTTGAAGTTGAGTTGTCCCTTGCTGCTACTCTGACATGTCCACAAAGCTGAGAATTTTTATTGCCTCGGTATAGAAGACAGTAGATTAGCACATCATAATCCAGAGAAGGTGCTGCTGAAGCTCAGCATTAGCTTCATATTGTAATGCATCGCTCTTTCAAGGACTTTTCTACATGTAGTACAATTGGGGGAGCAGGAAGAGTTGTGTTGCTTGGGTTAGAAAAGGGTAATCTGTAAGCTTGTCTTTCCCCCACAACTCTGCGATTCATCCAGACCGAGAGTCCTTCTGATCCTTCCGAGTTTTGGTGTCTAATGACGTCATCTTTCTCACTGTTTTTGTTTAAGTGAACTACAAATAACAAAGGATGAGGCAGGGCATTGCCAGATTTGGAAGAAAAAGGCAGATTTGACTAAACTTGACTTGTCTTGACAGTTCTACTGACAACAGAAAAGTGAAGCTCTAAATTGAACTAGGAAATTGCTTGTATAAAGTAGAACTCATCCCAAATGAGTATCCCAAATTGTATCCAAGCTCTTTCGTTTTGTGAAACGAAGTTGTAATATTCATTGGCAAGGAGGGAATAGCCTATTCCGAGCAGCATTTGATCCAGTGCCTGCTGTTTCAGGATGAAGAATGCTTACGACCTGGTGAAGCCACTGATTTGAGCTTCTTGGAAAAGCTGGAAGAGAAAGTAGGAGATCATGCCCACTTCGTGACGTATGCATTTACACTCTGTATCCTATCGCAGACAAAACTCTTCCCATCTCTTACCCATAACAGAGTATTGGGGAGGGAACAATTTTTGCTTTGTACCAGAGAAAATCAAGCAGCTCATCCACTCTCTAACACTGTAATGTGCTACACTGTTAGAGCGTGGCCTGGGGTATTGGGGAGGGCGGGGGGGATTCCTGTCTCTTTACTAGTGTGATGTTGATCTTTGAGTCTGGTTTCATAGCACACTAAAATTAGGGACTAAAGATTAGATGGCTTTGGCCCACGATTTTGGCCCATGGAGGATAGATGGCTTTGACCATAGATGACTTTGTCCCCCACTGGCTCCAGGGAAAGCTGAAGGTATTGTGAAGAAGATCCTAATGCCCCAGGCTCTGAGGGGTACATAAATGTTTTTCAAGAGTCCACCTGGGTATGTGTGAGCTTTAGGTACGAAGAGGGAAGAGACACGCTCCTGCTCAGATCTCCCAGATGAGTGGTGTTTTGGTTAACGCTCAATTTGTATTATTTTCGGATTCAGTTTTGGTGGCAGATGAACGTGGTGGGGCTGGGCTGTTCTGGCAGTTCCCAGCAGAAGCCTGCTGAAGGGCTTTGACAAGTCATCAATTCAGAGTCACGCTGCTGAATTGTCACCGTTTCTACATCTCTGAAGTTCATCCCAGCCAAGTGGAAAATTTGTAGCCAACTTCCTTGTCACCACAATGTGCCTTAATACTGTTCTGCCTGATTAAAAGCTTTAAATAGAAGTGCTAGAGCTACTTAAATGGGATCTGTACTTGGCGATACTCTTGGAAGGAAATTTTGATATACTAATGTGCTGTTGTGACACACAACTCTGCTGTTAGTGACTGCTTACAAAGCTGAAACTTAAACTGTTAAGTTGCTCTTTTATTTTTTCTTTTTATCTTTTTTTTTTTTTTTCCTCCCAGGAGTCCTTGCTTTCTAAAATTTTCCTGCTATTCCTGAAAATTTTGATTCCTCCTTTGTATTTGGGTTCTTGTTCTAGGGCAAAATATCTCAAACAATCCTTCCCCCCCTCCCTGCCCCATTTTCACTTTGAAGTTGAGGAAGCTGGTGATCTCTTTCTCATGTAGGCAGTGAGAATGTGTTTAAATGAATGTTATAAGAGGAAATCTTAATACTTCTGGAAAGGATGATCATTGCCAAATGGTGAGGATAGGTCACAGACATTTTGAGGAGTTTGTGGTAACTGACCTTTTCAGCTTTTTCAGCTGACACGGAATTTTGCTGTTAGCTGTTCAGAATGGACAGATAGATGATAATTTGATTATGGGCCATAACTGCACAGTCAGAGCCATATTGATAGAGCAGACATTAAATAGACTCCCAGCTCTCCTACAGCTGCTTTTTGTGCAGGTGACTTTCAACAAGCTGAGGAAGCCCATTTGCTGCTTTTTCTCTTGGTGTGTTTGGGGTTTTTTTTTCCCTGCAGCCGCAAGCTTGCAGACCAGAAAACACGGAAATCGATTGACTGGGTGGATTTCCGCCTCCTTCACTATGCAGGAGAAGTCACTTACTGTGCTGTTGGTGAGTGCGAACAAAGTGCCAGTCTAGAAGTTACCTGGGGTTTTTAAGCTAGTGCAGTAGATAATAACCTGATGTGAAGATGAATTACCAAAGATCTGCCCTCTGAAGCTACTGTTACTTGAAAGTCTTAAATGTGAGTGCAGTGTGAATTTCAGGGATATAAATTTCCAGATATTGCGCTGAAGTGCGTTGCCTTCAAAAAGAATTAAACCTTGTTTTGTTGGTGGTGTGTTTCTTTCTTCAGGATTTCTGGAGAAGAATAATGATCTCCTGTACAGAAACCTGAAAGAGGTAAGAACAAAAAAGGCTCTTAAGTTACCGTGCTTGAAGCAGAGATGTTTTGCAGAAGATGTATTTAATCTCTGTATCAAACAAGAACATACATTTCTCCTTAGCAATGTTCTTTAGGCACCTACATGTATCTCCCGACGGCTGTGCTGCTCAAACCCAGAAGCATCGCAGCAGGAATAGCGCACCTGCTAAATAAGGCAGCTTTTCCCTTTTGCTGTTTCAGGTGCTGTGCAACTCTAAAAATGGCATCATTAGAGACTGCTTTTTACTATCAGAGCTAGATAACAGGAGGAGACCAGAGACTGTGAGTTTTATCTTTACTCTTAACTTTGAATATAAATTCAACTTCCCAAGTCTTGATTTAACCACTGATCCTGTCCTTAGTCCTGAATTCTGTGGATTATTTTTCTTTTGCTGGTGTTACACCCCTGCTAGCTTCCTGGGAGGTGAACAGTGATGTCGCTGAGACAGCAGCTACCAATGTGACATACCTTAATGTTGTTATTAATGCATCCTTCTAAAATGAGCCCTGTGTCTAGCATCCAACAGTAGTTAGTTTCTGAAGGGCTGCCTTGCATGTCCAGCTGCACAGCAGGGGTTCAAATATTCCTGCTAAGCACTATGTCCAAGTAACTTATGATTTAACGATGCTTCAAAAGCTTAGTGGTGCTAATGCGTATGTCAGCCTTTTACTTACAGTTTTAAAATGGGTTCAGGGAACAAGTTGACTTCAATTACTGCAGTGCTGGAGTTCCAAAGCTAAGAAACGTCTTTCAATGTCATCTCAGGTTGCAACCCAGTTCAAAAACAGTCTGATGAGCCTTATAGAAATCCTGATGTCCAAGGAGCCTTCTTATATCCGATGTATTAAACCTAATGAGAACAAGGAGCCTGGTAAGACATTGGGCTGAAAGCACAGTTGAGATAAAGGAATGAATTGAGGGAGACTTTAGCTTGTAGCTAGGTACAGCAGATATAATCTATATATATAAAATATATAAGTATATTTTAGAGAGAGATTAAATAGAGATATATATTTCTTAGTTAAGCTAGCAGCAAAGTCATCACCTTGGGTAACTGTGGATTCCATCCCTTCCTTACATGTCCCAATACACGGACAAGTGAGTGAGCTTCTGCAGACAATTTTTACCAGTGAATATGTATGTTCTTACTACAGGGAAGTTTGATGATTATCTGATCCGCCATCAGGTGAAATACCTGGGACTAATGGAGCACTTGCGGGTGAGACGAGCTGGCTTTGCCTATCGGCGGAAGTACGAACTCTTCTTGCAAAGGTAAGAAGAGCTGTTCTGCCCTCTAGCCAGGTAAACCTGCTCTCCCACGAGGGATTCAGAACAAGGCTTGTTTAAATGTCAAGTCCCAGTGATACGAGATGTGGAGATGTCAGCAGACAGGTGGTTTTTGTCTGTATCTATTTTGATCAGCTTTGGCATCTTCTGCCTTGGATAAAGCAGTAGGAATCTGTGGGGGAGAATTTCAGGAAGGTGTTCCTCAATTATCAAGTCATTTGTGTTGATGTCTTGCTGATCTTTCAGGTATAAATCCCTCTGTCCAGCTACCTGGCCACATTGGCATGGCCCAGCAGCTGAGGGTGTGGAGAAGCTCATCAAGCATATTGGTTACAAGCCGGAGGAATACAAATTAGGAAGGTAATCTTCGTTTCTCTGGCTGTGATCTCTGCTGGTCAGCTGCATGGTGCTTGCCATATTTGATCCTCTGTCCTGTCTGTGACTGCAAGCCACCATGTGGCGCTTCCCAGAGAGCTGCAAGATGTAGTGGTGTGACCAGATCCCTTTAGCTTAGCTCTTGCTTGACCATGTGAATTGGGCAGACCTGTCTGGGTCTGCAAACCTGATGGCTTCTGAGAAGTGACTTCTTTAAAACAGGCCAAAGTAACCTCACCCTAAAGGTATACAATGCACAGGAGCAAGGAGACAGATGAAAAACACAGATTCATAAATTTTTTCTTTATTTTTACCTTCCTGTTTCCATGGAAGCTTGAATCCAGATGAGTTTCCCCAGCCTCTGGGTTGGGGGAGATGGGCTGCCTTGCTTCAGCTCCAGGTTTCCCTGCTTGCCTGGGTAGCCAGAGGCAACTTGCCTGTCTTAGGCTTAGGTTCTTTTCTTAACTGCCTTGTGCAACCACTCCTGAATCACAACCTTGTCCTCCCTGCTAAGGCATGGGGCAAGGCAGGGCTCTCCAATGTCACCTTCAGCCTGTGGCTATCAGGATCCATGTATTAAGTTCTAGGATAGTAGCAAAGACAAGGAAACCTGTTTTCACTGTGTTTCAGCTGCTTATCCTGAGCTCTGCAGCTCCTGGAAAACTTGCAGGGATCCTGATACTGAGAATTACAAGTTGGGTAAAGGCAGAGGTCTCCACACTGCACCTTCCAGGGCACCTGGGACCTGGTGCAGTAACTGGTGGTTTGCTTCCTTCCCTCTCCCCGCTACCCTTTGCCAAGCCCTTTGCACCCTTTCAGGATGTGCCAGCTAGACAAATGAAGAGTGGTTATGGAAGGAGATGTAGCTCGTTAGCATTACAGTTAGTTGGAGGACTGTGAGCCTGGTTAGGGCAGCTGAAATGACGGCTCACTGTGAATAAGCTGTTCGTGGTCTCTTTTTCAGAACCAAAATATTCATTCGGTTCCCAAAGACTCTGTTTGCTACTGAAGATGCGTTTGAATTCAGAAAGCACCTGTTAGGTATGGTTCCAGTTCTCTTTGTATATAGACTAAAAAGAAGAGCCTGGGTGAACTGTGTTTCTGGGCTCCAGGTTCATGCAGCAGATGCACCGTGGTGAGAGCTGAGACCCCTGGTCTGCATAGCTCTGGAGAGTCCAAGGAGAACTTAGTAATCTTTTTCCAGGGTGGGGAGAAATCACAAGCTATAGTGTTTGAGTTCTAGATACATACCTCCTTTAGAGCTCCTTGGTCCTACTAGTATCCGTGTCTAGATGCACTAAGTACCTTTCCCCTGGAATTGGGATACCACCTGTTTCATCCTAGTGTTAGCTGTTTGTACCTGCTTAAAATGCATAAATACTCAGGGCTGCCTATAGGCACGTTTTCCTACGCAGGCTGCTTTTGGTTCTGTTGGTTTTCTGGCACCTCTGTTCCTCAGTGATTGTGCAGACCCTCCTGTGCCTTGGGACGTGGGGTCTGATTGCTGGGAGCACAGCTCCTGAATGCTCTGATCCTGTAGATATGAGTGATGTCTCTGGATTTTTTTTTTATTTTTTTTTTTTGCCAGTTTCAAGACTACAGGCCAAATATAAAGGATGTCTTGGAAAGAGAGAGTACAAGAAGAAGAGAGAAGCAGGTACGGGTTTTGGAATTGAGGACTCTCTGCTTAGGGCTATGCTTTCCAGTAGGAATTGTAGCTTTGGGAGGTCACAGATCCATGCCGCTGCAGATAGCACTCGCAGCTTCCCTGCAGGGCTGTGGGTGTTGGGCTCAGATGCAGGTGACAGCTGAATAGAGAGCATTCACAGAGGTCTGTTTAGTTCCTCACACCATGTGCTGCCCTTGGTGTCCCCCAGTCATCAGCTGTGGGAGCAGCTCTGTGCAGCAGCAGCACCCTCTGCTGTGCATGTGGGGATGTTCTGGCATACCGAGGGAATTGCTCGTTAACTGCGAGGGAAACAGTCCCAGTTACCACAGTGGACAAGCTGGTAAATAATGCTGCAGGCTCAAAGGCCAGCTTTCCGAGATGAGCTGCGTGCTGTGTACACTGCATCACTGCCTTGATGCTGAGCTCTACAGTGCAGGTAGTGCCGGATCAGTTATTATGGAGAAGAAAATACTCTAAACTTCTTACTGTAAAGATCAGCTGATGGGAAGAGCTACAAAAGAGCCGGTTATAACTTCTGCTATATGAATTTAAAGGATAGTATGGCACAGGACCTCTGATACTAATACGGGGACCTGATTAATTCTTGCAGCTATCAAGCTGGAGGCTTGTTGGCGAGGAGCACTGGCACGGAAGGCGGCCAAGAAGAGGACGTGGGCGGTTCAAACAATCAGGAAGTAACTATCACTGTGTGGTGGTCGTGGGGAGGGGTTTGGGTCAAAGCATAGTGATGGTCTCTGGACAACAAGTCCCAAGTACTGACAGTACAGTGAGTCAAAACCGTCTCCTTCACACCCATTTTGAAGCTATCACTGTAGCTAGGAGGACAGTTGCCAGCTGGGGTTGATCAGGAGTGCCTGTCACCTCTTCAGGAATTCTCTGACTTGCACCAATTTCTGTTGCTCTGCTAGTTTATATTGGTACAAGGGATCTTCAAACCAATCCTTTGCAAGCCCATCTGTTTTCTTCGTATATGGACCTCCCTTTCCACCCCCTAAAACCCAGCTCCTGAATACTGCATCAGAAGTAGTGCTGGTCTTCCTTTTTAAGTCCAAAGCACTGTATTTTGGTCAACAAAGCCTGGGAAAAACATGTTAATGTTTGGAATGTTATAAAGCTCAAGATTTCCATTGCTTTAACACAGGTGACAGCGTACCTGAGCTAACAGTAATGATTTGCTAGCCTGTTGTGTGCCTTCTGTGACTTGACTTTCATTTCCACTGACTTCTGAACATAATGTGTAAGTTCTGGTTTGGATATTTTCTGTAGATTCATAAATGGCTTTATCAATCGGAAGAAACCCCTTTGTCCAGAGAACATTGAATTTGTGCAGCTTGTGCAGTACAACTACCTGATGAAGCTCAGAGACCACGTTCCAAAAAACGTCTTGGACAAGAGCTGGCTTCGACCTCCTTCCATCCTGGAAGAGGTGAGGGTTGCTGCAGGCTTCGGGAGAGGTGGAGATGGCTTCTGTTCTGTGGTCACAGGTGTGCACACTTCATGTAGGAAAAGAGCAGTGATCTGCTGGCTTGTCCTCTGTTCAGGAGTGATGGCAGAGCCTTTGGAAGACCCTGGGATCCGCTGTATTTGGGGGAGGACAGGAGTGAGAGGAATGGTGCCGTTGTTTAAGTTTCCAATGGAAAGGAGGGAGCTCGGTGCTTTTGTTTTAAGGAATAGAAAGGAAGATGCACTGATGGAAAAGTGAACTCGTGAACCCTATTAAAGACAAAACTCATCCCACAATGTTTTAAGCTTGCAGCAGAGGTAGATAGACTCATAGCCTTTCATCCTGTTTGGGTTTAGCAGCACAGGTAGCCTCAGTGCATGAATTGGGCACATTCCAATTGCTTCCAGCAGAACTCTCACTTAGAAACAGTTGCTGACATTTGTTGTGGCCCCTTTAATCTTGCCCATAGCCTGGCTCAGCACCAGAGCAGATCAGTCCCACACTGGCTGTGCTTGGTGGGTGAGGTGGGCCCAGTAAATTAGAAAGCTCAGACGGGAGGTAAGGGGAAAAGCAATGCTAATGGTGTGCTACCTGTGCAGTGCCGCGGTCTCGTCTGGGGGTGACAGATGGAGTTTGCTGCTTTTAGTAACTCTAGTAATGACTCAGCTGCTTCGTGTTGTACATCCTTCAGCTGCTGCTGGGCATTAACCCTTCTCTGGTAGCAAAGCTCTTTGGTACGTGGGGCTCTGGGCTGGGGGAGCTCAAATGTGTTGTGACTAGATGTTAAAAACAGCCTGCACCGGAAAAGTATTTGTTAGGACTGCAGCAGTTGTTTGCACAACTTCACTATTTTATTTTTTTTTTTCTTAATGTAGACATCTGAGATGCTACAGAAAATCTGCATTAGGAACCTAGTAAGGAAATACTGCCGAGGTGTTACTGCTGAGAGGAAAGTGCAGGTAACTAATACATGGAGTGCAAACGTGTGAGTTAAAACACGCTGTGCATGTGTGATATCTGCTCTCTGTGAACTGTCTGAAATGCAGACTGCACCTTCTCACACACTGCTGCTCCTTCTGCTGAGCAAATGTTCCTGAGCCTGGAGTCGGGGGGTTTTCAGTGGCACCCACAATGTACAGTGCAGCGTTCCTACAGATGCACTGGCCTTAATCTTATAGCACTAAAACTGCACTTCTTATAATTAGGATAGGTCCATAAATAAGAAAAGACCCGTAGGACTGCTTAGTCCCTACTACCCTTTTATTTGGCATAATACAGGAATAACCTAAAGACGTTGAAAGAAATGCAGCATGAGTCAGGTAAATATTGCATGAGTAAAAGGATGATGTTGTGCAGTAACGGTGCCTACGTTAGAACTGCTGATGTTACCGATGGGTAAACTCTTAGAGAGTAAAAGCTGTTCCTTCTCAAAACAGTTACAGCAAAAAGTGGTAGCAAGTGCTGTTTTCAGAGGGAAGAAGGAGGGCTACCTGCAGAGCATAAACCAGCCTTTCATGGACACCCGCCTAAGTGAGTACACAACAAACGCCTGAAGGATTCAGCCACGTGCTCCTTGCTCAGGAAAACTCTCTTTGACAAAACAGACTCAGTTTCTATGAGAAATTCCCATCTGACAAAGGTAGCATCACCGGCTGCCTTTGGGCCCTACCATTCCCTTCCTCTGTCGTGTCTGGTGACACTAAAATGGATTAATCTGCCAGACTTTGCTCTCAAACTGGAGGTACCTGGAGTCCCTCTTGGGATAGAGAGCCATAAACCCAAGCAAAATTCCCTGTGGGCTGGGATGGATCAGGACCCCCCCTCGCTGTGCTGGACGGAGCAGGGAGGCTGAGCGGGGATGTTGCAGTGCAGCATCTCCAGCTGTGGGGATCCAGTCCCAAGGACTGGAGTTGCTGGGAAGGAGAGATGTGAACCTTGGGAACCCATGTGGCTGGTGTTAGGCACATAAAAGGCATGAGAAGACAGCACTAGTAGTGCAATGGCAGGGCGAGGAATCTGGGAGACTGGGTACGGCGCGGCAGCAGTGGTGTGTGGGTGAAATGCTGGGGTCGTTATTGGAAGCTTCGGAGAGCTTCAGCTGGAGCACTGTGCAGAAGGGAAAATGCTCTGAATGGTTCTCGGCAGGAGTCTTTATGTGTCAGGGCCTGAACCAAGAACAGGCCCCAGAACAGCCAGTAACGCCCAGTGTGAATTACTTGTCAGGCAGGAATAATCACTGAAATGGGTTTAGGAGTAGCTGGAAGCGAACACCCTCAGTTTAGAAGGGAGTGTACCGTGGGGACAATTAATGCAGGTCTCTGGTGTTTTGCTGGTGGGAGCGGTGGCCGTCTGTCACCTACATTCAGTTTGTCTTTCTGGTTTGCTCCTCAGAAGAGAATGATATAAACCCCAAAGTACTGCAGCTCATCCACGGCGAGAAGATCAAGGTAAGGGAAGGACAGCTGGAGCTCAGCAGCCCTTGAACCGGCTGCACTGGGGTCCTGGAGCTGGTTGGTCACAGCTCCGTGACTGGGCAATCCGTGATGCCTGAGGCTGTCTTGCAGCCATGTCTGTGAGGCAGGGCAGACTGATGAATAGCAGCGTAGCGACTATTTCCTTGCTTTTAAAACTGAGACGGGTCTTAAAATGCACCTAGACAAAAATTATCTAAGATTATTCCTTTCAATAAAAGCTTAAAAAGCATCACTAACCCCTTTTGGGCAGTAATGGGCAGGAGACGTTCAGGTGTGTGCGCTGCACTTCCCTGGTTATGGCATAGAGGGCACAGGTAAACCATCTTTCTCCAAGCATGATTCTGCCATCTGGGTTTCCAAGTATAAAGAAACCAGGTCGTTGTTAGCAGAGGTTGGCAGCAGCCGCTGTTGTGAGCTGGGATGTGCGGCGCTGCTCCTTGCTGAACTGCTTCCAGCGCGGGGCCCTGTGGTCGTGAGAAATGCTGATACCAACTCGTTGTTTTCAGTACGTGACCCCCGTGATAAAATATGACAGGAACGGGTTCAAAGCACGAGACCGGCTACTTGTTCTCACCCAGTCCTCAGCGTATGTGGTGGAAATGGCCAAGATCAAGCAGAAAATAGACTACGCCACTCTGAAAGGTAATCGTGGAAGTCAGTGCGGGGCTTCCCTTTCTGCCAGTGACACTGAGGGTGGAAAGACAAACGTCTGAAACTTGGTCTTTGAAAGATACTTGAAGTAACGATCTACCTGAGAACACTTTTTAAAGGGTCTATGTGTCAGCATGCAGTTCTGTGAAATACAAATTATGAGTAAGAGGATGCAGTTCTTTGAAGTACTTAAATGCAGGAGGACATCACTTTCTGCTGAAATAGAGGGGATGAAGAAAAACCCCAACCAACTTTTCTACCCCATTTCGTAGGTATTTTTTAATCCTGCCATTGTCTGAACTACAGTCCAGGGGTAGAATATATACTTTACTTTCTCCCTCCTCCCTTACCAAAGCAAAGGTAGCATGGAAGGGTATGGAGCAAACAACTAATGCACCACGTTTAAATAACCACTGTTGGAAATGTTTTATGGACAAGTGGATGACAGAGACAGTGATCTTCAGAAGGTACTTTGAAAACTGGGAAGAGGATGATGGTGTTGTGGAACTGTCTTTGGTAGCTTCTTCTCTAATTCTTGGGTTTCTTTTGAAGGTATTTCCACCAGTAACCTGAGCGATGGGATTCTCGTCATTCACGTTCCGGAGGACAACAAACAGAAGGTAGAAAATGGAAATGTAGCTACTGTGAGCTTGTGGCTAGAAGGTCTTGTAGCTCACAACTTGAATATTTTCCTAAGAAGTACTGGAATTACACAATTACTGATGTTTACTAATTCTGTAATCAGCTAGACCTTTACATTCTTGCTGTCTCACCATGAAAGCTTTCGCTTTTTCTGTTTTTTTTTAAGAGTCAAAGTCACTATAAATCCTGATAGCCCCTGGAAAGGATGTTTAACAAACCAAACTTGTGCATGACTGTAGTAATTGCTGTGTCGTTATCAGTCCCTTCTGCCCAGCAGCCGCTACTCCAGCATTAGGAAGGAGTTTCTCTGAATACACAGCTGCTGCTTGGCTTATGTGCTGGGACGATGCCAGATGACTTTATGCCTCTTGTATTTTTGTTTCCAGGGAGATGTGATACTTCAATGTGAGCATATCTTTGAGACGGTCACTAAACTCTGCATGCTGGCCAATAAGCAAAACCTTGTTAAAGTTGTGAAGGGAAGGTAAGCAATAAAGTTGAATGGGTAGTATTGTGCAGGCTGTATTTTATGGAAGAACCTGCTTCAAAAACTATTAGGCCTGGACTACCTCAGTGAAAACTCTTAACATCACTCCAGCAGACAGTGCCCTAAGCTGATTAGGTCTGTTGCAGCAGCACGGGTGTTTTCATGGCTTGCTTTCATAGGCACAAGGGAAACAAGATGGGATACGCTGGAACGAGAAAATTCTTTAAAATCTTTACAACCTTTTCCCACACTAACGAGGCGTGCTTCCACGATGGTTGGGGTTACACCTTGCCAGGTGTGCTACTCTGCTCTAAGAACTGCCTAAAACCCCAACTTGTTTATAGGTGACTATACTTTAAAAACACTTTTTTTCGGGCTTCTGCTGATGTGACCTGGGCCCTGAGGTTGTGGGTTTAGTGCTTTCACGACAGATCTCATTAGCACCAGCTCTGAGGAAAGCTTGCTGGGCTGAGCCTGCGGGTCACTTCAGGATAAATGCTCCTCTCCCTAAAAGATTCGGAAGGCCCTGAAATGTGATTGCTGAGCACAGGAACCTTCCCAGTCACGCCACCAAGCTAATGGCAGGTGGATGCAGTCTGTCTCTCAAATCTCTACATAAATTGAAACTGGCATATGAAACCCGTACTTCTGCTCCAGCTTTTCTGTCTGGCCTTTGCGTTTCGATTGTAATTAGATTCTGTGTGTTCAGTGGTTTTTCTCCAGGTCAGATCTGCTTATCTTCTAGTGCTTAATTGCACCAGGAAAATTCAAATGCCGGGACCAGGCAGGCATGCTCCATTCATCAAACCCTTCTGGGTTGTGTGGTATAATGCAATTGTTTAGGAAATTTACCTAAGCTGGAGGGCTCTGATCTTCTAATCTAACGAGATTTGCCAAGGGAACAAAAATAAAGGGGGCTTAGAGTAAAGCCTATTGCGAGGAAAGCATCTAATGAGTAATTCTGTCTGTATTTGCAGTCTTCAGTTCCGCATTGGCTCTGGGAAGGAAGGGACAATGGTGTTTACTGTTGGGCAGGAGCCTCAGGTCTTCAAAGCCAAAAATGGACAACTAACAGTGGTAAGGCCTCATCTAAGCACTGGGAATATGACTTGTGCTTTCTCCTTCGATGCTCAAGCCCTGTGGAGAGCACACCAAAGCTCTAGTGAGGGCCCTTTTGTATGAGTTCTGGAGGACTCGATTCCTCTTACAGGGCAGAGAGGTGCACAACTTCAGTATCTACCTACATAAGATAATAGATAATAGATGGTCCTCACTGTGTTGGGAGTTACAGCTACAGATCTTGCAGATGAACTGTCACTGCTACTCACTCTCTCAAGCTAGCACGAGGAGAGGGAGCAAGGTTCTCTCCTGGCTTGGTCATTTAGAGAACCTGGCCTGAGCCCAAATTCAACGTGCGCCTACAAACTTCACCCGAGTCCTCCTTTTGCCACCTCTTGTTGCCTCTTTCAACCAAGTTATTTCTGAAATCGGTTGGGGGACGGAGGGAAAGCATTTCTTGTCACCCAAGCAGGTCATTTGAGAAGGAAGGATCGCTCTGACCCAGTGGCAGTCTTGGCAGAACTGCTGCTGAGGGGGAAAATAAATTCTGGCTCTGCCTGTAGCTATGGAAAATGTGGGAGCTTTGCTTCTGTCCTTGCTCGTGGTCAGGCAGGGAGGTGCTAAACCTGCCTTTTATCAGCTCAGGGCTGCAAGGCAGTAAATGGCAGGTGTGGTGGAGGAACAAGGAAAGCTTCACTGGTGAGCTTAGCGTTTTTGGTACTGCCAGCTGACAACTCCAAGGAAGAATTACATGCCGAGGTGCAATACCCTCCTACACTGGCGAGCTGTCCTTGCAGTCTGGAGATGAAGGGAGTTGTCTCTACATGCCAACTGTTAAACAGAAACAACACAACCTCTTTTCCCACTGAAAGGACACCTCAAGGAAATAACACTTGTACTAAACTTAATGACTCCTTCATTTTCTTGTCCCAGGTGTCAACCCAGGCAAAGTCTTGATGAGAAACAGTTCCTGTTCCTGGTCACTGTCTTGTTTAGGAACAGAAAGGAGCCTGCAGGATGAGACCAGCATTCGCATCTCCCTTGACTCTTTGATGCCATAGGGCTGCTGTGATTTGAGAGTTTGCTTGCATCTTTTAGGCTCTCTTTTTATGGCTTAAAACTATTTAACTATAGCGAAATAAATTCCATTATATTGCTGTAACATTCCAGTGAGCATAGATGCTCATTTCACAGTCACAGGGAAACGTTTAAACCAAAAGTGGCGGTTCCACACATAAAATAGCTGTCTCTGCGCACTCAGTAAGAACTGAGAGCTCCGACCAGTCAGGAGGGATTAAGATAGAAGCAAAAAGGTTTCTCTAGCTGTACTTGGCATCACAACTCACCAGAACTGCAAGTGCAGATCAATGAAGTTAACTCTGGTCTGAAAACACCTTTTTCTCTCAGGCAGACTGGCAAAGCCCTTAATGCCAGCAGGTAGTTCTCCAGTATGTGGCGAGATGGTTCAACGTAGCCATAGGGCTGGTGCCAATACTGTTGTCGGTGCATCAGCATACGAAGTCGCCCATTGGGAAACCTCAGTAAGCTGCCTTCTTGTCTACTCTGACATGGGCAAAGATCTTTGCTTTTAGAGTGACGCTGTCCTAGTTCTCCCCACACAGCAGCTATGCGTGGTGCAGCGGAAGCAAAACTCTAAAAGATGACCAAAATGCCACCTCTTAAACAGGGATGTGCTGGCTTGGAGCAATCCCGTTCAGAAGAAACCAGTCTCCTGCTGA
>NW_009647418.1:4323339-4324553 GCF_000708025.1 Charadrius vociferus
GCAGCTCTACGGCCCGTCTCTGCTCACAGTGCTCGCTCTGCTGCCTCATGTTGAGGCAAACTAGCGTAGCACCTGCTTCAGCTTGCTTTGGCAAGGCTGAAACCACAGCCTGAACACCCCTGACTTGCTGTCTTTGAACGCCGGTCTGCAGAGTCCCGAGAGCCACATCGCTGGTGCCTCTGCCGTGAGCAGTGCCAGAAGGTAAAACTAATTGGGGGCAGGATGATGTCTGGTATTTCTTCCTGAAAGTTCCTTCCAGCTCCATGGATCATGAGGACAGCATGCTTCAAACAAGTAATAAAGTGACTCGCATGTAAATATGAAATATCTTCTAATTTATTGTGTTATATTTTTTTAAAAAAAAAGTACACATTGCAAACATCAACCATACAGTGAAATCCAGCTTAAGCTTTTTTTGTGCATAAGTACAAACTGGGAGGGAATGATTGTACAGAACAGATGAATTCGCTGCTATTGTCCAAGGGAACAACCCCATTAGGACTGAAGAGCCCCTCTGTGCTCTAAGACAAGACTGGAGCATGGAGCCTTCCACGCAGCTCCAACCAGGTGATGTCCTGCAGCAGGTAGAGCTCAGGGTGGGATTCAAAACCTGCCTTATGGAAATGCCGGAGCAGCTGCTTTGGTCCTGCAGTTACACTGATACAGGTGGGAGTAAACACGCTGTTGGGAGCTCTAAGCCAAGGCTGGTGGTCGCTTGCGCCTCTGCTGCGCAGCCCTAACTGCGTCACAAGCTGCAGCTTTTAGTCCGGCTTTTCTGCATTACGCTGATGGACCAAATCACTTCCATAAGTACGATTTTAGTCAGCTCGACTCTGCCATGCTGTCACTATTAGTGTCTGTTGTGGGGTGCGGAGAATCAAAGCGGACAGGTCTGCGCTCCCTGTTCATAGGAGGCACCACTAGATAATCTAAAGAGCTGTTTGTGCCCAGGACAGCTGCCCTGGACCACCTCCACCTGAAAGCTGGAGAGGCAAAACCATTTACAGTAAAAAGGCTCAAGAGCTGAGAGCATTTGTGCAATGGCATTAACAAAGTCTCCACAGACCAAGGACAAGCGGCCAGCAGGCAAAGGACGGTCTAACGTGACAGCAGGACAACTTCACTACACAACAGCATGCAGAGGGCGAAGTCACGAGCGTGTTAAGGCAGAGTCTGCCCATAAATGCAGTAACAAAACTGAAACTTACTCAAAA
>NW_009647418.1:4324593-4337002 GCF_000708025.1 Charadrius vociferus
TAATCATCCCCTGTTTTTTTTAAGAACTTAGTTTGCAAAACCTGAAAGAAGAAATCCCGAAGCCAGTTAAGAATCTATTTACAGAGAAGTTAATCACATAGATGTGATCTGTCAGGTGCTTAGCACTGGTGTCAACACATGTCACCTTCCGGAGCTGAACCTGCTCTTACACCACAGGACTTGTCTGGATTTTGTCGGAGCAGCCGGTGCTGGGTGGCACCGCAGCAGGTAGCTCAGCACAGCTGAGGATGAAGGTGGCCTGTCCCTCCTGTCGCACAGGAGAGAGCCAGTGCTCTAGCGGTGACAAAGCGGCGGGGTTTGCTGCAGGACTATCGGCGTGTTGTACAGTAAGGGGCTGGCGTTTCCTTTCCGCCCCCTGATGGGCAGCGGCAGGAGCACAGTGGGACTGCTGAGACGGGGCAGTTACACTGAACAGCTTCACATAGTGCAGTCGCGATCGCTTCAAGGGCAGTAAGTCAGTTACAGACACTCAGAAACCCATAAACAGCCCAGTAGCATGCCAGTAAGCGTCAAAGTACACACTGCTGAAGAAACACAGCAATTCAGAGGACTTTCCTTCCACACTCCCCAGCTTATCACACAAGGAAGGTAAGAAGGGAGCGGCACTGGGTCCTTCGCAACAACAATCTGCACTACGGACTTCTACAAACCCAGTGTGTAGCAAACACATGTAAGTACAGCGTAAAATAGAAGCCTGTAACTGTCAGGACATCGCTGAAGCTGCCGAACTACAGTATAACTGACACATCTGGGTACTGCTGAGCTCTTATAAATCAGTAGCTCAAGAAGGAAGAGTAGAGGAGACAGATACAAGTTACGGAGACCAGCTGCCTGGAACTTAGAAAAGTCTTTGGTTACTAGAAAGATGACCTCAGCCTAACTTTGAAATCGTTTTAGCTTGACTTGATCCAAAATTGTACCACTGAGCAAATGCTTAATGCTTTATTTTAGCCTCTACAGACAAGCTGTACACAGTCCGGGGTGTAACTGCTATTTAGAAGCATTGGAGTAACGTAGCTGGTGATGCTGACAACACCTTTGGTTTTTAGAATGTTGATGTGCCACTAACAGCCCCCTCCCCGAGGCAGGAGTAGGAATCCTCACTGCAGGAAGTTGGGCAGAAGCAAATAACGACCTCACTGAGGAACGGGAACACAGAGTTGCTGCTCTGTTGGAGATGTCTGGCCATCAAAGCCAGGCTCCGTATTCCAGATGAAGGGTCAAAAAACTCCAGAATAGGCCAAAGTACTCTGGTGTTGGCCAAGGTACCAGCCTGATTGCGAGTTTAAGACTTCCTACATCGGGTTTCTCTCCCTCTCAGGATTTGTTACATTAACCATTACGGCTGTGGCTCTGCTCATTATCCTTTAGCATCCAGCCCTACTGAATAATACATGATCTTCCACTATAATTATTACTTGACTCCACAATAGGCAACAGGAGACGAGGAGGTAGATAAAATATTCATCTATAATAGAAAAGTACTCTTAGAAAACTAAACTAGAGAGATCTCTACACAACATTTTAGCTCTGCCCTTTCACACACAGCTGCCATTTCTGAAAAGACTTGGAATATGCTCAGGATAAAGTCAAACAAGGAATAACTGTCTCTGGGCCACTGTCTACTCCACTTCCTCATGGTACTCGCGTTGCCCTCGCTCAAAGCAAGACAATGCTCCTGTATCAGTTACTGATCTGAACTACGGCTGCTGCCCTCCTACCGACACCGGGCTGGCATGGAGTGTTTGAACCGGTGGTGACCACTGCTCTACCTGCAGCAAAGCCGGCACAGCTTACTGACCTGCCAGCTGACAGAACGGGACCCCCCAGCTGAGACCCGGGGCCAGGCAGAAGTTCTAAGTGCTAACTGGTAGCAATACCACCCTAAGGAAAAAAGCAACCACATACAATCCGCTCCCGATCCTCCTTTTGGAGGAATCCTAACGTCCCCCACCCTTGAACTGCGCAGACAGAGCTGTGATGGGGCTCCGCAGCTCAGTCCTGTAGAAGCTCCACTGAACCCTTCAGGGAGCAGGTCCCCGAGAGCTGTAGGGAGCCACCGCCAGCCCAGCCCAAGCAGCTCCTCCCGCTCCCTCCCACTGCCCCGAGAGGGCTCCCTCTGCTCCCCAGCACCACAGGAATCCACTCAGCATGTGTCACTTGTCCTTCTGGGAGTCACCGAGGCACTCCTGAGCTACCAACCCCGTCACCTACAGGCCTGGGAGAAAGGGAGCTCAGCAGTAGCTCTGGTGTGTTTCGAGCACTGCATTTGTCTCACACCTGAAGGCGCAGGAGACACGGCCAACGACTGCCCGGAGGGAAGGTGTATGGCTGACTGACCTTTTTTTGTTTTGTTTTTAAAGTGCAGGATAATTACTAAAGCCAAAGGAAGCCAGCCCTCTTCCTCTCTAGCCACAGAATAGCAAAGACAAGAGTGCTAAAAATTCAGGGCATTTCTCCAGATGTTCAACAGGTCCATACAGTATCTACCATATGCCCAGTAACCTTATTTATTCTTGTCCTAGAACTACTGCATTTAAATACCCCAAATAATCTAGTTTGTTACAAAACATAATTTACAGACTTTGCCGAACAGAAGTTAAACTGCCTGGTCCTCTGCTGCAGATAATCGATCAGATGAAGGGCAGCACCTTCCAGCGGGAGCTGCGCAGTCTGCGGCTGTCGGTCAGCTCACTGATGCAGATGGGCCCTGTCATCCGGCCGCTTAATATGAATTCTTCGCACGCGTTCAATGCGTTCTCGCTCCTCATCTTCATCTAAGTGATGGGAGCGACCAGCTGCTCCTCCGGTGGCTTCCAAGAGCGCGTTGTCGGGTCCCCTCCCGTCCTGGGACTCGTACAGCAGAATGTTCAGTGTCTCCTCATAAATTCGGGCTTCTGGGAACTCCACCTGCCCGCCCAAGAGAAACAAGGTCACTCTCAGCTATCGCCAGTCACTGCAGGCACCAGGTTACCTCATTTTTAATTCCTGATACCTTTCTGGTTTTAAAATGTCTTAATTGCACTCTAGCCGCAGAAATCCTTCTAGCACAATCGTTTCTGTTCTATTATTTGCTTTCAGCTTTTGGGACCCAGCAACCAGGGTGGGGTTTTTTTAAGAACTGGCCTGCCCGCAGGGCAGACTCACACAGGTTTCTCCTGGGAAAGAAGGAGAGGAAGGCACGAGGAAGTAGCTACTGGCACGAGGAAGGCATGCCTTTGCTCACCAGGACCTGTCTTCACACAGGGATGTAAACCAAAGTTGGTTAAGTGAGCAAGTTTGTCTAAAGGTAAAGAACCGGGCTGAACTTGCATTATGGAATATCACAACTGCCCCGTGTGAAGTGGCACAGCCAAGTGGTCCCCACCCTACCGAACCCACAGGATGAGCTCCACTGTGCTGCTCCCACTTTGAATGGCATTGATTATTCTATAGATACTAAACAATGAAAGGAGTGTTTAAAATGGAACAGAAGACAAGATGCCAGTCTGACAGCAGTTGGGCTCGGTGCTGGAAACGTTCAGGGGTTTACTCGTACCTTTGTCTGTTTTTTCTCAGTAGCATAAACAATGGAAGTGCAACAGACTTCAGCAATCTTCCGCCCCTGCCCGTAAAACGACCAGCAGCAGATCTCATCTCCAATCACATCTTTTATAAAGAGCACTCTCCCATTAAACCTCAAGGACAGCTTATCGAATAGCTCAATGTTCTTCAGCATGTTGTCGTCAGAGTTACTGTGAGAGACGAAGGAAAGCAGCAGTCACGTAAGGGTAATTAAGACAGCACAGAGAACAGAAGGGGGGTTCAGGCAGTGAGCATTTACAGGCCCGTACTCCCAGTTTCTTTTGACTTACTGTGTCTCTACCAAGGTAGTGTTTACAGTCGGCATCTTGGACTGCAGTGGGTAACTCATTTGACCAGTACAAGCAGGAAAACCTGCTGCTGAAGGAGCAGTAATAGGACATCACCGGTACTGTGAATAATACTGTCCCAGGCCATTTCACTCGTGTACAAAATTCTATCACCCAAATGAAACCATTCCTAAGCTTAAGCTCAGCACCAGCTGGATGGAAACAGCATTGTGTCAAGAAACACATGCAGACATAAGGAAAGGGGGACAAGGTCCCAGACTTGATGGTTTTACCACTTATGGAGAACACTGCACCACGGAAGGCCTCCTGTACTCAACTGATGGCTGTAGCCCCTGAGGAACGCAGGTCAGCAGTGGGCCAGGAGTCTCTGCCAGCTGCACCTAAGTGTTAGAGGAACTCCTCTGCCACAGAAATAGCACGTGCTTTGCCTTCCATTGATGACAGTAAGCTCCCTTCTGACTCAAGTTTGAAATTAATTGGGAAAAAACTGAGTGCATATCAGCACCAGTCTGTCATTGGTTCTGGGTGAAGAAAAAGCAAATGCTTATCATGCATTTTAGTCTATGAAAAACTTCAAAGAAGTCCAGCAGAAGTCATTTACCTGGTGTAGGAATATTTGTTGTTGCTTCTGTTATATAGCAACTTCACTGCTGGCTGTAAAAAACAAAGCACAAATGAGTTGCAGGAAGTGCAGTAAGAGCTGCAATCTCAGCTCCAGCCCAAGCCCCCCCCAGCAGAGACGCTGCAATGTGACATGACACCGTCAGGCCCAAGCCCAGTGGGATTTTGTTGTTGTTGTTACTGTTGTTGCCACAAAACTGTCACACACAGGTTGGCAATGGAGCTGCACTCCCTTCTGACCCCTTCTGTGATGAGATTATAATCTCTTCTCACCCACTCTCTGCCTTTTTGCCAAGGCTAATCATTATCACCAGCAGCCTCCCCTCTGCCTGCCGCAGCGAGCAGGCTTCCAGAAACAGTAGGCATAGATTCCCTTCAGCTTAAGAAAGCTCCTGTCATTAATAACCAGAATGGACAAATAAATGGAAGATCTAATAGCCCTGAGGATCTGCTCCTGCCTACACCCTCTATTTTAATACCTTATGTGGAGAAATACACAGCCAGGCCCAGCCTGAGCAACATTTGACTTCTAATTCAGAAGAAATGTTTAGTCTGGTGTAGATTTTCAGTGCTTTGCAGCTCAATAGTTGAAGCGTGTGTATTTTAGCGTAAGCCCATTGTTGAAAACTAAAGACCACTTTCTAAAGAACACTTGGTCAAGGTCCCACGCAAGCCCGGGGCAGCACCGTCCCCAGCCGCAGCACAGCCTGGCCCCTCTCACCTTGTTAGAAGTGGCTATAAGTTTTTGCTCTTCTTTGGAAGACGTGATGACTGGTACCTTGCAGAACGGTTCATATGCATCTTTGTTCTGCTGAAACAAGAATCAAACAGCAGCTGAATGTAAATAGGCCTTAGGGCACGCTCATATTCACTGGGAAGGTCCTGCATATCCTGTGCTGAAGAGATACAAGTTCAGTGTGCAATCTGTCCTCACTGAGTGGCCGTTTGTGGTCGACACTCTGAACCAGGCTGCCACTCCAGGTACTGGGCAGCATTTCTCTGGGACACCCGAGATACTCATTTCTGCTCTCTACCACTCTGCAAACACAGGGACTCAATGTCATGTACCTATTTAAATGGCAGGATCTGGAATGTGGCTTCACTCACACGGTAACAGTGGCTTCAAATCTCAAATGAGCACCTCAGAGGAAAACAAAGAACAGAACGGGACTCGCAGCCGCCTGTGGCTACTGTGGATGCAGGAAGCTGCTCTGGTCTGGCCAAAGGACCTGCCCCGTTCTGGTCGATGCTGGAAGTATTAACTTTTGTCTCAGAGCTCATGCTGACGATGGACCATTTCACCATGTAAGACTCTGACAGCAGCGGAGAACACTGCAGAGGAGCCAGGCTGCTCCCAGGAGTCAGCAGAGGGAAACTGAGCAACTATTTATCCCTCACTGTAACTGGGTAGTGCTAAATGTTGAGAACAATTCAGTACTTTTTTCTGGATGTGACCAGATCCCAGCAGATCAGTGACATGAAGTATTTCAATTCCATCCCAACCTCAAAAAGACACCAAGTGGAGGCCAGCAGAAAATCTTCCTCTGCCCAGAGGCTGCTTCCCACCCAGAGCAGCCTCCTCTTTTCAACCCCTCATTGCAGCCAGAATAACCTAACCCCTCCTTAGCTCTGCGACCTACCTGCAAGGCTGCCTGGCACTCATCCACCAGCCCCTGGACCAGGTAGTACTTTGCTTCAGCCAACAACTCTTCTATCTCCCTGCGGCTCTCAGGGAGCGGCACAGCGCCGTCGCGCAGGTAGTTCAGTATTGTCCCAAAATGTTTTCCACAGCGGTCGATCAGGATCCAGCCTAGGGAGAGAGGAAGATCACAGTACAGGAGAAGCAGAGGCAAACGTGGCAAAAGGCGTGGACGCTGGTTCTGGGACTGCTGTACCAAGCAGGTTCCTGCCAAGAGGGACTAACTCCAGTTCCTTGCTTGAGCTGGCAGGCAGAGCAGCGGAGAGCACAGGGCATTCAGCGTTTCTGCATTTCAAGTGCAGAGTATGTGGGAGTAAGGCAGGAAGCTCACTTGACTCTCAGTTAAAGTTATTGACAAGTGATTAACCGAAACAGAGGACTGAATACTTCTCATCAGCAAACTAACCAGCTCTCTTCTCCCTCTACTCCTGAAGCCCTGACATATTATTTTCTTGCCTTCTATCTTAAGGCCCTGTTACATATACGTGTGGCTATTTCTTACAGCTTAATAGAGCCAACCAGACTTGACCGTCTAAAGGTTGTTGTACCAGAACACAACATGGGGACCCACCACAATCTCCAGTTAATGTGCAAAAAGGTCAGCAAGAGAAAGGCAGTGCAAACTTTGGCAGTGTCACGGCAACCTCTATATTCCCAAAGTGCATTAATTTGGTAGAACAAAGTGGTTATTAGCACAACGCCTTAAACTGCTGAAAGACGTGATGCGACAGCATGTGTAAGCAGAATGTAATGTACAGCTCCTGCCCTGGAGCTCAGCAGCGCTGCTACGTACTGACAACGCTGTGAAGAAAAGAAAACAGAGCTACAACCGAAATGCTTTCCAGTTAGCGGGCAATCGAGGGATCGGCGCTTCACCTCTTGTTGCCAGTCTGTTGCCTGAATCAAGCCGAACCCTGAGAAATGTTAGGCAATGTTGAGGCTCGAGTTTCCATAAATGAACAGATGGCCACTCTTACGGGCTGCAGCTCAGGAATGCAGCGAGGAAGCGCTTGTGGGGAAGGAGTCATATTTTGGACAAATAAGGAAAGTAGGTTAAAGCAGACCCTGTATGTTCTGCATGAATGGAATTACTAGTAAAGTCTGAACATTTGGTTCGATTTGGAAAGTGAACGCAGCCCTTTCATGCTGTTCTGTGGAAAACCAAGACACTCTCCAGCAGTTTACTACAGGCTTTCCATCTCCCTCGTTACCCTGCTGTCTACCTAAAACACAACGTATGCTCGCAATTGTCATTTTACAGACTGTAATAACAAACGAGAAAGCTGGAGGCAGGAGAACTAGAGACAGAGAAATCAAAGAACAAAAGACTAATGCAGGCTAACGAATACAGTACATAAAACCAACCAGAGCAGAAAAAAGCCCCTTTGTCAATGCAGAGGTATGCAAAGCAACATCTCCCGTTTTAAAGAGAAGAGGGAGCACAAGACATGGTAATAAACAAGGACATCCATATTCCACAAATGCAGCCGTTGACAGAATTTACCAGAGTACACCGACACGTAGGGAGGTAAAGGGCAGGCTGAGAGCAGAATTATGATCCCCAAACTTCTTTGTTATCATCCCCGCTGTGATTGCCTCTGTAGGCTGTAAAAATCTGCTGCAACTTTATGTTTACAGATGGCGAAACCAAAGCAGAATTGCTCATTTTCATGTGGAGGGGGGATGAGAAAATATTTCGAGCAGCATTGCAAAACACAAGTGACTGCTAAAACAGCTTTCAAAAAACCGTCTGTTTTAACCAAACAGCCAAGCGTGCAGCCAAAACGAGATGACTCACAGGAAAACGACCCTGCTGCCACTCAGTCACGGCTGTGCAGAGCCTAAGAAGTGGGTTTCAGCTATAGTCTTTTAAAGCCATTTTTTACTTGCAGTGTCCTGGGATCCATTTACTGAGGTAGGAATACATAATCCCTGAATTGTACGTACACACATTAGACTTTTAGGAAATTAATCTTTTATTTTTGAAGAAGTCTCAGGGACGGCATCCAAACACTCAGACTAAACAAGACTACATTTTCTGACCAAGCCTTGACAGATGAAATAGTAGCCTGACACTGAAGATTGCCTGATGCTCGACAGCAGCAGCTGAACAAAAAACACGCATCTCGATCAACTGGCTAACAGCAGTGGGAACGAGAGGGGAAAAAATGCAGAAAAGAAAATTGGAAACAGATGGGTGCACCTGGAAAACTCACATCCTTCTATCTGCTCATTACCATAAAAATAAAATTCTCAAAATATGCTGATTTGCTACAGTTCATGAGCAATTTCTAAGCTGAAAATAATCATCTGCCACCCACCGCCAGAGAACCCCAGTCTTTTCTCCTCCTGCCCAACCAGCAGCATGTTGTAATTGTTAAGCTTTGAGAAGGAGCTGGGGAGATGGTGCTGGGGTCAGAAGAATGCATCCAAACAAAGAGGAGGACCCCGTGTGACACATTCCACAGACTGTTTAAAAACTTTACTCCTTCCAGCTTCTCTGCGCAAGTCTGGCTTCTTTTCCTAAGAAACACGTTGTTTTGTGCCAGATTTTGGGTGTGACCGATTAGCAGTATTTTGAAGAATTTCAGATAAAAAGAGCTTCCTTTAACAGCTATAATGCTATTGTCCCGGTTTCCAGCATCACGGCCAGGCAAGGGGAGATAAAGCAAGAACTATTGCAATGGGAGTGCCTCAGTTACAACATACAGGAAGTATCAAATTCCTATTAAAACACAAACTGGCTAAATGGAACAATCCCACACAGACACTGTGGGATTCACAGCAAAACAAACTTGTGATTTTATGTCTCAAGCACGATATTTTAGCAGATTAAACTCCAGTTACCTTCATATTAGCAGTAATATTGTCAGCTGCTCTCCAGCAAAAAGCACCTGCGCTCCCAAGGGCTCCGAGCCTTGGGAATGTGATGTACCAGCCCTCCTGCGGCACCTGCCCAGGATGCCCGGAGGAAGCCCTGAGACCACGCCAGGGTGGCCGTTCCAAAATTAATTTGGAATTTCTGATCCATTTCCAAACTGAAGGACTTGAGAAGCCTCAAATTATCAAACTTCGTGAAACACGGAGCAACTTTAGGGAGGGTCAGGAGGATAGCTTTGGAGTTGTCTGAAGTTTAGCAGCAAGGGGAGGTGGTCTTCAATGAACTGGTTCACAACCGTTCCACTAGAACCCCCCTCCGGTCTTCCCAGTAAGGGTGCCGATTCCTATTTGACAGGGTTTTTTTTTCAATTTGACCCACAGGCGGGCTTTTTTATGCAACCTGCACAGACACATGAGAGGTAGCCCAGAGACCCTTTGGTCTGGAGCGCACAAACGGAGTGCCCATGTCAACACTTTACAGGAGCTGAAACTTGCAAAAGGCATGGTATAAAACCCAGAACAATGCAGCTTAAATATAAGGACTTCTAGCTAAAACAGGAATATTCACATAATTAGGTTGTATTTTTTTACCATTTTCTCCTCCAAATCCACTTCCTCCTACTCAAAAAAACTTATCACAAGACCCCTACTAAATCCATCACTTGTTCCACATGACCTCTAAATAGAGACTATTCTAAAGCACTCTAAGTCTAATTCGTCTACATTTTCTACGCTTTCAGCAAGTTCAAACAAAAATTTCAAATAATTAGTCACAAGAAAGGTATTTTGAACCTTTAGGCTCAGGGATGCAGCAGTTACTGTTAAAGCCAAGGTATCCAAGTCCATGCACATAGTTGTGGGCAAAACGTCAGCTCATAAATAGAAAGCTGTGCTTCCAGTTAAACCCTCTGACACTCCCACTAAGTGAGAATGCTCACATAAAACTGTGCTAGCAGTTGCAGTTATCACAAACGCATTTTAGCTATGTTATTAATTTAAACAGAAATGTTTTAAAGAATCTCGGCAGAAGATAAAATCAACGTATCTGGTAAGGAAGCGAAGTATTTGAGCGCTGCTCTTTTAGACGGCTGTCGTTTGATATCCTGCATGTTCTTTCTTTGCAGACCACCATTTGCTAGCTCTCTCCTTTTATTGTCAGTAATACTATAGCAAATTTTCTCTAAATTTGGCAACTGGTTCTGTTTTAGTGAAGCCAACAATCAATACTCTCACCAGAAAATAATTTCATTTCAAAAATCAGCTTTTAGCTCATAACCCCGCCATCCAACCTTCAGAGCAAATTTTATACTCGTATTTGAGGTGAGGAAACAAGATGAGGGAACTGCCTTCTGCCTTCAAAGTAAACAGGCAAGTCGTGACTCATAGTTTCTTAATCGCTATCCTCACCATTTTCCATATGCTTAAGAGCTTTAGCGTTAGTATTTCACAAGAAACAGACAGCCTGTGCGATCTGGGCCTGACAGGAGCCTCGGGACTTGTTACTGTCCTTCAGACAATTATTCAAGTCATGTGTGTCTATTGTTCCACATCTTTTCCCAGTTGTATCACCTACGAGTTTTAACACTGATAAAAATGCAGAAATATCTGAGCCCATGATCAGATGTTCCTCTCTGTCCTCTAATATTTTTCTCCAACCCTTTCAGACTTTTTTTCCACTGAAGAGAGGGACGCCGGTGCGAGGGACGTGGGGAACAGCCCCTTACCTTCGCTGTCCGTGAGGACTTCCATTCGGCCACTGAACATGGCCTTGAGCATGGTGTCCTGCTTGGTCAGGGTCTGCATGGTGGTGTAGTAGAGGGCACCGCCAATGTTCAGCTTGACATACTTGGAGCTCGGACTCGTCCCTTTGAAGGAGGTAGTGCGAGTCGCAGCCGCCGGCACTGCTGAGCTCACCACACTTTCTCCCGACATCTCTTCCTGCAGGCAAGGAGCTACCAGTTAGACTTGCAGTTCCACTGCACGACACCCAACTTGGTGTTACCATCGGTTACGTTACACAAAAGCAGTCACAGATGTGCTGGGCACTATCGGCCTCGGCTCCTCTCTGCCTCTTTGCTAAGTTCTCAAATGTTCTAGACATTTAATTTTGTCCTCTTTCTGACAGTGACACAAACCAGCCAACGAACATAAATCAATTCAGCCAGTGAAGAACGCTGTGAAAGCTGAGCACCACAAAAGCCAATACTTTCCCACAAAACTGCATTCATTTCTTTCACAATTTCTAAAGCTTAAGCTCTTACATCATGATTAAACCGGTATGTAATTGGGAAATTCCCAATACACAGAGCTTGAGCAGATAATTCCCGTGTGTTAAAACGCAGACTATCCACAAATTTTCTTGAAGCCTTTTTCCCTTAAAGCACAGGCGGCTCTACAGAGAGCACACACGACCTTCCCGCTCTCTTCCCTGCCCTCCCACATTTCTCAGCACACCAGAACCCCATGTCCAACACCCCCCCACTCCCTCTGCCCGCAGTCCTCAGACAAAGTGGACTCCAGGCAGCTAACGAGGTCACGTGCTGTAACAGGAACACATTAGCTTAGCACCGCAAATGCTCTGAGAGCTGCTAACGATAAATCCTTAATCGAGCTGCGTCCCTGTGGTTAACTGTTTTGCCTCACAACATGACAGGATGGCATGATTAACACCCCGCCACCTCAGACAGACCCAGGTCCTTCAACTTCCAGAGCACGCTGACCGACTGAATGATTTTTGTCGTGAAGAGCAGAACTATCAGACGGCAAAGCCGAATGGTAGTTCAGAAATGTAGGTACACGTCCAGATTGCATTTCACAAGGCGAGGAAGCGGGATGGGCAGAGATGGCCACAGGGGACCGTTCCCTCTACCACGGAGCCTGCCTTGGGCTCTCTGGAGTGCAAAGGCACCAGCCTCAGCCCCACGCTCCAGCAGCTGAAGGCCCGCGCACCCCAGCCAGGACCCGTGCGGGGGCTCCCAGCGTGGGCCCCTGCGCTGTAGCGTGACCCAGCGCACCGGCCGCAGCCCAGCAGCCTGCCATCCGCGGGGCACAGAGCCGCGGGGCTGCACCCCGGGCCTGCCCTCCCCAAACCACACCAGCCACCAGCCAACGGGCAGCCAGGGGAGGACCAGACCCTCCCCACACACCTGAAAACCAGACCGGGGCACCCCAGCTCTTGGCAGGCGGACCCTTCTACCTGCTCCCTGCTCTCTAAGCACCCCAACATCAGGGCTGGAAACCCACATGCACCCCGCAAACTCCCTCCTGCTTCCCAGCACCCCAGCCCACCCCATAACCTCCCTGCTTTCCCAGCACC
>NW_009647418.1:4338172-4360182 GCF_000708025.1 Charadrius vociferus
GGGGTGGTTCGTGGGTCCTGCCCCCGCTCTGGGGAAGGGGGAAGCGCTCGTTGCCGCTGAGGTCTCACCGGCTCCCGGGGCCCTGGCGCGCTCCAGGCTGCCCTTCGCTTCTGTCACACAGCGAGCGGCTGCTTCCCCGCTCTGAGGCGTGAGGAGCTGCCTGTGGTAGTCAGCAGCACCGCTTGGGTGTGATGCTTTTCCTCTCCTGAAGCTTTTCTGACTGAACGTTTTCTTGAGGGTGTAGTGGCAGGTAAGTCTGGTCAAAAGGACTTAGAACTGGAAAGGTAAAGATGAAATCCCCAAATCACCTGCAGGTAATGTGCTTATCTGTGCAGGAGCTGCCTGAAGCCAGTGCATGAGGGTCATGTTTGCGTATAAATGATTATCACACACTTCTTTTGAAGAAGTAAGCCCTCAGGTGAGTTTGTTGTCAAGTATTTATAAAGCTCTTTTGGACTCAGCATTTTGTCTCATTGAGCAATAAATTAGCTTCCAAGCATCACTTGTGCCCTTTCCCTAATTTCCTTGCCTATAGAATTGTACTTACCTGTAAGCAAGAAAATGAAGACAACTAAGACTGGAAAGGGGAGGTGGAGCACAGGGAGTGGAACACAATGAAAATACACTGATTTTTTTTTTTTTTGCTCTTGCATGCAGTAGGTTGCAGGCTTTGCTGGAGTGATTTGGATGTCAATGTGTTTTCTTATTGCAGTCCCATTGACAAGTAATTTTGGCTTTGCGTAGGCTGTATTTTGCACGCGCTTCTTTCTATGCTGTTGGGTACTCTCCTTCCTCTATTAAAATGCTGGATGCAGGCAGTCAGTTCAGAAGTGATGTAAAGAATTACCCTTGCCTGTGCGTTTTGTCCACTCTGCTACTAGTTAGTTCTCCAGGTGTTTGCTGCAATGGTTCTTTGTTTCCTTAAATTTGCGTTTTGGTAGATTACAAAAATGTTCAGTGCGAGCCAGTCCTCCAAAGCCCAGTTCCTCGACAAAGCACGCCAGGCTCGGGAGGAGCGGAGGGAGCTGAAAGAGAGGGAGCGTGCTGTCGTCCAGATCCAGGCTTTGATCAGGAGATTTCTCTGTCGATGCCGCCTGCAGAGGGAGATAAGGTGTGTGAAATTCTACCTTCCGCGCTTTGCTCTTATCTGAGGAGGTGTGCTTGATTTTTATGCTCATTTTTTCCCCTCTGGTAGGAGAGAAGTGGAGGATTTCTTTGGGGCAAATGAATCTGGCTCAAGTAAAAGAAGTGCTCTTTCTATCTTCAGAATTGCTAGGAAACTACTGTTTGTATTTAATCATAAAGAGGACAAAGAGGTAAGGTGGCTACTCTGACATGCTTTTCTTCTTTGGAGGACATTTTAACACGTTAAATATGTTTAATTAGTTATCTAGTCATCACGTAGGTTCCTGTGATATATTTTGGCTTCCGAAATGTGACCTGTGTTTTAGTTCTTGGAGAGATCTGCCTGTAGGAGTGAATTAGAAGAACCCTTGAATTTTTTAGTAGCGGTTCAGGGGCGTAGTTTAATGTATTCAGGGCATAGTTTAATGAATGTTTTTCCTGATGACCGTGCCAACTTCAGTAATTGAGCAGTGCCTTATGATTTTGTCAGCTGCATCAGTCTCCCTGGCAGGTACATTGTGGCGAGCTCACAAAGAGCTGGTCTGGCAGAGTGTAGAGTGCAGGCTGTTTGTGTCGCAACTGCTTTTCTGACTGTGCCCTGAATTTGTGGTTTTGGAGTGAAGCCCTTTGCTGTAGTGTCTATGAAATTATATTTGCCCCAGGAAACTGTGAGGGCTAATTATAACAAAAACAATTGGGAAATGAAAGGGAGTATTTAAATTGTAGCAGCAGTGAGTAACTTTTCTTTTTAATCTCTTCCATCGAATTCCTCTTCTCTAGATGATGGTGCAAATACTGCAAATGGAGTTTTCTGTATTTGCAGCATCAAAAAAAATGTGTATATTGCATACAAATTTTTTAAGTGCCTGGCGTCCATTTGAAGTTCTGCATTATGGTAATTGGGTGCACTGCTGAAATATGTCTGTTCTTCTTCCTCTTCTCCTTTCCCTTCCAGCAGCAAGTCAGTCCCTTGCTGGGCCGAGGACTAGGCTGTGTTTGTTTCCACGCTATTTCTGGACGCTGCCCTTGGTTCGGATAACCACAGCAGCCAATTCTGTAGCTCAGAACGGCTTTATAACTTGCAAGCGTGTGACAAACACAGCTGGGCTGAAATAATAGTTAAGGAGTTCTGGATGTGCTCGCCAGGTTCTGCTGAGAGCCGAGGTGGTCGGGAGTTTGGAACACACTGCTGCGCTCGTTAGCATTAAGCTCATCTAGCTGAACCCCAACAGGAAGATGCTTTCCCTGGCTTCAGCCTGTGCTGTTGAGGGAGGCAATTTAGCAGGGAAGGCTGAGAAATTCCTCCTGTTGATGAGCTCTGTGGTCGAGGAGGGAAACTTCTGCATAGCTGTAGCATAACGTGTAGATGGGGAAGGAGCCATCGGCACTGTCTGTAGGGAATGTGTTTGAACATTTGTTGTTTTGATATGGAGGTGTCTTGCTCCCTCTGCTGAACTGATCCTAGTGCTTTTCCAGAACAGACCTTCCTGTAGTCAGAACTAATGCCATCTTTTTCTTTTCTTTTTTTTTTTTTTTTGCCCCCCAGAGATATGAAAAGCTGTGCCGGTGTATTCTTAATAGTATGGACGCTGAGAATGAGCCCAAGGTTGGCATGATGTTTTTTTAATTTGGGGGTGGGAGGGTTACTTGTTTTTTTTTTTTAATTCTGTGTGTGGGGATGGAGGTTGGCGATGTTTGAAATTTAGCTTTCAAAAGCCCCTGAACACCGCTGAGATTCCCTGGTGAATGTTTGGACAAGTTCTTTGGTACTCCTGTGATACTTTTACTACATACAGCTTATACAGCGGTAGGAGTTAAAGGGCAGTTTCTTTCTGTGGTGGGTGGTAGGCTTTGACCTGTGAATTCTGGGGAGAGAAATAACTTGGTTCTGCTGCTGGGTTCAGTAGGGCCCTCAGGAGGTAATTTTCTAAGAAAGCTTCGTGGTAATGTATTCTGCCAGTCTGTAGCACAAACCCTAATCCCTGCTCCCGTTTGTATCCCGCCTTTCTCAGGTGTGGTATGTCTCACTGGCACTCTCCAAGGATCTTACGCTCCTATGGATCAAACAGATCAAAGACATTTTGTGGTTTTGCTGTGAATTTCTCAAGCAGCTTAAGGTAAGAAACGTTTTCTTAGTGTTTTGTCTCCCTGCACTTAACAGTTCTGTAGTTTGGCACAAAGCTAATTTGATTTATTAACATTGGTATTTGTTATCGCAGCCTGACATCTTACAAGACTCCAGACTGGTCAATCTGCACCTCACAATGCTTGTCACCTTCACAGACACTTCTACCTGGAAAATCCTTCGGGGAAAAGGTTGGTGCATCCAACTCAATGCTTTAAGCCACTGATATGGGACTTGCTATTAAAATCTACTGATTGCTGTTTCTGTACCCTGACTTTTCCCCATGCTCACCACAAAGATTCATCACGCTTCTGTGCTTGCACAAAGCATGGAATGGACAGCAGGGATTCTCTTGAGATTAAACAGGCTATTTCCCTTGGAACAGCAACAGTTGCAACGTTTTTATAACGCTCCAAAATCTCACACACCAGAAGTGTTGAGAGGATAATGGAATATGTTTTTAGCTCTGAGGTTCTGTAGGAAGCACCCATAGAAAAATAGACAAATAGGCAAATATCGTGAGGAAATACGAGACTTACACCTTAAACAAGACTTGATGTGAAATGCTGCTAAAACAGTGGTTTTGCAAATGAGGGCAAGGACTTTGTGCAAGAAGGGTTTATGAATTGACAAACTGTTTTATAGTGTGTAAGGAAGTAAAGAGTGGAGCTGTGATGGCGATTTATTAATATCAATGTTTTAACCTGGAAGGTGAAACCCTGAGGCCTGCCATGAACCACATCTGCGCAAACATCATGGGACATCTAAACCAGAAGGGATTTTATTCCGTGCTGCAGGTCAGTCTCCAGCTGATACAGTTATGTCTTCTCTTTATTCAAAACAAGCCCCAGTCCTGCGCTGTGGTCCTTGTTCTGAGGAAGCTTTTATGGTCTCTCTGGTGGTATGTCAGGGAGAAGCTGGTTGTGGAGCGCTGGTGATTTGTGTGTGGTCATATTTTTCTTCAAAGCAGTAAAGCAGAGTCTCCCCACTTGAGACAAAGTACACTGTCTCCTTTTTGTCACTATTGCTGAATCTCAATCCTACTTAATCATCTCCTAATGAGATAGACAGAAAGGACTCTTGAATATTTTTCCAAACTTTGCTGCTGCTGGTTTGTATGTATTTGATTTGTTTACTGTTCTCTACTGGAGAGGAACTGATGTAATTTTTCTTAATCTTTTAAATGAGGATGATATTACCGGGCAGCTATGAGCCTTGCCTGTTGATTTTAAAAGGCCTGGGAACTGTCTGAGTACAGGTCCTAGAGAAATAAGTACTGTAGAGTGTCTGATTTGATTGCAGTTTCTCTGTTACGCCATTATTAACCCGAAGCTCTTCTAGTTCTGCCAAATGACTTGTAGTAGCTGGTTTTTAGGTTGCTTTGGTGGTGTTCTGTTTCTGTGCTCTGAAAATAAACAAGATGTCTTTCAGGAGTAATCATAATCTTTTTCCGAGTACTGCAGGGGTTTTTGGTGCTTTGTTGTTTTTTTTTTTATTCCAGATTTTGCTAACTAATGGCTTGGCAAGATCCAGACCTTCCTTGTCCAAAGGCTCTTTGACTGCCATCTTCTCTCTTGCATTGCGGTAAGCAGCCAGAGCTGCTTGGGATGATACGCAGCTAAAGTTGTCTTTATTGTGTTTTTTGAAGACTTCTCATTCTGCCAGTCTCTTTGTGCCATTAGGAGTTTTACCCTGATGAAAGAAGCTGCTTCAGGCAAATAGCTCACTTTCCTGTCATCCTTTTTCAGATCAGAATGCTCTTGAGTCAGTAGTTAGTGTTAGTATGAGCCTAGACTCTGGAGTGCAGCATCTGTATGTCTTTCTGTTGAATCATCAGAAGGGGTTGGATTTCTCTAGAAGTATGGTTGTGCCTCTTCACGATGAGCTCCTGATGCAGATGTACCTGTTACTTAGTTTCCAGAGGCAAAGTTTGTCTGTGAAACAAGAGTTGGGTGCAGACTTTTGTAACGGTTCAGTCTGTTCTCTTAAAAATAAGAAAAGTATGCTGTTACCCCGCCCTCCCCTCTGCAGAGCCCATGCCTCTTCACTCTGGAAATCTGCAGCCACTAACAAGTATTCTTCTAAGACTTCAGTAGTTAATTGTGTGCCACGTCCCTTCTATAGCTGTCACTGTTGGGACGATGAGGTTGTGACATTCAGTAGAGTAGTAGTGGATGTCCTTGAATATGTCACTTAACATCTTCCTAAGGAAGACAACTTTTTAATTACTGACTTCATGGTAATGGGGAAAAGAAGAACTTAGGAGATGAACCGCATAGCGCTTACAGTGCTCTGTGCTGTGTAAAAATACATTATGCTGTGAACAGTTTGGCTTATATTCCTTTGAGTCATAAGCAATTTTGTGAACTTGCTATGATAACAGTCGTGTAAGTGAAGAAGTTCTTTTTCCAGTGATGCTTCTTGGCGAGGGTAGAATCAGGAGCCAGTTCGGAATGGCTCGGTTAAAGACTGCGTCTTACTTTGCTAGGTCGGGTTTCTTGCACTGAAGTATTCTTCTCTCTGTAGCCCTGTGGTTGCTGCGCAGTTTTCAGACAATCTGTTGAGGTCGTTTCTGATCCATATCATGTCTGTGCCTGCTATAATGACTCATCTTGCTACTCTAACACCTGAGGTAAGTGGGTGATGTAATAGTACCCAAAATCCACTGAATATCACATAAGGCCACTTGTCACTCCATTTTATCAGCGCTTGGAACAGAGCATTGGCATTTCTCTTGTTGCCAGTTTCAGCTTTCCGTTGTGAAAGCGCTTGATCCTTAAACCCTCCAGATACTCTGGGTTTCTAATACCAGTGGGATGGTGGGTTGAACTGCCCTAAATAAATAAAAAAATTAAAAAAATAAAAATACAGGCATATGTGACGCACAGCTTGAATTTTTGCATGTCCTTATTCTTCTATTGGTGTAACCATAGACAGATCCAAAGCAAAAATCAGTCTGTTGCATGGCAAAGGATCTGTGTTGGTGACTAGTAGGCTGTCCGCTAATCTAATTTAATTTGAGGGCTCCTGTGCAGCTTGGTTCAGACAGGCAAGTTTTGTGCCAAATGGGCGTTCTGTGTTCTTGCAGACAGACGGTTGCAAAGGTCTGTGTACAACTAGAGCGTGGCCTGTTCACCTGCAGGGTTTTTTTATGTCCCACACCAGCTTCCTGTTAAACTCTCTCTTCAGTGCAACAGTCTCAACTTGCTGCTTTATTTGGAAAGAAAAGACAATCTGAATTGCTGATGGCAGATCAGGTGTGGTTGTTCTGTGTGGAGTTTCTCAGCCTCACTGGCAGTTAAATTCTCTCTTTCAGCGTCTGGCAGTGATAGAATCTCATGGTCTTTTTCGCAAGTTCATCCTATTTTTAAGTCGTGAAGCACAATGCCGAGATGTCTGCGTGTGCCTGGAAGGAAGTCACACTCTTTGTTTGTTAGGTGAGCACCTGTAATGCTTCTTTTTTTTACTGTGTTGGAAGAGTGTCTTGAGTCAGATCTTCTTTCTCCATGGGTCAGAGCTGCCTCCAACTCATCGGGGGTTTTTTATCCTTATTTAGATAGTTTCTAAATAATAACTGAGATATATTTTGGGATATTGCAAACATGGTTTAAAGCCCTGCAAAGGGAGGAAAGGTCAGAGGCTTGCTCTTGTATACATGTCATCATGCCTAAACTGTGAAATATTATTTCCACTAGCTTTTCACTTGGAATCTGAGAAAGTCTTGCGGTGTAGCAGATTTGAATCTAACTTCCCTAAATGCCTGTGCTACTGAAATATTTTACATTACTGTAAAAGTAACAAGAGGAACAGTTGGAACTCGGGAGTAACCATAAGTCGTCTGTAGCTCATAGTACTTTGTAGAAGGTGTTGGTGGGATACAGCCGAGAAGGCTGCAGGAGGATGCCAAAGTGACATGCTGCCAAAGTGACATGCCGCCTCAGTGGCTGATGTGTGCTGGAAATGGCTTGCTGCAGGGCAGCCTCTAATAGTCATTCCTCACAGAAATCCTCTCCTGGACTTGAAAAGGGGTGTGAGTTTGTTTGGTATATTGTGTTTGTACCCGCTGTCCCACAGCATCTGTTCCTCTTTTAAGTCTTGCTGTGCTGGTCATTCCACCAGGTAATCTTGTATACTTGGGCTCCTTGAATGATAAAGTTCTCGAGGAGGAGACGGCTCATTTTGTGGGTGTGCTCATTCACATGCTCTCCTACTGCCAGAAGTACGTTTCACAAAAGAAATCCAACCTCACCCACTGGCATCCTGTTCTAGGCTGGTTTTCGCAGACAGTGGATTATGGGTAAGTGGGGAGGACCCCATGGTGGTAGAGGATTAAGCCTCTCTTTATTTTTTCCTTTGTTTTTTTAATGCTGCAATATGTTTTATATTTTGAGGTAAACAGTGTGACCCTATTCAGAATAACTTCTCAGACATTTCAGATTATATCTGCACAGTGTAAACTGCTGCATTCGTGTACAGTCTATGACATGAGGAAATTTGTTTAGTATAGTTAGACTGGTAAGCAGTGGCCGTACTGGTACACTCGATATAGGACCTGTATATCAGCTCTTCCTGTGAGGACCATCTGTAGGGTGGATGCATACTCTGTTTTGACTATTAGCTAAATGTATCAGAGTATCACTGTCTGGTGTTTTATTCCAGCCTGCCTTCTAACATGTCTCTCTGCCTTGTCTTTTAGATTGAATGAGTCCATGCCTCTGCTGACAAAGCAACTGCAGCATCTCTGGGGAGTCCATATGATCCGCATCCTCTTCAGTGATGTGCTCAGCAAGAAATTGCTGGAGAATCAGGAAATAGCTCAGCTGCCAACACAGCCGGTTTCCCCGCAGAACAGCCTTCCTATGAAGAGTCAGTTCTGGAGGGTTGCTTTTTTTGTGTCCCTCTGTGTGTGTGTGTACCCGTGTTTTTCTCTCTTGCGGACTCACAGGGATTTGATTTTCCTCTTACCCTAAAACCTTTGAGTAATTGCTTGCAGCAGCTGCTGCTGCTTAGGTGGGGATGTGGTCTCTCCTATTTGTAATTCCTGCTCAGAATGCCTCTGTGACCTCGGGCAAGTCTCCTACGTTGGTGCTGTGAAAATATTTGCTTATTTTAGCAGTTTTTCTCATTGTTTCTCAAGTAGCTGAAGTGCTTACTGCATAAATTAGTAGTTCCCAAGGCGAGACGGGAGGCCAGCTTCCCAGGTGAAAAGCGAGGTGAAGCTGGCTTGTGGATCTGTGATGTGGGGATTCTGCGGAAGAGTAGTTGGAATAAGACAGCTGTAATCTAGATATTTTCTGTCTGCTGCCCATAGCTCTAGATCCTGCGGTCATTAGTTGCTGCAGTAGTGGTAAGGTTTTAAGCTCTAGAGTAATGCCCCCACTGAAATACTCTTCTGCATTACTGGCAGCTGTACAGTGTTCTGCCAGAAAAGTCCACCAAAACCGACTGTCTGTGGAGTGACTTAGTCTGCTTAAAGTCCTCCTTATTGCATGGCCGCCAAGTGGCTGAGAGTAAGAAATGGTTTGGAATAGCACTTCTGTCTCCTGAGCCAACATCTCATGTGCTTCTCTGTCACCAGATCTTTTTAAGAGAGCTTTCCAGAAGTCTGCATCTGTCCGCAACATTCTCAAGCCTGTTGGGGGCAAGCGAGTGGACTCCGCAGAAGTGCAGAAGGTGTGCAGTATCTGTGTCCTGTACCAAACCACGCTTACAACGCTAACACAGATCCGTCTGCAGATACTCACAGGTCAGGGCACATCTGTGCTTTTCAAATCACTTAAATTGTGGAGAAAAAATAGATTTTTCTTATTAAATTCTGTTGACTTGTTGGTAGTTTTATTACTGACAACAGTTTATTGACTGGCTGGGTGGAAGGCTTGTTCCATCCTGAATCATACATCTGATCAATAACATTCATCACTTCTTTATCAAGCATTAACTCTCCAGAATACAAATTGAAGCGAGTTTTCCTATAATGAAACCTTGCTTACTCCATATCAAGCTTAAGACTGAGTCAGTGTTTTTGAGAAGCCTGGCAATATTAATCTTTATGTGATGCAAACACTGAATGCTTTCATACATCTTAAGAACAAATTACCTGTCTTAGGGATGGATGGGGGAGGAGATAAGCCCTCTTTTGGTCTAGTGGCTAGAGCAGAGGCATGAGTCCAGAGCCTCAGATGCTTTGTTTGTGGCTATGGCAGTGACCACAGGTGCTTGTTGGTAGTTTTACCAACCATGCTTTGTGTTCCTATCTTTAAGGTGGCTGGAATGGTGATTGGATCGCAGGAATTAATTCTTTTCTAAAGTTGTGAATAATTAGCGGGATAGAGCTTTAGATGTGCAAAAGATTAATACCTCGTTAAAAACTTTTTTCTGCTTTCCTGGTGATTCCACATTTCCTGTTAATTCAGACAGGCTTGGGAGCCAAATGTGATGCTTATTTTCCCTTCCAGTAACGTCTTGCTTTGCAAAAGGATCTTTCAGCTCCAGGTCACGTTCGTCTCTGAGCCTGCCCGAACACGCAGGCAGATCGAGCTTTACTGAGTGTGCTTTATCTTTTCCTATTGCCAGGCCTCACTTACCTGGATGATCTGTTGCCCAAATTATGGGCTTTTATCTGTGAGCTGGGACCACAGGGCGGGTTAAAACTCTTCTTGGAGTGCTTGAATAATGATACGGAGGAATCCAAGAGGCTGCTGGCCATGTTGATGCTCTTCTGTGACTGCTCCCGCCACCTTATCACGTAGGTAGCAAGCAGAAGGTGCTCTCTAGATTTGTAATGTGAAGCTGTTGTGTTCCTCAAGTTTCAAGAGGAATAGTTAAGGTATTGCTGTCTTTGCATAAAGATAACTAGGCAGAGTAAAGCAGCAAGCTTTTCAGATGGAGTCCTGAGGAATAAAGGACTTCAAAAGGACTTTCTCCTTCAGCCATGTGCGCCTTCAGGAACATACAGATGGCTCAGCTGGTAACAAAATATTACAGCACCAGCTATGGAGGGGGAAGAAACATTTCTTCTATTCCTTATGGGCAACAATGTCCAAAGAAAACACTGATGAGTCCAGATAAGCTTCAAGGAACAATGTTAGACTAATGCGGCAAAAATGCTCTCCAGCTTATGTACTTCTCTTTAGAACTACTTTGCTCTTTCTCTCGTAGACTTACACAACACAAAGGATGGGAGAGGGAGTGGAAAATTGCCTTTGCTGGTCAGTAGAGACAGTTTTCTTAGCTTGAATGATGAAAAGTTTTCTCGAGGATGAGTGCACAGGTCCTTTTATCTACCAAATACTGGCTTTGCTTGTATCTCAGACCTTTCACACTCTTCTGTTAGGATCGGATAGTGATCAAAATCAATAAATAAGATGTAGTTGTTTATGACTTTAGATCCTCATGGGTGTCAGTTGTCATAGAAATAAGAGCTGCTGCTGAAGGATAATGTGCCTTTATGAAAATTTCAAAAGGGAATTAAATTTACACTTGTGCATTTGCATTTGTTTTCTCTGATAGGATTCTTGATGACATAGAAGTCTATGAAGAGCAGATTTCATTCAAACTGGAAGAGCTTGTTACCATCTCATCTTTTCTGAATTCCTTTGTATTTAAGATGATTTGGGATGGAATTGTAGGTGAGTGCTTTTAGTAGCTTGAGTTGAGGTTACTATTAGAACAAAAAATGGCATTACTTTTAGAATTTGAAGCTTCTGCTAATTATTACTTTGCACAAAGAATAACTGAGAATATGTCCCGATCTTTTGGTGTCCAGATGCCACTATTGTGCTTGGCACCAAATATGGTGCACTTTTCCTTTTTCCAATAGGAATTTGTGTAACAGACACAATGGGCACGCTGGTTTTTGCCAGAGATTTAAGTTTAGCGTGACTGGGCCGTGTATTGGACAAGAATGAATTGTAGTGCTTTGACAAAGCAGAGCAGGCTGGCTGGTGTCTCTGTAGATATCTAGTGTCGATCTATATGCTGGTGTAATTTGGGTACAGCTCCATTCTGGCAATTAGATGAGATAGTCCATTTCTGTTGTGATGGCTCAGTTGGAGCTGGCTGAGATGGCTTTGATGTGGCTAAGAGTTTTTTTCACTTTGATCGAAGAAGAGATTGTCTCTCTTCTGGGAGGCGCGAAATCTCTTCCTTCCCTCTGAAGCCAGTGGAGGTTTAGGAGAAATACACCTGTCGTATTAGTGTGGGGCAGATGATCAACACGTTGCTCTTGGACACTCCTGTTACCTAGGGTGCCTGGGCATTGCTGCTTTGTTCCTTTTGTTCAGAGAACGCCAGAGGGGAGACCCTGGAGCTGTTTCATTCTGTCCATGGCTGGCTCATGGTCTTGTATGAAAGGGACTGCCGCAGGCGTTTTGCTCCCGAAGACCACTGGTTACGCAAGTAAGTGTCCAGCTCAAGGCGAGGGTCATGTGCAGCTGTGTGCTTGTCCCACTGCACCAGCTCCCCTGTGGGTGGCTGCTTTGGGATCCCTTACTTTTACACTGAGTGCCTCTCGTGCTACCTGTGAGATCAAGGTCGGAGCTGCTCCCTCTGTTTGCATTTACGGACGCCTCTCCTATTGTGCTTCTCTTCTGCGGTGTAAGGATTAGCTGCTGCTGCAGGAGGGTGATGCTTTGAAAACTGACTCAGCACCCAACAGCTTGAGTGTCTCTGGCCTTCTTAGATTGTATACACCTGAGCACTTAAATCGTCTTTGAAATCATTACAGATTTCCTCTCTCTCCTACCCCCAGCTATTTACCACACCTGGGCATTTCTCAGGGATCTCTGAATCTGTGCCTTTCTTTGTAAGGGACCTCAAACCCAGCGTGCTCTTCCAGGAGCTGGACAAGGACAAGAAACGAGCCCAGCTGCTCCTGCAGTACATCCCGCACGTCATTCCCCACAAGAACGTGAGTGGGGCAAGGGCAGAGGATGGAGGCTAAAAAGTCAGCAACCTGGGTGACCTGGGATGGAAGGGACATGCGTCTTTAGCGTTTTGTGATGTGGAGCTTGTGATTGAAATGCCAGTTAAACAAAAGTCTTCTTCTTTCCCCCACTCTCCCCGATATCTTTCTTCTAAACTGTCTTGATTTCTCTCATTGGGAGAGAGCTTATTTGTGTGGGCAGCTGCATGGAGTCAGCCAGCAGTGCGTGATGTGGCTTTGGAGAAAGTCTTTATGCAGAAAGCAGAATGTCTTTTTGCAGGTAGCAAATCTGCAGACACGACAGAACTTTATGTAATGATAGGAAATACGCTTTTATTTTCAGTATTGTCAGTACCCTGTCCCTCCCGAAGCAGAGATTCAAGGATTTCTCTGTCCCACTGGGAAACAAGGAGTCAGATTCCACTATTTCTAGTGAGCAGGAGACAGTGGCATCACTGAGCCTAGCTGGGAAAGGGACAACCAAGAGCTGGTTCTGGGTGTGTGTCGGGAGCATCTGAAAGCACTGCTGCACTGGAGGATAAGGATCCTTGTGGATACTTACCTTTGTTTTCTTTTTAAGAGGGTGCTGCTTTTCCGAAACATGGTTACAAAGGAGAAGGAGAAGCTTGGGCTGGTTGAAACCAGCTCTGCATCACCTCATGTCACACACATCACTATCCGCCGCTCACGTATGCTGGAGGTGAGTGACTTGGCTTTCCGAAGTCAACCAACAGGTCAGTAACTTGACCTGACAAGAATGGGGTGTGAATATGGTGTTACCTTCTCTGTGGGTGCTGAGGGACCCAGTGCCAGTTCTGCCCGCTTGATGTTACAGGAAAATGCTGGCCCTTGGTTCAGTTCAGACTGCTACAAACCTGGAGCTTTGACCAGGAAAAATGACGGTCTTTTTGGACATGAAATTCAATGACAAATGCAGATATCTGGGGTGTATCTGTCTCCTGTCTCTGCTGCACGTCTGCGTGGGTGTTTCACGTGTCTTCCTGTATGATTCTCCTCTGCCTCTTCTGGTGTGTGTAGGATGGATATGAACAGCTACGGCAGCTTTCCCAGAATGCCATGAAGGGAGTGATCAGAGTGAAGTTTGTGAATGATCTGGGTGTCGATGAGGCTGGTATTGATCAAGATGGTGTCTTCAAAGAGTTTCTGGAAGAGATAATAAAGAAGGTGTTTGACCCCGCACTCAACTTGTTCAAGGTGTGACGCAGGACTGCAGATGTTGGCCGTGATGACCCACTGCAGAGAGAAACAGACTGGCTCACTGTGCTGTTACCTCTGTTTGTGTGCAGACAACCAGTGGTGATGAGAGGCTGTATCCATCCCCAACATCCTACATTCATGAGAACTACCTACAGCTCTTCGAGTTTGTGGGGAAGATGCTTGGGAAGGCTGTGTACGAGGTGAGCCAAAAGTACCGTATTGGGATATTGTCACTGTTGGTGTAGCACTGTTCAGGGGCAGCTGTGTGATGGTGCCCCTTGCCCTTGAGAGCATCTGTCCTGTGCTCGGGGAGGTGTTAGTGAAGAGGTGAGTTTTTAAAAATGACTTGGATAAAGGTACTGATGGTGGAGCAGTCTGGCACTTCTTCAGGCATGCATTAAAAATAATCTCGGAGGTAAAACCTGCGACATACCTTGATTGTTCTTCTTGGTGCTGGGGACGCTAGCTGGAGGAGTCTGTTATTTCGGTGTTACGCCTTACAAGTGTCCATTTCTTGATACCTTACTTAAAGTGACATGTAGCTAAAAGGAGGATGGGATGACGGAATGACCCTCTCCATGTAAGGTAATTCTTTTAAAGGAAACATGGAGTTCCCCTGTTGCCTTTCTGCACCTGCTCCACTAATTAACAGATTTTAAGAGGATGTGGTTTTCTTAGCTGATTTCAATGTCTTGCATCTTTCTTACTCCACAACACATGATCTGCCTGCAGACCTCGTAGGTAACCAGATGTTGCACATAACAAGTATGCAGCGGGACCTTACCTATGCGTTGGTACCTTACCCGTGCGTCCTTGTTGTCCGTAGGGAATAGTTGTGGATGTACCGTTTGCTTCCTTCTTTTTGAGTCAGCTACTTGGGCACCACCACAGTGTTTTCTACAGCTCCGTAGATGAACTTCCCTCCTTGGACTCTGAGTTCTATAAAAATCTCACTTCAATTAAGGTTTGTGCATTACTTTTCCTGTTGTTCAATTCCCTTATCGCTGGCTGCTGCTAGAAATACTAGACTTGCAAATGCCTTTGGGGTACTGGTCATCTTTAAAAACACCCTGGAAGTAACTGGTGATTCTGAAGCGGGTTGGCAGGTGGCTGTTCTGTATTTTTACTGGGGCAAGCAGGGAGGAAAAAGGAGTGTGAAGGTGTAAACCTGGAACCGGCAATCAGGAAATCCCAAATTTTAGCCTTCGCTCTTGTGCAGTCTCCCCATAACCTGGAGCAACTCCTGTATTTGTTGTGCTTTGGTGCCTCGTGCCTGCTGGGGATCACTTAGTGGAAGAGTAATACAAAAATGCAGAGCTGCTGTTCCTGCTGCTGAACACTGACCTTCTTTTCCCTTTCTCTGTCGTTCCTCTAGCGTTATGATGGTGATATCAGTGACTTGGGCTTAACGCTGTCCTACGATGAAGATGTGATGGGTCAGGTAGGTTTTTACGCAGTGACTGTGTTGGACTTCATTTCTGCTTTGTTCCAAACACCCTCTTCGTGCTGGGTGGTGACGAGCAGAATTCTGGGCACTGATAGAGTCCCGCAGCCCTGGCTCACGCAATTCCTGTTTCTCCTGGGTAGATCCTAGCTGCTCCGCACAGGAGCGTCTCCCTGGCTGATGCTACCAGGAAGAGCCGTTGAGGCACTAAGAGGGATCCCGAGGATTGTTGCTCACTGCTGTGGGAAAGCCTGTGGTGCCAGAAGTGGCAGGCTGTGAATATAAGCAGTTGGCAGCAGAACTAGGTTTGACTCTTGAGCAGAGGTGTCCTGGCTTTTACGGGTGTCATTAGAGCAGAGAAATACACCTGCAGTCTGACTTGCCAGCAGAAGACAGCTATTATTCTCGGCTGAGCTTTCTGAGAGCTGGTCTTGAGCATCTAAAAGTCAGGCAGTCTGTCCAAGTTCATGCTACACGGAGTGCTTTTTACTCCGGTGCTTGTGTTTCTGAGCGTGTCAGGTGGATGCTCTGTGTGGCCCATCTGAACAAGAATCCTGAGGGGACTGACTAGTAAATGACCTTGTGTTTGATTGTGGTTAGGGCTTAGCTCTGCTCTCCTTTTACAAAAATAATGCCTGTGCTGAAAGGTTGGCTCAGCTTCAGAGGTTCTCTGAACTCAGCCATAGGATTCTGCGGGTTCGTTCAATATTTAGCTGTGGGCAGAGAACAGCTTTTTCCACAAAAAGGTTCCCCTCTGACCCTTATTTTTTCTAGTGCCGGGATTCTTTTCTTTTCTGTTTAAAAAACAGTGTTCTTTGCTTTCCCTGTGTAGCTGGTTTTCCTCTCTTTTAAAAATAAGAATCTGTGTGAGTAGGGAGGAATTCTTTTCTTTAAACGTAGCCTTTTTCATCAGAGAAACCTGAAGTGTGTCAGGAGGTCTCTTGGCCTTGAGAAGAAAAGGCTGTTTGTCAGTCCCTTACGAAGGCTTGAAGGTTCTTGGTTGCACTTGTGCCTTTGGTTCTGTGACGCTGTGTGCGCATAGCTGGAAAATACAGATGGAGAAGATAAAAATGCCTTCGCTGTCTGTGTGTGCTGTTGCTGCTGCGAATTCTGCGGGGAGACCCCGGCTAGCGCTAAGCCTGAGCACTGTTAGCCGTGTAGATCCAGTGGCCCAGAGCTCAGAGACCACTAAGTCATGGAGTGTTTATCTGGGGCAGCCTGTCCTCGAGAGCTTTGCGTGCTGCTGTTTCTTACTCCGAAGCTGGCTCGTTTGGACCTGGCTTGGATACATCCGATAGCAGCGAGAGCAGTGGAACTGCAGCTGCAAAGCCGTGCGGGTGAGTGGGAAGACAGCTGAGTACTGACACAGCTCTGCTCCGCATGGATGAGAGGTTGTGTCCGCTGCGCAGTGGGCTGAACACCTTGCTGCTGCCTCAGGGTTGCTGAGGTTTTGGCCTTGAGGTTTTTTCCACCTTAAAAATGAAGGTAGGAAACAGCATATGAGAGCTCAGCAGTGAGACGTTGAAGGCGGCAGTGCTCAAAACTGCCAACTAAACCGGGGGACTGCTGTTTGCCTTGTGCTTTGGCCACGCTGAAGCAGCCGGGTGGAGTAACCCTGTTGCTCCTTGAATGAACTTGTGTGTCCCTGCTAGGTACGACGGTGCTCGGCACAGGGGAGTTAGCTCATTCCCTGGGCTGGGCTCCACTCTGACCTCAGAAGTCACCTGGAACGGAAGCACAGAGGCCACTGTAATATGTGAATAATGATGTTCTGCCTCTTAGTGTTGGTGCAAAGATGAGTCACGACTCTGTTGCTGTAGGAAGCACCCGGAGGGTCTGTGCCGCTGTCTCTGAGCGGTGCTGTTGGCTGAGCAGCAGACCCTGGCCTGGCAGGGCTGGGAGGAGGTACTTCCCAGCTGTCTCGCTTGCTGAGCGCTCTGGGCTTCGTGCCTGGAGTGCCCAGCTTGAGGGACAGCGAACTCCAGGGAGCTCTGTCGCTCGGGTGGCCCCAGATGAGACCTGTGGAGCAGACAGCTTTAGATTGTGCTGTTAGTCTGAGCTACGCGAAGGCTCTGAGCTTGTTCAGCCTCTGGATTCTGGGATTGTCCCCCAGGGCTCTTTGAATTGATTTGCGTGCAGTTCCGCAGTGATGGATCGGACTAGAGAGAAGGCTTCCTCGAAGAAGGGCGAGCACCACTGGTGGGAGAGTCGGAGTTCTCTACTGTTCAATTACTCTGTTAATAGTTAAGCGAAACTGGTTCAAGGCAGAAGCAGGATTATTACTTAAATTTTAAATCCTACTGTTTTATTGTAAAAATAAATGTTTTATGGGGAGGTAACAGCTTAGCGCGGCATTTCTTTCCATTGTGGTTCCAGGCAGTAATTAGCAATACAATCATTTCTTCCCTCAGCTTGTTTGCCATGAACTTGTTCCTGGAGGGAAGACCATTCCCGTTACCAATGAAAATAAGTAAGTACAGCAATTAGATTTTTAAGGTCACCACTGCAAAATACTTTATTCTAGTTCCTTGGGCTTGCATCTGGAATGAATTGAGATAGATTGGAGTAGAAGGAGCACATAAATATCTTAATAGAATTTACTGGTTACAGTTCATCGGCAGAAATTGTATTAAATTCGATTTGCAAAATAAAAATTGACAATTTACTTCTTGAAACAGCGCTTCGGAGGTCAAAGGCACACAGTCTGTGAGATTCTGCAGGATTTAATGACGGTGATAGATACAGACAGATGGATTCAAAGCAATTCAGGCACACAGTCGTGAACATAGAGGGCACAGATGCTCAAAGACACCTTGGAGCAGACAGATCTTCTCGGAATGATAACATGTGGCAGTTGTATAAAGCGCTGTTCTTCAGAAGAGACAGTGGTGAATTCAAATGTAGTCGACAGTCGTACTTTAGACACAGAAAATCAGAGGAGACACTGAGCCCTGTAGCTATTTTCACAGATAACCGGCTTTTAGATAGTTATCGTAAATGTCAACTCCGGAGCCTGAAAACCAAACCCACCTTTTTGTTCCCTTCTATTTTTTTTTCCTTCTCTATACCCTTCAGTGATCATAAAAGCGGGATAAAATATCTATTAAGCAGATGTGTGTTTGAACTGGTAATCTGGGGGTTGTTCTCTTTAATGGCAAGTGAAAGCTGGATCCTACCTGAGGATTTGTCTTTGTTAGTCGTGCTTTGCAATCCGATGTTCTCAGTCTTTTCCCTTCTTGAGCTCCGACCAGGGAGTTTGCATCTGAAAGGATCTTCCTCTGGCTTGTCAGAAATCAGCTGAGGGAGAAAGTTGAAAGTCCTGTATGTTGCTCTGCTCGCTTACAGCAGAAACTTTGAAGCTTTTGTGCAGATGTGTACAGAAATTGGTAGTTGGGAGGGAGCAGGAGAAGCGTTTTAAGTGGAAGCAGTCTGGAAACAGTTCTGTCTGTTAACGGTGGAGTGAGGTTACCCAGCTGAAAACCCAGTCAGCGTGATTGTGGTGGTGTCCGCCTAGGAGCTGATGAAGAAGAATCGGCGAGCTCGGTTGTTTCGGCTGGTGGTGAGAAGGGGAAGCCTGATGGTGCCTCCCTCTAATAAACAGTGCACCTCTTCCATACTCCTGGGATGAAGGTGGAAACCTCCTAAGTGTTTTTTTTGGTGTGTTGATTCTCCAGCCATGGGTTTCAGCGCAGGCGGTGTCAGAGCCCAGGCGGTTGTTTTTCAAACCTAGAGAAGTGCCTGTGACTGGGGAGCGGATCCTTTAAAGAGGAGTGGGATGCACGCTCCCCTCTGTGAGCTGCTGTCCGCCCAAGGTTGATCAAGTGATTATTAGAGCCAGTTAGTCCCCGGGTTGGGAAGAAGCTCTAAGAAAAGAGCAAGCAGTCCCAGAGGCGGGGTGTGGGGGGCAAAGCCTGGGCAGAAGAACAGCTCTTTCTCTTTAAATAAAGAGCAGGGCCCTGCAGGGGAAAGTACAATGCGTCTCCAGGCAGCGCTAGTCCATTTGGGGCTGGAGAGACAGGCCAGCAACCTTGTTCCTGTACCAACGAGGTGGTTGTCCCTGGCTGCTCCAGCTCCCTCACTGCCACCTTCCCTGTCACACACAGGATCAGCTACATCCATCTCATGGCTCACTTCCGGATGCACACACAAATCAAGAGTCAGACAGCAGCACTCATCAGTGGATTCAGGTCGATCATTAAGCCTGAGTGGATTCGTATGTTTTCTGCACCAGAGTTGCAGCGGCTGATCTCCGGTGACAACGCCGAGATTGACCTGGAGGACTTAAAGTAAGTGAGCAACTTGATCTGCTGGTCTTCTCGCTCAGCCATTTTGTTACGTAGCTGTTCGGAGGTTTGCAGGAGACCGTCTCTTCCTCAGCTTTCTGTTTCTCCTAATTGAAATTTGAGGAACAGACAGAAACGAATGGACCTGAAGAACATGTTCCTTAAAGCTAATTGGGACAAAGTACTAATGAATGGGAGGGTCCTTTCTTCCACTGGTTCCTGAACGTAGAATTTCTCTCTGCCCTTCCCTTTTCTCTGATCAAGTGCCCAGTCAGCGTTGGTGGGGGTTCAGTAGTGGCAGCGTTGGCTGTAGCAGTGAACCCTGACTCGTGGCAGGAACTGATCCCTCCAGCACTTGCAGCTCTGACCCTCCTGCTGCGGCGGGGCACAGACCTGTCACAAACTTTCTCTCCCCAGAAAACACACGGTGTACTATGGGGGCTTCCATGGGAGTCACCGGGTCATTATCTGGCTGTGGGACATCCTAGCCAATGACTTCAGCCCTGAGGAGAGGGCCATGTTTCTCAAGGTAAATATGGTCATTTCAGCCTCATCTGCCCTTTCGGGTGGTTGGGCCAGTGCTGCTCTTCTCCCGGTAGCCGGGTGCTTTCTGCACTAGTAGGAGGAGTGTCAGAATGCTTCATGCCTTAAAATCAACATCCTGCTCCCCTGCAGAGGGGCAGCCGTGGAAGCAGAGTTTCTATAAACACTCTTGTGTCACCATGAATAGTCCTGGTTTCAAAGGATAGCGGAGCTGTGCACTAAAGCTCAGCAGTATTGTACCGCGGGGTGCTCAAATGCCAGTCCGAGCAGCTGTCTGCTGTGACTGCGTTAGCCGCATGTCTGTTATACCCGGACTGCTCTCACTGCTGCTGTCTTTTCACTGTCCGTCGCTTTTTCAGTTTGTTACCAGCTGCTCCAGGCCTCCACTTCTGGGCTTTGCCTACCTCAAGCCTCCTTTTTCCATCCGCTGCGTGGAAGTCTCTGATGATCAGGTAGGCACCCTGCTCGCTCGGGTCTCGTGCGTTCCCTGCCAGGCTTCTGGCAGACCTCCTTCCCTGCCCAGCTTCCTCACCTCTCACCGGGAAACTCTAAGGCGTAAAGATATATGCTCTATAGGGCAAGGTGAAAGCAACCTTAGACTAACAGGATGCATATGGCTGCTCCTACCTCCTGCCGCACACAGCAGCGCTTGGGCTGTTACTGCTTGTCTCCAGGGATGTGTTTTCTCCTCGGAGCCCCCCTGTGCCCCGTGCCTCTGATCCCGTTCCCCTCTGCACCCTGCCAAGGGACGCTGCCCGTGTAGGGGCAGTTGCAGTTACAAGAGAAGCTCCTTCTAGCTGTCGTGGGGGACGGGGCTTTGAGGTTTCACTCTCCCTCTTCCCAGCAGATGGGTTTTGCGTTCGCACCTCTGCCCTGCCTGGCGGGAGCGCAGCAGAGAAGTGCAAGGGTGATGTGTTTCCGCCCTGTTCCAGGACACCGGTGACACGCTGGGCAGTGTGCTACGGGGCTTCTTCACGATCCGCAAGAAAGAGCCGGGTGGGCGTCTCCCAACCTCCTCTACGTGTTTCAACCTCCTCAAGCTTCCCAACTACAGCAAGAAAAGCATCCTGCGGGAGAAGCTGCGCTACGCAATCAGCATGAACACTGGCTTCGAGCTCTCCTAGTTGCCATGGCCCTGGACTGCTCAATGGGGGCTCTCGGAGCTGCTGGAGGTGGCGGCCTTCCCGCACAGAGGGTGGATCGGCTCCGCGGGAGCTGACTGCTCACTGGAGGGCTGGAGAGATGCAGCTGATAATAGAGGTTTACAGGGAAGAGCTGCTGGGCTAGACAGGGCTGGCTCTTCTTGGGCACTTCTCCAGGATGAAGGAGGTGATGGGCCTGACCCAATACACTTCACTTGACACCCACGTAAATCGTCTTTAAAAGCAAACCCCGGGGGAGCATAAAAGGAACATTAAAAGTGCCAGTCAGATTAGTGACCGTAATACCCCCCAGCGGGCTGTGCAGTCTGGGCAGCTGCTGCTGCGGGAGCGTTTCTTTTCCCTTTCCCAGGAGACGGTCCAGTTTCTTACTGGGTGGAAGTCAGTCTGTGGGAAGCTGCACAAAGGCACAACCGTGACAGAGCCCGCCAGGAGACGAGCACGAGGCTGCAGCGTTGGATGTGCCACGAATGGGCACCGTTTACTCAGGGCAGGTGCTGCGCGGGGGCTTCCTGACGCCCTTGCTCCGTGCGAGGCCCTTGCGTTTGTCTCGGGGAATGAACCACTGGCCCAGACTGGAGAAGCAGCAGGTTAAACGCGAGCAGATGGACCCTGCCGTTCTCAGGAAGGCTTCGGAGTGCTGTAGGTTAAGAGCTCAAGCGGCAGGCGTGGGGGTCAGCGTGCTGAGCCAGCTGTGCCTCTGCCAAGCTCTTGCCAGAGCCTGTGCTTTGGACGAAAGCGGTTGTTGTCTGAATTTGCTCAGGAGCAGAAAAGGTTGAATTTTATTTAGTTTCCGGAGGCCGGGAGCTGGCACACGGCTCGGGCAGCCCTCGCTCCCCAGCGCAGTGCTCAAGCGGGGCAGGTGCCCCCTGTGCTCTCTGGAAGGGGAATGTGTGGAGCTGCTGAGAGCCCTCTGGAAACCTCCGCTGGCAAAATTCCCTTTACTTGGTTAGAGGTTTCACTTTGTTTGCGGCCCCTTTTGTTAGGGAGATGTGGTGTTTCAAACCAAGACTTGGCCTCTGCGTAACAGCCATATTTGCTTTGTTGCCAAACTATTTATTTTCGTTGCTTTGTCTCTTTCTGGCCTTATTTTTAACGGTTGATGTTTGCCTGTAGCAGGCAGCTTCTTCAGGTTGTTCTGAAAGGGAGGTTGTGAGTGGGGGGGTGTGCGCGCGTGCGTGTGTGGGGA
>NW_009647418.1:4360277-4362775 GCF_000708025.1 Charadrius vociferus
AGGTGAGGACCCTTCCTGCCGTTTCTGATGAAGTCCAGAGCCTGACTTGTAAAGCATCTCTGCAGCTTCCCAACCTCGGTCCCTCGTGCTGCCGCACGTCCCGCCTCGCGCAGGCCGGGCGGGAGGAGAGGCTGCCGTCTCCCGCGCTGCTCTGTCCTCGCTGGGTTTCTGACGCGAAGGAAAGCCATGTACGTTCTCCTCTTGGGGATGGGATTAAAACCCAGTCATCTTCTCCCCTTCCCCTGTTGCTGCTCACTAATAAAACAAGCTCCCACAGAGGCTGCTACTATCCCCCCTGGTATTCCCTTCCCCTCCTGACCTCCCCGTGGCACCGGCGGCCCTCACCCTGTGCTCTGGCCCCGCTGCGCTCTGTGGGCTTGGAGCTTTGCCGCACGGGTCAGCTCGCCGCAGCCGCTCCGGTGCGAGGCTGCCGTGCCCTTCCCCGTCCTCTGGCTGGCCTCGGTCCGTCTCGCAGGGGTTCGCGTCCTCAGGAGTGCTCAGCGTAGCGCAGGTCTCTGCACGGAGGAGGCTCCCGGGGCTCTTTGGAAGACCCTCTTAGCCATGATACGTTGCGCGTTTCAAACAGACCAGAAAATACTCGGCACCCTTCATCCAAGAGTACAGAGATGGCCTTTGCTCCATCTGTCTCCTCTGTCTTGCTTCAGCTGGTTTTCGGAGAAATAACCCTTTTTTTAGAACCAATGCCTGGAAACGCATCTGGAAAGCAACATCGGGCTCCTTTTTCTATGTCAACTCAGTAATGTTAAACAGGAGTGATCGGAGGTATTGGTGAAGACAGGAACGTCTGCGTTCAGAGGATACAAGCTACTGGACGAAGTGAGTCCAGAGAAATTGAAGGTGATAGTAAATTTCTTTTTTTAATCTTTTTTTTTTTTTCTTTTTTTTTTTACATAGAGCATTTCAGCATTAACCAATTGTTGACTGTGTAGTTGAGAGGTTTAGACGCTGACTTGTACCAATCGTAGTTTAAAATATCACACATCTCTTTTTTTTTTTTCTTCTGGGGAAACACAGTGTCTAAATAGAGCACAACGATTGTTCGATGGAGTGGGTTGTTGAACACAGTGAAATAAAATCTTTGCTCCCTTTTTTTTTTTTTTTCCTTCGTTCCTCAGGAGTACAATTCCTAGAAAAGATCGTAACGCAGACTTAGCGAGGTCCCTCCGAACCTGGAAATATTGCACTACGAGACACTACACCCAATTTTGTAGCTAGTGTATAAAATGTGATTGTAGTAAACGCCCTGGCGGCTGTGTGCGCAAGGATAATATTTCTCGAGTAGCTGATTTCTGTATGACTGGGAGGCTTTAATACGTTTTTACCTGAGCGGAAGGCTGCGAATGTGTCCCGGTCCCTGCCTGCACTGCTGTATTCTGCGCGGGTGTTCTTTGTAGGGCAGGGATGGTTTTTGCCACGGGAGATTAATGACTATTTTTTCTATAGAAGACTTGCTGCTGTGGAGACCTCGGTTACATCCCTTGTATCAGAAATGCAGGGAAGAGAAAAATAAACCTGGTGTGAGTAAGACAATTGGATGTCTCCTCTTCCTTTCCCTGGGTGTAATGCTCCTGCGCAGAGCACGTGGCAGAGGGGAGGGCAGAGCTTTGGGGTACTGGTTCCTCTGCCAGGAGGGGATGGAGGCTGCTGGTCCCTTGGAAATCCCTTTTGTCAGGCGGGTGGCTGGTGCGTGTGCTCAGGTGTCCCTGAGCGAAGGGGTCTTTGAGGTGGTACCGGTGGTGATACCAGTGCCTCTGAGCCCAAAGGGACCTGGCGCGGTGGTTTGAAGCGGGATTTGTTCTTGTGTCTTGGAATATGCTTGGAGAAATCCTATTTGGTATTGCAGGCGGCTGTGACTTGGGTCCGTGGTACCTTCATGAGGGTATAGGTGCTCCTTAGGTGTAGGGGGTGTTGAGCCTGGCCCGGGGCAGGGGCTGGGGTTAGCGGTGCTCTCTGCGTGTCCCCGGTCAGCTGGGAATGGTGGTTTGGGCCACTGGTGGAAAGGAAACCAGACTGGAAAGCCAAGCAAGATCCCCCAGCGCAGGAGAGCAGGGCAGCCCGTGCCCCCGTGCACTCAGTGAGTGAAGGCTCTTTTCCAGGGGCTCTGCTCTGGGCAGAAGCTGGAAGTTGGTGGCAAAGCCGTCTGCCCTCAGAGGCTCTCCTGCAAGAGCCAGGATGGGTTTGGCCGGCACGAGGGGCCAACTCTGGATCTTTGCATCAAGGAATCAGAATGGTTTGGGTTAGAAGGGACCTGAAAGATCACCCAGTGCCACCCCCTGCCCTGGGCAGGGCCACCTCCCCCCAGCCCAGGTTGCTCCAAGCCCCGTCCAACCTGGCCTTGAACACCTCCAGGGATGGGGCAGCCACAGCTTCTCGGGGCAACCTGTTCCTCTGTCTCACCACCCCCAGAGTGACAAATTTCTTCCTCATATCTCATCTCAATGTCCCCTCTTCCAGTTTGAAGCCATTCCCCCTCGTCC
>NW_009647418.1:4362833-4373114 GCF_000708025.1 Charadrius vociferus
CGACCGGGCGAGGGCCGGCGGCGCTCAGCTCCCTCTCGGCTCTCGCTGGTGGCTGCTGGCTGGGAACTTAGCGTTGCACAGGACCGAGAAGCCCGCCAAAACTCAAGTCAAACAGCACAATTTAAGATAGCGTGAATGAACTTGCTGCTGAGGTTGAAGGTAGTGGAGGTGTGAGAGCGCATTCCGCTGCATCGATGCAGCTCTCTGTCCCCTCTCGCAACTGTGGTGGATTTTCACGTTAAATATCCGGGGAAATAATAGGTTGCAGTTTGTATGGATGAGCTGTCACTGCTTCGGGTATCTTGTAGAGGAATTAAAAGTATTTGTCCATTTATTCAAATACCTGCAACTTTTAAAAGATGTTTAGGCTCAAAAAATGTCTTATTTTCTGTTTAGTTCTGTTCTTAAAATTGCGATCCTATGTTTGTAGCAACTTCTATGGCAAAGGGCTGATGCTGTGCGTGCTGCCTGCTGGATCCTGCAGGGGGAAAGTCGGGGCCGTTCCACAGGTCTGACATAGGTGCAGTTCCCAGTCTTTTTAAACGTGGGGAAACTGGGAGGTCAGCACCTTGTTAATAATGTACTGCAACATCTTTTAGCTGGGAACTACGGCAAGCTGTGCAGCCGGGAAAGGGCTCCTGGGTATCACGTTTTTTTCTGGGCTGTAAGAGAGATTTTTATCCGCCACAGAGGAGCTCTGGGATTGGAGTGAAAGGGATTTGACGTAATTGGTTATTTCCTTGCTGGAGGTCATAAAAGTAGGAACCAGGCTGCAAGGAAGAAGAAATAATTTTCTTTTTAAACAGTTCTCGTTAACAGCTCAGGCATTACGTGTTCGCTTTGTTATTCTGTTGGTACCTTGTCACATTTTCCTATTCGATGTCTGCCAGGGCTGACGTCCTGACCCAGCTCTGTCTCTGGTGCTCGGTGTGTCTCTGTAGCACCACAGAGAGGAGGTTCTGCAGCAGATTCCAACTGTATATCTAAGTGGATATAACTTATTTAAAGTGTAATCCTCTAGCTTTTGTGTGGGAAGCAGACTTTATCCACAGGACATTATGAATTTCATTTGTGCCTTATAAAATCTCTTATACCCTCCATTATTTTTTTTTTTTCATTTAAATCCATATGCCTTAAATTACACCTAGATAAATAAATGTCTAACACAGGGTGATCTGATCCTGAATCTAGAACAAGTATAGCCACGTTTTTAAGAATTGACGGAATCATAGAATAGTTTGAGTGGGAAGGGACCTTTAAAGGCCATCTAGTCTACCCCTCCTGCCCTGGGCAGGGCCACCTCCCCCCAGCCCAGGTTGCTCCAAGCCCCGTCCAACCTGGCCTTGAACACCTCCAGGGATGGGGCAGCCACAGCTTCTCGGGGCAACCTGTTCCTCTGTCTCACCACCCCCAGAGTGACAAATTTCTTCCTCATATCTCATCTCTGTCTGCCCTCTTCCAGTTTGAAGCCATTCCCCCTCGTCCTATCTCTAGGGTAACGGCTTCAGACACCTCTTGGTTTGGGGAGGGCGAAGAGCCATAGGGGAGGTGTGGGTTTGTGGGGCAAGGCTGCGCTTTCTATTTTAGACCGAGTATGTAAGGACCAAGTACTGGAGCCGACATGGAGTTTGTTGTTAATAATGATATTATAATAATACAAGCCCCCGAGTCCAGGTTTGGTGCGTGGCGGCGTGGCCCATCTCTGACCGGCTCCCCCGGCTCCCGCGCCACGCCGCAGCCCTCCCTGCCCGCTCTGATGGGGACCGGCCCCGCCGGCGCTCGGGCTTCGCTGGGGAGAGGGAGCTCCGTGGGAGCGAGGGAGAGGGCTCCCAGTCAGTGTGCAAGCGCCATTGTTTTGACGTGGAGGCATATGGCGCCGTCAGAAACAGCAAAAAGAAACCCCACAGCAGATGCTGCCAAGGCAGAAAGCTGGCAGCAAACAGCCAGGCCTGCGAAATGCCTGCTTTGCCGGCGCCGCGTGCTGCGGTCTTGCCGGGGCTGGCTCTACGCGTGCCGCTGCTCCTCTGAGGGTCGTCTGAGGGTGAAGTCTGACCGTGGCCAAGGCACTTGGACCACGCCGTGTGCAGAGCCGGGAGGGATCGTCGGAGACTGGTGTTCCTGCTGCTTGGGTGTCCCAACCACGGCTCCCGGCAGGCCCTGGCCGGGGCCACGGCACCGCTGTTGCAGTGCAGGCACAGGCATGTTTTCGGAGCTGACAGCTCCTCTTGCTGCTCCTAAAGGCTGTCCCAAGCCCCTGACTCACGCCGCAGACTGCTATTCTCTCTGTTTGATACCACTGTTTTGCACAACCCCTTGGCCCGCGCTCCGAGCCGGGGCTGGTTGGGATGGGGAGGGAGGAGGGTCCGGAGAGCTCTGGTCTCCGCATCCCTGAGCAGGATGAGATAAGGTGTTCCTGCAGCTTATTTTTGCATTCGCTCACATTTACTGCGACACAGCAGCTCCCACAGCGCAACAGTGACCTGACCGGGTAATGGAGCGCAGACCTACGCGGCACTGGTTTGGCACTGCCGTTTCCTGGGCGAGCGGTACTTAACCCGCTGTTCAGAAATGTGCTTTTGTGGCTGTTTCTAAGGTTGAGTTCTTCGATACGGACCCTGTGCAGCTTCGCCTTCACCCCGGGGTGGCTGCAGCATCGGCTATGGCACTCTGTGCCTCTCCGTGCTGCTGTAGCGGGGACGGGGCACAGAGGTGGGCACTTTCTGCCAGGCTGCGGCGGAGGTAGAGCTGAGGGACCACGCCAGCCCTTTCCTCAACACAAATGGGCCGATTCGGCTTTGTCTGATGCAGGGACGGATGGCAGCTCTCACCCTGGGGCACCCTAAGCGCACGCCTGCCCTTTTCCAGCCAGGTCTTACCTTGCTGCAGCACGAGCTGTTCGGGTGGGGAGGGTTTTTCCTTCACCTCTTCCAGGCAAAAATGGGTATTTCAGGGACCTGTGACTGCAGAGGACTTGACGCGATGGCAGATGTGGTCCCTTCTGGTCCTCCAGCTTGAGAGGAGGAGTGCAGGACTGCAGCTGGCTCCCCATTGCCGGGGCCGTGCACCCCAAATCTCGCCCTCCAGATGCAGCACTGCGGCGAGCCCTGGGCCGGGGGGGTCCTATCGAGGTGGGGGCACAGGCGCACTGGTCCTCCCTTCTGTGCCTCCGCAGAGAAAGCGCTGCCATGTATAAATTTACATATGACTTGGCAAAATGTATGTTTGTGTCATTTCTGCAAGAGCAGCAGCCGGCTCTGCTGCTCACACATTGTGGCGGTAATAGAGGTGCTTGAGTTATAGTGAAACTTATTTCATTTTACAGCTCCTACAGCGTTAACAGATGTACAGGCATCTGATCCAATCATGCAGCAAGAGATTTTGGGGCCAGTTCTTCCAGTTTTGACAGTGTGTAAGCTAGGAGCAGCCATACATTTTACAAACAAGAATAAACGACCCTTAGCAACATATGTCTGCGCTGGCAGCTCCAACGTAATCATAAATAAGGAACCCCGCTAGGCAGGAATGTAGCTGGGCTCTGCATACGGTCAGTACGGACAAAGCATCTGCCTTCCTCCCATTATATTAATGAGGTGCAGGCAGCGGAATCCCTATGCTGTACGGCTGGATTTGCTGGGTGGGGGACAAAGGACTTGGGAAAAACCAACGCTAACCCAGAGCAACGGAGCTTTATTTGTTTTAAAGCCCGTATTTCATTTTAGTGACACTTCGCTCCTGCCCGGTGTCTCGCCAGGCTGTCATGCCTTACCGCACGCTGCTCCCCGACCGTCGGCAGACGCCAGCTCGGCCAGGCTGCAACTTCTTCGCTCAACTCGGTGCACAAGGTCCCTGCTCCAGCCCCGGCCTCCCCCCGCCACTGGCCTCTGCTCCCAGCCCCGTGCAGAGGGTGCGCTGCGGGTTGAGCACCCAATTCTCGCTGCGGCTTAACGGCCAGCAGCTCCCCCGTCTACCTCGGGCACAGGTCCCTTTTACGCAGCCGAGTGTTGCACGATGAGGTGGCGAAGCGGAGGACAAACACCGTGCCCTCGCAATTCTCCGAGGGCCAAGCGTGGCCCCTGCCGAGCTCTGCTCTGCTCAACCGCGCTCAGCGGCATCTCTGCGCGCTCCTAAATCCAAGCCCTGCCCCGCTGCGCCCGCTTAACTGCAACAGCAGGGTCACCCCAGACCCCCTTTGCTTCTGCCCCACCGAAACAATTGCCCAGATGTCTTTGGGTAGAGAGGGAGAAGCAGGGGGGAAGCTGGAAGCAGAGCGCGCCCGAATAAATTTAATCTCTCCATCACGTTAAAACGTAGTAGCTAAATTTATTTCTCCTTGCAATCAAAACAATACTAGCTTTGGTCCCAAAACAGCAGTGAGATTTCTTTCCCCCCAGCTGGAAAAAAAAAAAAGAAAATACTATAAATCCATCCGGGAACTGATTTATATAGCATTCATGAAGAATTTATATTGCAAAGAATTTTATTCAATTAAACTTGAAAAGCCTCTAGATTCTTAAGGTTCAATAGTGATCACTGAGACAGAGCTATCATAAAACTGGATGGCCTGTCTGGAGCAGGCATTGAGAAAATGTCTGATGTGACATTGCAGCTGACGGTACAGTCCAAATCAAGAGCATTTGTCATTGGGATGTGTTACAGGCTAAGGCTTGGAAAATTACTCTGTGAAAAATGTGCATTAACAATAGCCATGAAATATCTGTTTTAAAAAAAAAAAAAAAAAAAAAAAAAAAAAAGGGGTGAATAATGAGACAGCGGTATCTATTAGCGCCGGGCATTCTTCACTCTGACCCCACTCTGATTAAAAAGTTAACACAAAAGCCAGAGACTCTTTTGGGGAGCGAGTTTAAGGTTGTTTCTACTTAAATAATGGAACAGAGGAAGCCACATGAGTGCCTGAAAAGCTCCCACCACTAAAAGTGCTGCCCTTGGTGCAGGACAAGCACCCTTGATGCGTAATCACCTGACGGCGCCCACAGGTTTCCGTGATGCTCCTCCATACGAGGAGGGGAAGCCTTAAACCGCCACGGCTGACGTGTGTTCTTCCCAATTACATTTCCAAGCTGTAAGCGGCTTGGACTTAACTGCAAAGCTGGAATTGTCTGTATTCTCTATGCAACACGGGTGGCAAGGTGTTAACTCCTTCAGCGGGCTCTAACGCACTGGTTTACACACCGAATACGGGTTCTTGGCAGTTTTCAGTCCATCAGGAGGCTGGAACAGAGGATGTCTTCTCTATTGAAGTACTGCGTTCTGCTATCGCGATGTTTGCGGCGATTCTCCAAGCTGGAGGAATTGCTCTAATCTACTCTGCTGAGGGCTCCGTGACAGTGACGCCCCCGAGGTCGACGCGGACGTTAACGTGTGTGAGATATGAAGCTCTTTAGGTGTCGGCCTCTCTCTCCCAACTCTAGCTGTCAGCTGAGGAGGCGCCAGGCCCCTGCTACTCCTCACAACCCCCTTATCTGCAACTCTGTGACTCGAGTGGTCCCCACTAGACAGATACTAAACCTAAACGAGGGCTCCGCTCCTTCAGCTGGTACCTGCAGCCAGAGGGGGATGCTGTGACCAAACTCAGAGGGGTCTGCGCGCTCCACCTGGAGTTAACCCCAGCTACCTAAAGAGAGCTTAGAAGCGTGGAATCATCTTGCCTGCACATGACCGGTAGGATTTGGCCCTTCCTCCTTTAATCCCTCTATCCTGCGTGAACCCCGTTCCTGGCAGAGAATGCGCTGGATTGTTAGCACAGAGACATTCTTCACATGCATAAAGAGAAGCAGCCAGAGCCAAAGAATTCTCAGTGCATTCCTGTAAATCTGCACAGCTCAGCCTCAGCCAGGGCTGATGGATTGAAAGCAACTTAAAAAAGAAAAGCATGCTGGGCTCGGTATTAAAGTATGACAGTTAAGGGCCCTTTGGTACAAGTAAATCACATTTATTATTTCAAAGCTTGTGGACAGAGTTCCTGAATCTCTACACAGTTGCTGTTCCATACGAGCATTATGACTTACAAAGAGAAGCTGATTGTTTTCTCTTCTTCATTCCTCAGAGTCCTGTCAAAGCCTTTCCACGGCACCTGCCACTGCCCAGGGAAATGAAGACATCTCTAGAAATCAGCTGTAGTTCTTTCAAGTCTCCTGCCTCAACTCCAACCCAGGGCAAACGGTAACTCCGGTGCCATCGCCGCAGTGTTATACAAGGGATATTTGGACAAGGCCCAGTGAACAGAACAGCTGTGCTCCTCGCAGTACTTATGAACAAGGTCCTAGTTATTTAAGCTGGAAGTTCTTGGCAGCTCACGTTGCCAATCCAGCCTTGTTCTCTTCCCCTTCCTTGATGGGGGAAAGCACTCTGCTGGATTTGGCTTCCCGTGATCAAGGAAACAAACATTCCAGCTCCCAGTCACGCTTCAGGCTTTATATATATTTTCTCTTCCTTCCCTTCCTTCATTGCAGCGTAACGTGCCAAAACGAAGAGGTAGTCGCTCAGTCTGGAAACCAAGGGAAAAGCAGTGAAACCACTTCTCACACCAAGCGTGTTTCTATCCAGCAACGCACAACTGCACAGCAAAGCACATTCGGTGACAGCACAAGGACAGCAGGTAAAGGACGGCAAAGGGAGACCACACGAGAAGCCATTTCCAAAATGACCTTCAATAAGAAAGTTAAGTGACTGCTTCCCTCAGCACCGCAGCATTGTCTGCAAACATACAGGCCTTGCAAGAATACTTTTTAACAAGCTGCTGGTTGAAACTTCAAAAATCTTATTCTAGAATAAGAGGTAGAACCCCGCAGTTTTATCCCAAGACTAAGGGAGCAGTACCAGGCACACTCCAGTAGTACAGGGTAAGGGTTTGGGATTTCTTTTTTTTTTTTTTTTTTTTTTTTTTTACCTGTTTAAATATTTGGCCACGTTTGGATCTGCTTCCCCTGCTTGTACTAAAGGAACCACGCTAGAAAAAGAAAAGGAAAATTTCTACCTTTGAAGGCGAAGGACTGTGATTTGCTGCAGCAGCAACCTTCACAGCCCAGCCTCACCCGCCGGCCCCATTCCAACTCCCCACAGCACTGGGTACCTCCCCAGGAGGAACCTGTGGTGGCTAAATAATACCACTCATTTTTTGTAACCATTCTGGAGGACTGCAGCTCCACTCCTCTAAAGGATACTCATCGGTGGGTAACACTGAACAATGGCAGCAGTTTGCAGGATCGTTATCCTTTTCTGCAGGTAAACAGGGCCCCTTCTTTTGTTGAGGGAACAGAGCTGTTCCTTGCCTGCCGACTGGTGTACAGCCCTCTTTCTCGCTTTCTTTTGACAAGAAACCACTGGCTGTGATGTTAGTTTATTGAAGATCACGCTGCCTCGGTGTATCTTGTCAGGGTAGCAATACTCGCAGCAGAGCACATCCACAAAAACGTCTTCCTGCACATCAGCGGCTTGGGTAAAGAACCCCCAGCACCGCAGAACTGCTGATGAGCAGGTTCAGGCTAACACAAGAGACTTCCCATGGAAGTTATTTACATAATGAGCAGAGAAGAGGGTTTTTTTTCTACAGACCTTACCCGGGGAGTTTTCATCCCCAATAGAGAAGTGGGACGAGGTAGGTGTGGGCAGCAACATCTTAAGCCGCTAAAAGCTTCCCTGGATCTCACACCTGCCAGTGCCCCAGCTTCCACGTGTGCTAACCTACACGATACATTTAGCAAACCAGATACGGGCTGAACATGTAGATGCATCTCAACATAAACCTGTCTGTTCACTCTCAAGTCCTTAGCTCGGATGACCCAGTTCAGGGGAGCGAAGGGAGATGTGCTTTTTGCTGACTGCACTCCTGGAATTTGACTAATACAAACATAGGAAGTTCGACTCGAGCTCTAGCCGAATGCCATACAGCTACGGTTGATTGCTCCGACTGCAATGATTTGCTATCATTGTGGCATTCTGATCACCTTTTATCAATTTTATTCTGTTACACTACAGCCAACACTCACCACCTTTCAGCTCTGCGGCAGACAGCTCGGGAAAAATGGAGAGCAGCGCTGCTTTTACCTCCTGACTGAAACAACAATGAAACAGCGCATCAGTGTCTGCTAACAACAGATATAGCCGTCCACCTCATTGTGCGACTGCAGCAAAGCTTATCACATCTCACACACGCGTGCAACTGAACCCTATGTTACAGCAAGGCAACTGGGAAGCGCTATCTGAATGCAGTAGGATGTGGAAATTTAACTCAAATAGATCCTTCTCTCTGCTTTTCTTTTGGTTATTTTCCACGCAAATAGCCTCCCAACCTGTTGTGAGCAGATTCACCCTAACAAAGCAAGCCTTCTCCCATCAGCGAGAGGCATAAGCAGTACCTACTGGCAAGATGAAAGCTCTGAGCGGAGGAAGCTGCTCTGAGTAACTGTCAATCCACTGCTCCAGCTCCAGAACTGGCTTCTCACTAAAAGATGTTCGTTCTACAGAGGGAAAAGGAGAATCAACTAAAAGAAACGCAGAAGTGATTCAGTCTATAGACAGAGCTCTACTTCCTCATTTCTTGGATCACTATGTCCCAAGAAAGCACCCCCAGAAAAATCCTCCAAAAATCTCCTCCTATTAGAACAGGGTTGGCTCCCCCTTCGGCAGCCGTGGCTGGGTGTCGGCGCTGGGGCAGTGGCTCAGGACGGCGTACATCGCCTGAGCCACACAACCGCAGCAGCTTGTGGGAGCGCGTGTGACTTCATTCACACCCAGACACGCGCTGCGGAGCAGCCCTTGGGCAGCTCCAACTACCACATACCAGAAGAGCCTCCCCAGCGCCAGTCTAGAAGGACAGCTGTGATCCAAGAACGGTTATTTCAGGAAAGGTACTGTGGGGCTTACTTAAGTGAGCCGCCCTGGCTGAGGAGAGAGGCGTCGCGATGTTGGAGCCCACATCCTGCAGCATACACTGGACCTAGATGTGGCAATCAGGACAAAAATAAGAAGCGCTTTCATTAACCAGCCTTTGATGCTCCGGTACAACTGCAGCAAGCTCTGGGAGGCGACAGCTGGTTGTGCTGATTAAAGAAGATCCTACCCTTGTTGTTCATCATCCCCCAGCCTGCTGGCAGGGGGGATCAGATAAGTGCTCCCTAATTGCTTTATGAGAAGCCAGATTAGCGCATGTACTTGTTTTCACTGGCACGTTAAACCACCCTGGCTGACTTTGCAGAAAGCAGACTGGGGAGCGCTCATATAATCCCTTTGCTGGTAGAACACCGAACCAGTCACCTCTGGAGGAAAGGCACTGACGAACAGCTGCAGGCAGCGCCGACTTCATGTCACGTCCGCTTCCAAGAGGGGCATTTCTCCACAGCCCAGGGTACCCGAGAGGCAGTCTGGTAAAGCTTTTTAAGGTCTCTGATTAGCTGCTTCTGTGTTCTTGTGCACAGTGAAGCTAATTAGCAAAACTCACAGAGTGCCACCGTGGGAGCTGTCTCCCACCATCATGCCCACATGGTTACTTTGCCCCAATATCAAATCTGAGGCGATGTGACAAGACTTGTGTCCATGACTGTGTACAGTAACAGGTCTGAATAAATCTAGAGATATGTTTCTCTGCCCATAACTAATCACTTGATTACTCTCTAAGAAATAAAGTTCTTTAGCCAAGAAGGAAACCGGTAGATCAAGGGTCAGTGTCTTAAGTATTTATTTATTTTAATAGTAAATTTATTAAACTTCTGCGTGTCAGTGGGAGCACTGTGTCTGAAGTTAGAGAGTTCAAGAATATGTTTCAATACCACAGATGAAGTGACTACACTGGTTGAGGCTTATCATTAATACTCACTTTGTGGAGTTGTTCAACAAATGCATGGCCCTTTTCACTGCTAAATTCACCAGCAAGCCTAGGTTTTAAAAAAAAAAAAAAAAAAAAAGAAAACAGAATTAGCTGGAAATGAAAAATTTACCATGATAGATAGTGAATATATGTTTTTCTATATTAAAAAAAAATAAATAAATCAGGATTTGGACACTCCTGTTTGTCAGTGCAACCCTCCCGAGACATTTGGTCCACAGCGTATCCCCTTCCCTCCTGCGGGGCGGTGGGGCTGGGAGAGGCCTTCTTCCCAGAAGAGGACGCCCAGAAGACCCCCACGGAAGGGGTGTGGGACAGCGTCCCCGGGCCCCTGCGCAGGGGAGGGCCTGGGTTCGGCCTGCCCAGGGCCACGGCTCCCCGGAGAGCGCGTCCGCCCCGGCAGGACACGGCTGGGCCTCCACGGGGGGCAGCGGGAGAGG
>NW_009647418.1:4373518-4389417 GCF_000708025.1 Charadrius vociferus
CCTGCGCCCACGCGCGCTGTCACCCCAGCTCCGCGCCACTCCGCGCCGATTGGCCTTCCCGAAGTCCCACCCCCGCAGGAATCCCGTCTATTGGTTGAAGGGCACGGAGGGCGGGGCAGGGCGCGGCTCCTATTGGCGAGCGGCGCTGTCAGTTCGCGCGATTGGAGTTGGGCAGCTGAGGCGGCGGGGGATTGCTGAGAGGCCGCGTCGTGTTGGGGGAGATGTGGGAGCGGAACCTGGTGCTGTCCGCCCCGGGGAAGGTGATCCTCCACGGGGAGCACGCCGTGGTGCACGGCAAGGTAAGGAGCCTGCCGCCACCGCCGGGGGCTCCCGGGGCTCCGGCCTGGTTTCGCCGCGCCTCGCCTGACTTCACCTCTCCTCACGCCGCTTCTCCTGTCCCGCAGGTGGCCTTGGCCGTGGCGCTGGACCTGAGGACCTTCCTCCGCCTGCGGCCCTGCGCTGAGGGCAGGGTGTGCGTCCGCCTGCCCGGCGTCGGCGTCGTGAGGAGCTGGGACACCCCCCGCCTCCAGGCCCTGCGGAGGGGCTTTGCAGGCAGGCGCTGGGAGCCGGACCCTGCCGCCCGTGTGTTGTGCGGGGCTCTTGGTCCTGCTCGGCACCTTCTGGCCGGTGACTGTGCTGGGACCCCCGTGGGGTGATTTGTTCCCCCTGCAGAGCGTTGCTGGGCCTCGTCGTCTGTGACCGTGCACAGTGCGTGTTAAACACTAACGTGTCCCTGCATAGCCCCAGCTCAGGCACCCGCACTCCCTCTGTGTGCCTCCTGTGACCTGCCTGATGCTCTGGTATCTGTGAGTGGCCCTTGCTGTGGCTGTGTCCTCCTGTTTGAGGTTCCCAGAGGCTTGTTCTAGTGCTGCTGCTGCTCAGGTGGTGGTGTAATATGTACAGAACCGGCCAGGGACCACATCCAGGGGTATTTACTGATGGGGGGGGGAGTTGAGGGCTCTTGGGGAAGGCAGAGAGACAGGGCCTGTTTTCCGGCTTCTGCCCCATGCCAGCCCTCCCTAGAATTTCTGCAGCACCTTGTATTGGGTGGAGCCCCTGGCTGGTGGTTGTGCCATTTCCCTCCAGACTACCTGGCATTAACTCCTGTGACCCTCACAAGCACTGTTTGCTTAGCAGAAAGTAGAACAAAGTCTGCTGAGTCAGAGCATTGGTAACCTATCTCAGCACCGACCAAAAGGTCTCTTACACTGGTGTCTCCTCCTGGCCATTTGGAGTCTGGACTTGCGTGAAGCATATCAGAATATCCATGTTCTTTAATAAAGAGTTTGTGACTTGCTGAGTTCTACATAGTGATGGATGGGCACACTGAAAAGTGTAGGCAAGGAGGCAGTTGTTGTAATACAGTGCAGGTGTGGAAACACTGGGTGTACAAAGTGCCTGGTAGAGATTTTGCTTTTATTTCATCATGAATCCTCAGGTAGAAAGTTGGTAGGTAAAATCTGAAATTGGCTCAATCTGTTGCTGCCTACTCTAACAGGAGATGTTGTTCTTGTCAATACTGCTTTCAAGTTTAACAGTTCCCTGGTTTTTAAGTGTTAAAACTCTCCCCTGCTTGCTTCCATAGCTGACTTTGATGAATCTAAATCCCCCAGCGTAGAACAGCTGGATACACTGAGAGAGTTTGCTGGAATCGCTGCTGGAGCCTCAGCTCCCGAGAGCCTTGCTACTCTTGCCTTTCTGTATATGTGCCTGGCTATTTCGGCTAAGTATGGGTAAGGCTATCTTCCTACCCCAAAATAAACATGCTGTCGTGTTGTTTGCCATTAATTGCTTCTACAAGGTCACAGGAAGAAACCAAATCTTTGAGGCAAAATGAGATATTACAGGGAATCTCCTTTCATTTAGGTTCTGAGCACCTAAGGAGACACTCTTCAGAGCTCAGCTGTTTGGTGGGTGGGGTGCCCCACGCAGGTGGGCTGGGAATCATCTGCTCTCATTTAGGCATCTAGCTTTGAGGTGCTTAAGTCAGAGCAGTTCATCCCACCCTTCCTGCGCAGTCAACAGAAGCAGAGACAGACATTCCTTCCTCCAGCAGACAGCTCATTTCATCCTGGCTTAGGTTAGAAAAACTGCTACAGAAATGAGCTGTGAATTCATTGTCTGAGCTAAGTCTAATCCCTCTTGTGGGCTGAATCTCCTGAAAAATATGAGAACTTGGGGCAACTGCAGCTCGGGGCTGTTCCTGCTTCTGAACTTGACCAACGCTGTTGATATCAGTGTAAGTTACTGGACAGGTGCGCAGGGCGATGTCTGGTGCGGCACTGCTTGCCATTTTAAACCAAGTCAGAATCGGACTTCAATATTCATAGCAAAGGAATCAAAGGTTAAAGAATTATGATGTGTAGCTGCATCGTGTTTTGCTTTGCAGTCTGTGAGTTGCTTGGTGATAGCACTGGGGCTGTCATCAGCCTGCTCCGAAACCGTCGGTTCATAGTTCACGTCACTCACCAGCCAGTGAAAAGCTCCTGGGTTTGATGTTGGGGTCTGTAACGCAACCCAGACACATTCAGTGGAGAAGAGGGGCGTGTGGGCACAGATATGTGTGTATTTCGTCTTCCCCATCAGCTTCTCGCTCCAGTGGGATGTAACTGCAGTTATGGATTTAGGGATATTTAGGCTTTATTTAGAAATATGTTTAAAATTATGTTTACGAAAATCTTTGAAGGGTCTCTTTATGGTGCTACTCAAGTATTTAGTTACTAAGTGCCCCTGCTAGCAGCTTGACAAGCTGTGCTAATCATAGATCCAATTCAGCAAGGCTTTGTTCTAGTACAATGGCTTAGCAAGGCTACTCAGCTGTGCTAACTGAGCACTCCTGAAGCCTCTCTGTGTCAGATGCGTATGCATGTGCTGATGTTGCCAGTTTTCAAGCAACTTTTCCTGTGATCAGTCCTAATTGGTGTCTTTTGCCTTTGAAATGTTGTCTCAAGATGGAATTCAAGGTCCTTGTGTTACATCCTGTGTGTTTGTGTTTTCAGAGATGTTCTGAGCGTGGACATACTGGTGTGGTCTGAGCTGCCCACGGGAGCTGGGCTGGGTTCAAGTGCCGCCTATGCTGTTTGCTTGGCGGCGGCCCTGCTGACAGCATGTGGAGCCATTTCGTGCCCTCTGAAGGAAGGAGAGTCCACAGCAAGGTAACGCATCGCGTCGGGGAAGCCGCCCTGCCTTGGATGCACGGCCTCGGGCAGCTCTGCTCTCTGCGCCTCTGTCTCTTACCTGCACAGATTCTGGCACTGGCACCTCTCTTGGTCTCTCTGGCCAACTCCTGGGCTATGACTGCGGCCACAGCAGTGGCACCCTGAGCCCAGTTCCTTTCCCTTCCTCTCCTGTGGGTGCCCTGTGTTCCCAGCAGCAGAGATGTGCCCTGTCCTGGGGCTCTGACCTGTGAATCGCATGTTTGCAATTCGCCTCTACTGATAAAAGCAACTGGATGCAGAGACTTGGTAAAACTTGCCCCGTTTCCCTTGGCTAGTGTAAGATATGCATACTGAAAAGAAAAGAAAAAAAAAAAAACCAAACACTTTATTTTGCCAAGCCAATAAAACACACACTTCAATGTAGTGACCTTTTTAACCTGTATTTCCTCTCTGTCCTTGAGCATCATCCAGGTTTTGCTTTGAGTCCTCGAGGAGTCGAGGATCCTTTCTGTTTTTTCTGCATTTTCACATGAATTTTTTCTGCATGTGGTACATTTCCTTCTGATCTCCTGCCTGAGTGTCCCGTTTATCAGTGGCTGGTGAAAGGGAGTTTCTTTCCTTCTGCCCTTGGGTTGCTTTCCCTTGGAGTTCAGTCTTGAAAAACTGGTCTGCTCTGCTGTGTGTCTGAGGAGGCTCTGTTTAAAGATGCGTATCGCAGCTGGAGTGGCATGAACCCTTTATTGTGTGCTCGGTGCCAGGTGCACCCTTTTATGGTTGGCTTCTGTGGATTTTGTGTGGGACTGAAAGCGCGACAGCAAGAGCGGGTGACTGTGTTCTGCTTCAAAAACAGAGTTTGCAGCCTGACCCAGAAACCTGTTCCTAGAGCGGAGCAGTTTGTACGCTGTGCTTGGGTAAATCTCCCAAATAGTCACACGGCATGAGAAATGAACGGCCAGTTCCAAACCAGGCAGCGAGGATGTCTTCATTCCCTGCTCGCACGTCTTAGCTTCAGCTTGAATACAGCGTAATTATTTTTTTTTTTTTCCTTCCAGCTGGCATGCAGAGGGGTAAGTGAGAGATGGGGGTGTCAGACTTCAGAAGGTTTTTGCTTAACATCGCAAGAAAAGAACAGCGTGATATAATGACTCCTGTGTAGAGAAGAATCGCAGCCTCTCAAAGAGGATTAAAAACAAGTGGTTTACAGCAAACTGCGCTTCTATTTTGAGTAGCGGTGGTGTGAGCTGTTTTCTTGAATGCTTCACAGATTAAATATTGGCAAGTCAAATGAAAGGTGTGTGGAGATGGATAAAGACATTCAGCTGAGGCCCGGGGAAGTGGGGAGTTAAAGGCAGCAGCTTCCAGATGGTGGGTGGCTCTCAGAATTTCTGCCCTGCCTTAGCAGTGGTCAGTGACTGTTCCCACTACTTCGTGTAAGACTGTGTGTTGCTTTTCCAAAATCCACGTTTGTGCCTCTGCTTCGTTATGTAATACCTGTTCTGGGCCCCATATTTTAAAAACCTCTCGAATACGTGTTCTTGCTGCACCAACCACCAGCTCTGATCTCTGCAGAGCATCACTGGTGCTGGGATATCTGATGCCACTGTGCATTAGGCCGTTTGGAATTGTGGCTTGGGATGCGCGCTGCGTGTCTGGACTGCAGAGCAGGCGATGCTGTGTTCCAGGGGAGGGTCAGAGGTGTGTATTTGTGTGCTTGTGTGAATCTGAGCGTGTTACAGCAGGGTGCAGGAGGACTAGCTGGCTCCCCGTGGCTGTCAAGCTTCCCTCGGGACGCCTGGGTTTGCGGCAGTCCTCCAGTGTGGAGTGAGCGGGTGGGTTCGAAACAGACTGGCGAGTTCTGAAGGTGGTTGCGTGGGTGCGTGCCTTGCAGAAGCAGGCCCAGGGCAGCGGGGTTTGGAGAGGCGCCAGGAGAGACATCACTGTGGTGGAATTGTGGTGAAGTTGCAGCCAGAAATTGCTTTGTAACTGGCAGCTCTGAGTTTGCTTTTTTGTATTGCTACAGCCCATTAATTAGTATGTTCAGTCAGGGGCCTTGATCCTTGCTGAGTCTGACCCAGCACCAAACTCTTTGTGCTGGCATTTACGCTCTTAAAGTATTTACCAATTTATGTGAGTGCTTTTAAGACAACAGAAAGACCCGGTTTTGTGTTTTTAGCATAACACCTTGTGGATCTGCATTTGGTTCCCTTCTGTGCTCTAAGTGCCAGCACCCGGTGCAGCTTGAAGTGTGAGGAATTAATCCGTAAAAATCAAAGTCTTTGCTGGAGGTAGTAAATCAGTTCTAACTACACCTTTTGACCCAATTTGTGAGGCTTCTGCAGCTGAGTAACCGGCAATGAGAGGCTGGAGTTGCACGTGTGAAATGCAACTTTTACTGTTCTCTTCTCACATCGTGCCTTCTGCATCTATAAATACACCGTCCTGCCTGTTGGTGAGCAGGATCTCGGGCCAAGATGTGTGGCAACATGCTGTGTCAGGGAGGTGTGGATAGGTCTGGGCTTGCATTCAGTTAAATTTGATCTTCATTAGGCCAGGGCTAGGATCTTCTGCCTGAATCTGTTCCCTCCCTCGCCACTGGCCGACAGTGGGATCACTGGGGAGCGGTTGTGCCCTTCATGCTGTCTCTGTGGAGCGGCGCCACTTTCCCTCACGGGGCTGGATGTGTTTCTATACGCTGCCGTGCAGGAAAATGCCGAGTGCCAGTTAATGCTGTAAATGGCGATGCCCGCTCTCTGCCGAAAGGATGCAGTGAACAGAGGGAATTCGTGGCGACGGGGCTTCCCACAGCAGCTAGGTGCCTTGGATGGTTCCCGCCGCTTTTGTATCTCCTGCGGCCTCTGGTGCTTCTCTCTGTCACTCTGCACGTGCTGGTTTTGGTTGTGTATCGGAGCCGTTTTTTTGCCTTTCAGGTGGACAGAAGAAGAGCTGACTTTGATTAACAGCTGGGCCTTCCAGGGGGAGCGGGTGATCCATGGCAATCCCTCGGGTGTGGATAATGCTGTCGGTACCTGGGGTACGTGCGTGTTTGCTGCTCCCCAGCACTGAATATGTATGCTGAGAAGAGGCTGGTGGGGTGGCAGAGCAGCAGCCGTCACGTTTCTGTTCTCCGCCGCAGAGCGTGCGTCAGCTGTGGGAAGGTGGCGAGCAGATGCCGCAAGTTGCATTTCTGCAAATAATAAGGCTTGGTTGGGATTGCTGCAGGGACACTGGATGGAGCAGGTTGCCTCACTGCACTGAGGTACAGCAAAGGGATGAGAAACTCCCAAATTCGGGTCCTCGTCGTGACCCGGGTAGAGGGAATCCTTTTGTGTCTCGGCTTGCCCCGTCTGTGAGCTGGGACTGGAGCCAGCTGGGCTGCTGGGGGCTCCTTGCAGTAACACCAGAGATCTGCGTCCCCCAGGCAAGTGCCATGGGGCAGAGACCATGTAGCGAATAACTGATATTTAAACATTCTGGCATGAACAAAGAAACCTGATCCTGTCCCAAGGATAATGCAGTAGAAAATGCAGTTGGACAGCTGTCATTTAGTTTCAATTAGCAGAGACTTCCAAGTGTTTTGGAAGTGTCCTTGGAGACTTTTAATAATCTTTCTAATGAGACCTAATCGCAATGCCTCTGTAAAAGTAGGAGCCAAGTGAGACATTCCTTCTGGACAATGAAATTCCATGCTGAAGGACGGCTGTTGACATGAGTGCACATGTTCCGTCCAGTTTGAAACCTGCGTGCTTGGCTCTACCCCGGGGAATCACTGCTTGGTTCTTTTCTTCAGTAAAGATTTAATGCTGGCCAAACTCTTTGCCTTTTAAAAAAATATTTAATGTGATCCCAGAGTAGAAGAGAGCAAAGGGAAAGGCATTGGGTTAACTACGTCCAGCCAGACCCTCTCATTAAGTCAGCAGGGTTAGGCAGATTCATGCTGTCTGGGAACATGGTTCATTTAGCTGGTGTTTCTTGCAATTACTGTCATATGCTCTGGGTGAGGTTCGAAAGATGAAAGACCTTCTGTCTCTTACGACACTGTGTTATCTCTCAGCTCGCTGTGTACTGAGACAATGCATGTATTTTACTTTAGGTGGAGCCCTGAGATACCAATCAGGAAAAATCACACCATTAAAGAGGTAATATTCGAGTTTAAAAATAACACTTACATACGGTGGGTGGAATATGTCAGAGAGACATTGAGTGGATCTCGTAGGGTGTGAGATGGATGGGAGATCACTACCAGCGTGGTGGAAGGGCTTTGTAGCCAGATTTTGCCGTGGGTGTGGGTAGCGCGAGTGTTGTCTCGAGCGTTGTTGGGGTGGACGGGAACAATGAAATGTTTGGTCATTATCTGACATTAGATGAACGCAGCACAAAGGATCAATATTAATTTCATGGCATTATGGGCAGCGGGAACTGATCTGCTCCTGGCAGCAAATGACATTGTGGGGAGGGGGAACTTTTTGCTTACCTGGTGGTAGGACTGCCTGAAAACCAAGCTGCAGAGACAAATCCAGGTCCTGTGTGTTCCCTCTGCCTCCTGCCAATGAAGTATAATCTGACTCCATTAAAATCTTTCACAGTGCATGAAATTGCTCTATTAGCAGTTAATGGCTACTGCTGGCTAGTCTCGCAGATAGTATTTCAAAGGAAAAAATTTGCTTGAAAAACATGGATTTCAGCAAATGTGTTACAGTCCTATTTATAGCGCTTGTACAGTTGTTCCTTGTATCTAAGAGGAACAAGTCTGAACCCTGCTAGCACTGAAGTACCTGCTTAACTTTTTGTAAAACTAATGGGACGCCTTATCTTGGGTGTCTTGCTCAAATAGGCCTCTTGAGGCAGAGCGAACTATAGCTGTCTGGGCCTCGGGAGCTGCTGGGGGACTGTGAAGGAAAGAGGTGAGGAGATGTCTCGTGTTGCTTCCAGGGTGCCGACACTGAGGATCTTGCTGACCAACACAAAAGTCCCTCGAAGCACCAAGGTCCTGGTGGCTGGTGTCAAAGAGAAGATCCTGAAGGTGCAGCACCTGTGTGGTTGCAGAGATGGAGATGTGTGCTGGGGTGGGGAGATAACCCTCGTGAGCTCAGATCTCCTCATGAGGGACTGCGGGTCTCATGGGGATCTCTTGGGAGGTCCCTCCTGTAGTCACCGCATTCCTACCTGCTGCTAGCTAACACCCAGCTGCCCTGGGAATGGGGGTTCGGCTCGCCTCCTCCCTCTATCCGGCACTTACAGGGCTTGCCACAGAAATCACCAGTTCCTTCCTCTGGCCCGTTTCCCTCTCTTCCTCCAGTTTCTGCAGGTGGGAGCAACTTACCATTGCCCTACTCTTCAGGGGAGGGTTCCATGAATGAGTAGCCCCGAGAGGGGCGAGGAATTGTCCAGCTCAAAGAGACCGGGGCCAGTTTTATCACAGTGGTATTGGAAGGCTAGCGAGCAGTCGTCTCATATCTCGCCTTCCCCCCTTCTCAGTTCCCTGCTATAATGAACCCAGTGCTGGACTCCATCGATGCAATTTCTCAGGAGTGCCAAAGTGTTCTGGAAGCGATGCCTGCAAATCCATCACCAGAGTATTACCCTGTGCTGGAGGTAAGGGGCTTGTTCGCCAGTATTTTTAGACACTGTTACTGTTGAACATCAAAATGTCATTTAAAGAACATTAGGGCTAAGAAAAAAATTTGATAGCAGGAAATGTTCAGTTCCGAGTGAAACCATGGTCTGTGTGCGCTGCTTTTAATGCCCTTCCTGGAGCTGAGGGACAGACAGTGCTGCTGGTGTCTCTCCACAGTGGTGCACAGGGAGGGAGGGAGTGGGCCTGGAGCTTTGTGGACCTGTAGCTTTGGAGGTTTTATTTCCCTTTGCTAAGAAACGTGGAGCGAGTTCAGGCCGAGACGCTGCCTCCCTGCACCGCGGGCCAGCCACGCTCGTGCTGGCAGTCGCTGCCTGTGAAGCAATTGCTTTGTCATTGCCAAGGCTGGAGTGAAGAGCAGCGAGCCCAGCAGCCACTGGTTTGTGATGGACTGGTTACGAGCCAGCTCCCATTGCTCTGCGCTCATCCTGGCTCCAGAGGATAACGAACAGAGCTGTGCCCAGAGCTGACCTGACATTGATGCATGAGGTGCATACAAAGATCTGTGTTTGTCTTGGCTTTGTTCGAAGTAGGAGAGGCTGCTGTGGTGGGGGGAAACACGCTTCCAAGTGGAAGAAGTTTTTTGCAGTGCTGAGAGCACCATAATACCGATTCATACAACTGTGGGGTAAGGATGTGTGGCAGTGTCCCAGCTGAGGCAAAGCTGGCCTGGGCCTGGGTGCCAAGTGACTTGGACGGTCAAGAAGCATTTGGTACCAGCAGTGCAGTTCCTTGTTGGCATCTGGATCCTTTCCCTCGGCCCTCCCGTGAGGACCTCTGCTTGTCCTTGCTCTCGCTGGTAGGTTGTACCTTCCACAGCTGCGAGTGTGCTCCAGCGGTGCAGGAGGGGGCTCTGGGGCGGCACAGAGAGCTGCTGTCCCAGCTCGACCTGCGGCAGCAGCGTAGGGATGCTCTCTTAGCAGACAGTTGGTACGGCCTTCTCGTTGCTTCAGGCTGTGCCGTGCCTCACCGCGTGTGGGTGAGCTGCTGCTGGGACTGCAGCCAGCACAGGAGGGTCTCCCGTGGGATTCATAACAAAGTCCTCCTGCTCCCTTTGCACCAAGAGGATGGTGAGTTTCTGCACCCGTTAGGGTGGGCTGACCCTAATGAGGGCCGGGCTGGCAGGGCTGCAGGAGATCTGGAGTCTGTTTGCAGCATAACTTCAGACAACTCCTCTCCACCTTAATGCCACGTTGCTCAGGCTGTTGGCAGTATTGGGGCACGGGGAAGAGGAGGGCTAATTGGAAGCGTGCTTTGAGATCCTCATGTGAGAGATGCCAAAGCAGCCTTGTATACAATGCCTGGGAAGCAGCCCTGCAATGAGCAGATTTCTGTCTTGAATCTGTTAGTTTGTCTTGTGCTTGAAGAGCCCACAGAGGCACAGCTGATTATATGCAGCATATATATATATTTGGCTGTTTCTGAAATGTGCAGTTCTGGACAGCATTGTATTTGAACCATCGAACTAGTCTACTGTGTCATAAGCTGTCATGCGATTCCTGGCAGATTTTGGATCAGGAGATGACAGGTGTCTTGGATCATCATAGACAGTGCTGTGCCCTCACTCAGGCATATAAAGAGGCCTCTAGATGGACGTCTGTCCAACCCAGCACCGAACTTGTGATATATGCGCTCTGCATGCGACTGGCTAATTCATCTCCCCGCATTTGTTTAAATGCAGTACAGACGTGCTCTGGAGGTGGGGAGAGGGATTATTTCTGCATTGTCCCCTCCTGTGTGGTGCTGGCAGGAGACCCGTGCGGGGCTGAGGGAGGGTGATGTGACTGACACCTGCCAAGCTGCAGCGTGGCTCCCACCGCTCCCTGTGCGCAGCAGCCCTCCCGGCTCACCGCAGGCTGCAGGCAGGAAAGTGCTTGGTGGCACCGGCTGGCGGGGGGAGCACAGGGCTGCTGTTATTAGGGAGCCTCTCTGGGACCGGTCCCGGCTCAGCTGTCTCCTTGCTTGTGACGCCCAGTGATGGGAACAGCAGCCACACGCTGGGGAGATGATCAAGTCGGGATGTCACACCAGCATTGTTGAGAACGAGCTTCCTCCACTGATGGTGCCGATGAGCTGGGAGGGCACTGCAGCCCGTGGGGGGCTGGTGTTGGTTCCTGGTCCTGCTCCAGGCTTGCTCTGAGTGCAGTTGAAGCCCTTCCCTCTGTTCCTTAATTCCTCACCTCTAGTAGCGGGAGGAGAGAAGCTGTAACTCCCACCTCAGCATAGTGTTGTCCATCACTTGGACCATTTGGACTTTGCTGCCATGGCAGCTTTCTCCAGGAGCAGTGGTGTTTGTGGCTGGGCGGGGGGGGGGGGCAGAGATGTGCTTGCAGCTCATCAGAGCCGGGCAGCTCTGCTTGGAGGGCAGCCTTGCTTGGTGAGTGGCTGGCGCTGCGTGGCAGAGATGTGCTTGCAGCTCATCAGAGCCGGGCAGCTCTGCTTGGAGGGCAGCCTTGCTTGGTGAGTGGCTGGCGCTGCTCTCCCCCGAAGGGAGAACCCTCTCGACCCCACTTGCGCTGGGTGCCAGATTCCCAGCGTGGTGCTGGTGACTCTCACCAGCCCCTTGGCTCGCAGCCCAAACCCTGCCCCTGAGGAGGGAGAAGAGCTGCACAGCGCCAACAAGGGGAGGTGACTCCGTGTCGCCTCTCCAGCAATGCCATTTCGGACTTGGCTGTGTCAGAAGTCCCCTGGATTTAGTTATGCTGGATGGATTGCAGAGCAGGGCAGGGTGACAGCCAGGAATGAGAGATGCTGGCTTAGTGCCCTTCCCACGGCCGGCGAGAGGGCTTGCACAGTCTCCTGCTCAACACTCGTGTGACAGGGGAGAGGTGAAGCAGTCAGGAGGCATCAGGGAGCTCTGATTCTTCACCCGAAATAAATGCCTGTTGGCAGCTTGCGGTGACCAGGATTTTCTCTGTCCTCCCTGAGCAAGGAGGTCTGGAAGGTGTTGTACCGCTGTCACCGTGGTGGGCGGCAGCAGCACAAGTCATGAGCAGGACAGGGACAGATGAGCAGCCCAGGGCTCAGACCCTGGCCCTGACCTTGCTGCTCTGTGCTGCCGGTCCCTGAGACATGCTGGTGGCCAAACTCCCTGCCGAAATGAGCTGGCTGCGTAGGGGGGTGCCGGGAAGGCAGGGCAGCTCCCCTGCGCCTCGCTGGGGAGGCAGCCATGGCTGTGAAGAGCCTTTGTCACCACGCGTGCTCATCTCATGTGTGTGCGGTTGCTTTTAGGAACTCTTTGATATAAACCAACACCACTTAAACGTGATTGGAGTCGGCCATCCCTCCCTGGACAGGCTGTGCCGAGTGACGGCGTCCCACGGCCTGCATAGCAAGCTGACCGGGGCTGGCGGGGGCGGCTGTGGCATCACCCTGCTGAGACCAGGTCAGTAACCTTCTGCTCGTCCTGGGCATCCTTCCCCCGTTCCACGCAGCTCTCCTGGTGGGGTCAGGTTTGGAAGCAGAGGGATAGAACGCTGGCTGTCGTATGGCTGTGGTGGGTTGCGAAGCCATGTCACGAGCGTGGGATGGTGTCTGGCAGAGCCGTCTGGCAGTATGGTTTGCAGTGTTTCATACGGGGGCGATTCAGCGCGTTCATTTATGTGTGTCAGATCTTCTGGGCACTGGCCCTGCTCCAGGGGGTATGTGTTTATACGTGCGATGGCCCGTTTCGGTCTCCCTACAGTGGCCTAACTGACTAACTGGCTGCTCTTGCCTTCCTCTTGGCAGACACCTCCCCGCTGGCCGTGGAAGCAGCCAAGCGAGACTTATGTGCCTGTGGATTTGAATGCTGGGAGACCAATATCGGGGCCCCCGGCGTGACCCTGCACTCCTTCTCATCTTTAAATGCTGAAGTGCTGCACGCGCTCTCTGAGAGTTAAGCTTCTGCCTCTGGCGAGACTGAGCTCTTGGCACCACGTCCTCGGGGCGATAGCTGTGCGTGCCCTCATGCCTGAAAACTTCTCTCCTGTGTGGCTGTGGGCCTCTAGACGTGGGTGCGGAGCCAATTTTGGGCCTGCTGTCACTGGGAGCGGGGGCTATGATGAGGACCCGGGGGCAACTGCTCGCACTTGGACTAGGTGCGAGTTTGACCCAGGCTCTCGAGATCCTGTTTTGAATTTACTTACTCAACTGCTGTGCTAACCCCAAGGGGCAGGAGGAGAGGGTCTTGGCTGGATTCCAGTGCGGATAATGACACTTTGCTTGGTCCCGCTGCTTCAGATGCACGTGGTGTCTCTTCTCTTCTCCCCCGGCGTCCTGCGAGGGCGGGCAGCGAGGCTGGCGAGGTGGATGCGTGGAACGCTTTGACATTTTTGGGTGAAAAGCATCTTGGCAGCTCGGGGCTTGACACTCGGGTCTCCGTTTCTCCTGGACTGCAATTCACAGTGGAGAGGAGGAAACCTTTAAAAATACAGTTCTTACCTGATACTAAGAGTTGGATGATGAAAATTAAAAAAGCACATTTTTAATGATATTATCACTGTTTTCACTCTTTCTCGTAATCTCTGCCTGGGCTGGTAGGCAGGGTCCCGTAGCCCGGCTCTGGCTTCTGTTCAGTGCTCGAGGTCTGCTTCAAACAGCGACTGTCACCTGCGAGGAGGGTGGCCAAAGGCAAAGGGCAGCTTTAATGTTTCTATCGGCAGTAGCTGTTCTGGGATCTCTCACACTTCAGCCTTGACCCTGCCTGTCGTTGGGTGTGTAAAACGCGCCACTGCCAGGGTGGGGGGAGACGGGGGGCGGAGCGGGGGGGGGTCAGGGAATGAGCAAACACAAATCTGTTTTGGTTGGAAGTAATTGTTTTAAAGTAGGAAAAAAAAAAAAAATTAAAACCCACCTCCTCAAACGCTGACCATAACTCACAATTGGCAAACTGTAAAACCCGAATGCACTTATTACGCAAATGTAAATGCAGTTCTTACTGCTGAAATTTTTATGAGTTGTACCACAGAACTAAAAGGAATTGGCAGGTAAGTGTCTGAAGCCAGAGTATCTCGAAGTAAAAAGCTGACTCTTAGTGGCTGTGGTCTCTTCTGTACCTGCCAAAGAGATTTTATCATTGTTCTGTTTGTGGAGTTTGTTCTATTATTTTTTTTTTTTGGCTTTTTTTGAGTGTAGCTCTGTTCAAGAATTGCTTCATTCAAAGCTGAGTAATAAATTGGCAGAGGGGAGGGAGCTTGCCTTCCTCTTCCCGTGCAGGAATAAAAAAATCAAGTGCAAGAAGTTGAGATGTACTCTAAAATCCTGGTGGCACGATGACCAGCTCTACTGCACTGATCAGGTGTAGTACCGTCTCTGGTTTTAATAAATTGTTGGTTTTTTATGTGCAAAGCGTTCTTTGATAATTATGCTGGGTACAAAAGGAAAAAAGTACCTTACACTGCTTCAATAAAAACAGGTTTCAGATGCTGGCTTTCTACATGTCTAATTACAATTCCAATTTGCATCCAAGAACGGCTTTACACTAATCACAAGTCAGAAAGCCTGATAAATAATTTACCATTTTCTAATACAGTGTAATCAATGTGAGTATCTGGAAGCGTGTTGACTCTATAACCGCTTAAATGTGTCTGTAGTTTCTGCTGGTGAGCACAAAGAAATGCCAAATTCCGTGCGAAGAAACTTCGCTTCAAAATGACGTGTCTGGGCTTGATCCTCATTAGCTGCTTCCCGCAGAAGACTGTGCGGGTGCTGGAGGAGGAGCGTGAAGGAAAAGAACGATAAAAATTTTGGTTTGCTGGTTTAGATCGTAATTAAAATCGGTGATTTAAATAGAGTTTGGTGCGGGAGCCTCCTGTTCCCGTCCTGCTGAGTTGGCGGTGTCCTTCACTGGACAGCTCAGCGTGGTGAGCACTGTCACTGCTTCGGTTTCCACCTCCTGGCCATGGCAGGGCACCAGCGGGAGGTCTCGGCTCTGCCCAGGGCCGTGATGGGCGGCATTTAGCACATACCCCACTCCAACTTCAGCACAGGATTCACCTCTTCGGCTACACCACCTCGCAGCCACCTCCTGCCATGCCTCGAGCCTCTCGCTCCCGCTTTGTGGGAGGATGCAGGAGACCCCATCCCCACGCCTTGGACTCTCAGGCTCCGCTGGGACGCGGTGGGCGCAGGAGGTGGCACAGCCGTGTCTCTCCCTGCAGTTGGCTGTTTTGGGAGCAAACCTGAAGCGCAAATTAAGCCCAGCGAGCGCACGTGTTCTCCCCACGGACTCATCCCCTCTTCTCCCCCCGGTCACACCACAACTGCGCGAGCGCTTTTCCGTCTGCGCTGCCCCGTCTGCTCTCCCCGCTCTCGTTTTACGGATGTGCAGCGGAGCAGCGATTGCCGCTGAAGGATTAGCCTGGTAATTTGGCTAATTTTTCTTGAGCTTCATTTTTTCACATTATGAGCTTTGCAGAAAGACTAACGATCCTGGGTTTGCCTCTAATAGCCAGCGCGGGAGTGGGGAGGGGAAGCTGCGCTCCATCCTTTTGCAGGAAAAAAAAAAAAAAAAAGGATGCATCGAGGCATGGGGGAGCGTGCCGGCCAGCGGGGGGCTGCGGGCGGCCTGGCTGGAGGGGACGGGGGGACTTTGCTCCACTGCGGGACCCGGCGGTAGCTGGGAGATGCCGGCAAAAAGGAAAACACTTTGTATAGGAAAAAATAAACCAACAAACCACCTTTCAAAATCTTTACTTTCCTTTGCTGCCCACGGATGCTCCCGGTGTGCGGGACAGCATCACCGCCACGGTGCCCGCAGTGAGCGGGCAGTGCCGGGGTGTCTCTCACCACCCCTGTCCCCCACCCGCTGGGTCTCCCCCCGACCCAAAACCATGCCGCTCGCCGCAGGTCGGGGCCGTCTGGGTGCTGCCAGGCACAGATGGTATTAGTATTATTATTTTTTTTTTTTAAATCCGTGTCAGCGGTGGCTTCTTTCTGCTCCGGTGAATAGATGCTGAAGAGGCAGTGACATTATTTGAGATAACAGAGAGAACAGAAAAAGGGTCAGTGAGAGAGAGGAAATGTCAACGCGCAGCCACGGAGGGAGGCGGGGGGCTGCCCGGGGCTCCCCGCTGCTCCCGGGGTCCCTCCTGGGGATGGGGAGCGGGGCCGGGGGACCCCCCTGCACG
>NW_009647418.1:4389602-4391043 GCF_000708025.1 Charadrius vociferus
GGCTCGGCAGCGGGCATGCGGGGGGCCCAGCTCTGCGCCCCGGCGAGGCGAGCGCCCGCGGGGAGCCTGTCCCCCCCCCCGGCCCCGTCTCTGCCTCCCCGCTCCCCTCCCGGCACGCTGAAGGTTTTGAAAGTTAAGTATTACCGTCTGCTTTGTTGTTGCCTAACTACGACAGACAAATTGAGAACTAGTTGTCAAAATGTCAGTGCACAACAAATCAACATTCAAAATGAGTCTCAGCGCTATGTGGTGTATAATTAAAAAAAAATCCTTTTTAGAAATTTCAGCAAGCGTTGGCTCCGCTTTATATTTGTCTGTGTGATTAATAAAGGCAGCTAATTTTCAGACTTTAAAAACAGCTAGAAAATAGCTCCTAATTACATATTAGGTTCCAAGCGGCCCCCGCTGAGCGAGGCTGGTATTGGTGGGCCAGAGAATTTGGCAGGGGCTTAATTACATTCTGAGCATCATCTAATTTTAGTTAAATGTAATGTAATCAGCAGCAGATGTCTGAAATAAAATATGAATTATGAATATGATGAAATTTCATTCTTGAATAAAAAAGTAATTTGCTATTTAGTTCATTAAAGTCGCAGAGGTTTATTAGGGAGCAGGTATACGGTGCGGCTGGGTTGTATTAAAATGATATTTCAGACAGAGGAGGAAATTGCATTAAAGGTGCTAAAATATTCCGTCGGGACCATGCGCCGGTTGGGAATTAACATTTACCAAAATAACGGAGCCGCTGGGCTGCCGCCAGCCCCTGGCACCGGCGGTGGGCTCCAGAGCTGCTCGTTTACCCAAGGTGACGTCCCACACCCCGAGACGGTCCCCGGGACCCTCTCCCGCTGTCCTGCCCCGGGTGTCCCGGGGTGCGTCCGTGCCCACCGCGCCGCTGAGCTCGGCCGTTTCCCCCGTTCTTTGGGCAGGAGGCTCTGGGGGGGACGAGAGCCCCCCGGCGCATCCCCAGTGAGGGCATCCCTCTGCCACGCGAGCACAGGGCCGTCGAGTCGGGCTCCGTACACCTTTTTCCAGCTTGGCCGGGAGAGCGAAGCATCGATTCGCGTGTTGGCTCCGGGGCTGCCGCGGGTCCCCGCGGAACGCCGTCGCTTGGACATCTCTCCCCGCAGCATCCTCTGCGGTTTCAGCTCTGAAGTTTAAATTGCTTTTCTCTATTCCTCGGTGGCCCGGACTGACAGATAAGCATCTTCTGGAGAGGGAGAAAGATGGCGTGTTCATTATTTCCTTGTATTACAGATGCTGTCATTTTAATCCCTCCTGGATGCCAGGAGAAAGGCTGCTCCCGGGCACCGGCGTAGAGCCCCGCTCGCTTCCCAAATGTGGGAAGAGCTCTGAAGAGCAGCCCGTGGCCGATTCCTCCTGCACGCAGCAGGCGAGCGCGGAGGGAAGCCCCCCTCGCCACGGCGTGCTGGCAGCAGCC
>NW_009647418.1:4391261-4391662 GCF_000708025.1 Charadrius vociferus
GGTGCTTGTGGCGCAGCCGGGCTGCCACGCTCGCTGGCGTGGGTTCGCAGTCCTCCCTCTTCTATTCATCAAGGGCATGACAGCTAAAATTCATTTGAAGATGAAGAAAGTGCCGGCTAATCCTTTCTGTGAGACAGTGATAGACTAGCGGCTCGGGAAGAATTGCACAGCAGTAATGAAATTAGGCTAAAACTGCTGGCGGATAGCAGATAATTGCCCTTGTCTGTCACAAGGAATAACATCTCCCAAATCCAACACAATGATTGTTAAAGTTGCGGGAATTTATTTTATTTATATTATTGGTTGGGGTTTGGCTTTCCTGGCAAAAAAAAAAACCCAAAAAGTGAGCAGGAGCTGTGTGCTCACCTCCTGCCTTCCTCGGGCGCTTCCGCTGCCGTTCG
>NW_009647418.1:4393311-4394388 GCF_000708025.1 Charadrius vociferus
TCTGTCCGTCCCGCCCCAGCACGGCGCTTCCGTTAATGGATCCTAATGTGTCACCCAGCCCATTTGTCTTCATTTGGTGCCAGCCGGCGGCACGCGGAGATGCAGCCAGGGCCGGGCACGCAGCCCACCCGCCCGCACCGCTCCCGGCACGGCTCACCCCATCCCGGCACTGTCACCCATCCCGGCACTGTCACCCATCCCAGCACTGTCACCGGCATGCTGGCGCTGGCATGGCCGGTGCAACCAAAACCAGCCGACGGTGCCCAGCCCATCCCGGGGAGCATCCCCAGTCGCTTTGTAGGCGTGGGGGTACCTTCAGGTGAACCTCCACCGTCGGCCGCGCAACCTGCACCTCTCTGTGCCACGGCACCCGCCGAGCCGGTATCCCATGCCAGCACCAATGGGATTTCGGTCCAGGTCTGAGCCAGGGAGCCGGGGAACATCGAGCCCTTGTGGCTCTGGGTTTATGGGATTAGATGGGAGGCAGGCATGGATTTTGGGGCACAGGGAGGCTGGGATGGGGTGTGCTGGCCCGGAGGCTCCCGTCGGCTCCCCGTGGTCACCTGTGGTCACCCATGGTCACACGTCATCCTCCCGCGGTGGCTGTGTCCCAAGGGGACCGTGATGCTGCCACCGCATCCCACCGGATTCCAGGATGGAGCCTCTCCACTGGAGCTGCTGGTGGGTAATTTCTGATTAAAGATTACTGTACCATCAGCTTCAGTTTGATTGCAGATGTTTTTAATTATATCGTATAAGATCGTATTATGTAATTGCATTTATCTGATTGAAGCCTTAATTGTAGGATTTCATAATGGTATGACTGGGTAAATATACCATTGCGTCTGTTGTCCCCCAATGAAAATTAGGTGCTTCATGTCTTTATTGCATTATCCTGGAGAGGAGTTTAAATTGGGAAGAAAGAAACGAGGAGAGAGAGAAGAAAGGAAAGGTGACTTGGTCCTCCCAGTCCCGGCGAGCGTGGTCCCCTTCCCGGCGTGGGGACACGTGGGATGTGCTGCGGCATCCGGGCTCTGCGTTCTGCCGGCTGGAGTCACCGGGGAGTGCCGGAGCACC
>NW_009647418.1:4395591-4407718 GCF_000708025.1 Charadrius vociferus
GAGGGGGGGAGCGCGGCCCGGCGGTGCGGAGGGCAGCGGGTGCCGGTGGAGGCGGGAGCACCGTCGGGGTCCCTGTGCAGCCGCCCGCTGCCGCCTTCCAGCTGTTTTTAAGATAATCTTCTGTTTTTTTGAAGGGGTGGAAAGATGCACTTATGCAAAATTAATATTTCCATTAACAGCAGCGCGTGGCAAAATAATTGGAAAGCCCTCCACCTTAATTGTGGGCCCAAGGAAAGCGCTAACGAAGCGCTTGCGAGGGGCTCGTTAGCAGGGCGGGGGGGGCGGAGGTCGAGGGCGCTGAGCCCCGGCGTGTTCGGTGCACCTCCCGCCGTCAGGGTGGGGGGGGGTCCTGCGTTTTTGCACCTCCCCACAGCAATTAAGGGAGGGTCAGGGGTTTGTCGGAGCCTTTTTTTTCCAGCTGTAATCCGCAACATGTGGTTCGCACGGAGCCTCCGGGCTAATGGGTTTAGGATTACGGGAATATGCACAAATCCAGCGTCTCGCTGTCACTCTGCTCGGCGCGGTAAGGTGATTTCATTAGGATTTAGGTTTAGAGAAAAGTCTCCCTCTCGCGCTCTCTCTCTCTCTCCTTAATATTATTTTTATTCAATTACATCAGCAATTCATGAAACTTCAAAGACGTTTCATCAGCGCAACCCAAATGCTGCCGGATCGCGCGGTTGAAAGGGGGGAAGAGAAAGAAAACATAAGCTGCTGCTTTAATGGAATTACTGAAAGGGGCTTTTTAATTAAAAACAAAGGTTGGGGATGAGGTCTATCCATAATTTAGTGCTGCTGGATGTAATATCTGCCGGTGGTTTAATTTTAATAAATGTATGTATTATTAACGGTGCGATCTATATTTTCCAAGACGGAGGAAGGCCCAGCTGTCCCCGCAGGTACGGCTGTCAATATTTGTGCCCCGGGGCTGGGTGAGGGGACGTTCGGTGGCCGCGGGGCAGGGGATGGGGATGGGGATGGGATGGGGATGGGATGGGATAGGGATGGGGATGGGATGGGGATTGGGATGGGGATGAGTTGAGGATGGGATTGGGATGGGATGAGTTGGGGATGGGATGAATTGAGGATAGGATTGGGATGGAGATGAGTTGGGGATTGGGATGGAGATGAGTTGGGGATTGGGATGGAGATGAGTTGGGGATTGGGATGGAGATGAGTTGGGGATTGGGATGGAGATGAGTTGGGGATTGGGATGGGGATGAGTTGGGGATGGGACTGGAATTGGGATGGGGATGAGTTGGGGATGGGACTGGAATTGGGATGGGGATGAGTTGGGGATGGGACTGGAATTGGGTATGTTGTTGGTAACACATAATAAAATTCATGTCTAGAATACTTCTGAGGGTCCTTCTTGTTTGATGATTTCCTCTTAATTAGCCTTTATTAATGAGACGTGACCTCATCCGGTGTGCTGATTCCCTCATGCCGGGATGATGCCCATCCCACCCCAGCATGGGACAGGGGTGTCTCCAAGGTGAAGGGCAGCCAGGCGGTGGTTGGGGGACAACGATGGCACGCAGCGGTCCAGCTCGCTGCCCCGATGCTGCTCTCACGGAGATGGCCACAGGGATGCCCCCATCCCTGTGCCACTCCGGTGGGGCAGCACCCGGCCCCCCTCCATCCCCTCTGCCAGCCGACGCGTGCTAATAAAAACAAATTAACTTGTATAAGCATTAATTTTCCAGCATCCATCCATCCCGGCCTCATTACAGTGGCGATCCCAGGAGCCAGGGGTTTGGGCATATTGTAATGAGGCGCATGCGGTAGTAAAAGTCCTTCTAATAGGATTTATTTACCGTAATTGTGATTCGAGGCACAGTGCCATCGCCCGGCGTGCCGGCGGGGCTGGGGAGGAAGGGGCATCGCCACCGCCCCACGGCGAGGCTGCAAAACTGCCGCAACTGAGCGGGGAGAAGGCTCCGGGGGGATCTGGAGGCTCTGGGGGGGCTCCGGGGGTCCCACCGGCCGCGGGGCAGGGGGGCAGGGGCTGTCCCTGCAGAGCCACCCACCCTGTCCCTCCTTCCAGCAGAGATTTCCCGATGGACAGATATCGGCCCGGCAATGCCAAACTGAACAAGAGCCCAAATCGGTTGGGTTTTCCCCCAAAAGCCATGGAGGGTGCTGCGAGGAGGGGTGGGGGACGGAGGGAGGACGGCGCTAACGAGGTGCTGATTGGTTTCCCTGCTAGACCAAATACTGGGGTGGGGGAGCCGCTGGTTGAGTCCCATTAAACCCCCCCAGGACGACGGGGGGGGCTTTGCCTGGAGTCCCCCCCAGCTCCGTTCCTGCCGCCGCGGATTCACCCCGTCGGAGCGCAGCTCACCTGTGCTTTCATTAAGGGAGAGGTGAAAGGGGAGAAATACAATTCAAATGAGAGAATTAAAAACTCGGATTAGCAATTATAGGCGGTGTGGCACACTGCCCAGCCCATCCTGGCCGGGAACCCCCCGGTTCCCCCCATTGCAACCACTCATCCCGTGCTGGTGGCTGGCGGCGGCGGCTGTTGGACCGCCCAAAGCCGGAGGGATGCTCCAGCGTGCATCCCTTTCCTGAGCATCCCTCCAGGAGCTGCCGGGCGGGTGACATATTGCCGGGGGACAGAGTCACCCATCACATTTTGGGGTTTCCCACCAGAGATTGGGCACATGTCCGTCCTCCTGAGCAGAGGCAGCTGGGAGATTTGGGAGGCGAGAGATGCTCCCTGGCCGGAGGGATGCTCAGATGGTGCTGGGACCACCGCTCTTGCACGAGTTTGGCTGCCCGGCACACCCGGCACCGGGGAGCAAAGCCCAGACCCCGCTGGGGGCTGATCCCACTGCCAGTGCCCGTGGTGGCATCTCCGCTCCCGCACCAGTGCTCAGCCTGGCGCTTGTAATGCACGAGGAGCGTGGCCAGCGGGGCGAGGGGGGGATTGTGCCCCTCTGCTGCGCTCTGGGGAGACCCCCCTGCAGTGCTGCCTCCAGCTCAGGGGGTCCCACCAGCAGAAGGAGACGGAGCTGTTGGAGCGGGGCCAGAGGAGGCCCCGGAGATGCTGGGAGGGCTGGAGCCCCTCTGCTGGGAGGACAGGCTGGGAGAGGTGGGGGGGTTCAGCCTGGAGAAGAGAAGGTGAAAAAGGGGAGACCTCAGAGCCCCTTCCAGTGCCTAAAGGGGCTCCAGGAGAGCTGGGGAGGGACTTTCTACGAGGGCATAGAGTGATGGGACGAGGGGGAATGGCTTCAAACTGGGAGAGGGGAGATTGAGATGAGATATGAGGAAGAAATTTGTCACTCTGGGGGTGGTGAGACAGAGGAACAGGTTGCCCCGAGAAGCTGTGGCTGCCCCATCCCTGGAGGTGTTCAAGGCCAGGTTGGACGGGGCTTGGAGCAACCTGGGCTGGGGGGAGGTGGCCCTGCCCAGGGCAGGGGGTGGACTAGGTGACCTTTAAAGGTCCCTTCCCACCCAAACTATTCTACGATTCTATGATTGTGCCATTGGAGGTACCCAAACCCTCTCAGGAGTCCCCGGAGGAGGGAGCGAAGCCGCGAGAGCTTTTCTCTCGCTTGCACTTCATTATTGTTGCTAAGGAAACCTCTTCCCGGGATCTCGCCTGGAACATGTCTGCCTCTGCGGGGCCGCACATCCATCTCGCCGAAACTGCCCTGAAAGCCGGAGCCAGCGCAGACAAAGGCCGGGATGGAGGCGGGAGGCTGCGCGGGGGCCACCGCCACGACGGCAGCCACGCGGGGGGCGAGCCCTGGCCCCGCATCCCCCCCGCGCCCGGCTAATGCTTCCCACTGTAGCGAGACGAGTTCCCATCGTTAGGAACGGGCGACGCGCGCATTGATTTGCAGCTTCCTTTTGATGCAGCAAGAATTTATTCCTCGGGAAAGCGCTTTCTATAGCCATCAAGGGATTATTGATGGCATTGAACTCCTTGCTGCCCTCTGAATTTGCAACCCTCCCCCGGTGCGGTGCGGTGCCCGCGGGACGGCGCGGGGGAGATGGGGCACCCTGGTTTTGGCAGGGTGATGCAGCTGGGCACGCCGCGTGTGACGACTGCTAGGAAGGGATTGATGGGGTTTGGGAAAAATATTACCGGGGCTGCCATGGCTGTTGTGCAAAGGGTTGGCAACGCGGTGGACACAGCACCTACCAAACCGGTGCCGCATCTGTGTTCCTGGTGCCGCACCAGCACCGGCGTGAGCTTGTGGCACGCGTGGCTCTGTCCCTTGTCACGTGTGCAGCAGGTTGCACTCACTTGTGCCATGAGCTCGTTGCACGTCGCACGCATCCCTGCGAGACCCTGGTGGGCTGGGAGCGGCGTTTGAGCACGACTTGCCGGTGGGAGCCCCTGGGCACCGCCGGTGCCCTGCATGGCACTGCCGTTCCCCCTTCTCCGGCTGCTGGTGGCTCCTGCAGCCGCCCCGGGATGCTCCCAGAGCCCTGGGGGTGCCCGGCCCCAGCGGGATTCCCTCTGGTTGTGCGACTGGGTGGCTCTGGTGGAGAAAAGGCATCCGTAGCAGCGTGCCAGCCCAGTGCCCCGAGAATCGGGGTCTGTGGCAGCGCCCGGCGGCGGCACCGCGTCCTCCAAAGCCCCACGCCGCCGAGGGGTCTTTTGTCTCGCCCATGCCAAGCCGCTATCTCCTCTTCTCCTCCTCTCTATTTTTTTCCCCTGCATTCCTCATTAAAGAAGACTACAGATTTCCCAGCCTGTCTCCTGGTTTTATATTGAAAAGGCTAAATGATATGCTGACACCTTAATTATACCCCATTGTCACAATGTAGCATGGAAGTGGTGTGAGTGATATGAGAAGAAAGGGCTGCAGCGTGCGTGGCAGCTCCTTTGATTCGCGGTGGCAGGTTGGGAACGACACAAACGGGGGCTCGCGCCGGCCTCACCTCCGGCATCAATCAGTCTCTGAGGACGGGTGGATTTGGGGGACGGGGAGGGTTGAGGGGTGGTGACACCAGCATGGGGACCCTTCCAAGGCCAAGTGATGTGACCAAGGCCAGGCAGCCTGGGTGGCCCCAGCCCTCTCCATCACCTCGCCTGTCCCCGCGCGTCCCCATGCCGTCACGCGCCCCGGCTGCCGAGGCCGTGGGACATTTCGGGCCGTGGCTGCCAGGAGCGACGAGGCTCCTTCTTTGGCAGACACCCCAGCCGGGCAGAAATGTGCCAATTAAGCAATCGCTCTTGATTAACAGGGACTGGGGGAATTCATCGTGCGGGGAGAGCGTCGCTCTCTGCTACGCGCCGTGGGGTTTGTTTTTTTTTTTTAAATCAGCATGGTCGGAGCTGCGGCAGGGCCGGGACCCTGCCCGACGGCCCCGCGCCCGGCGCCTGCTCCCACCGTCACCGAGGGGTTGGCAGGAGGTGGCGGTGGCACACGGTGCCCAGCTAAAAATACCCCCCCTCCTCCTTCAAGTTTGGAGGTGTTTAAATATCTCCAGAGCCTATTGTCACCTCTGTCACAGGGTCGGTGGCTCACCGGCTCCTGGCAGGCTTGGCTTCGCCTTCTCGGCAGCTGGGTTTGTTGTCCCAGGGGAATTTTTGGATCCCCAGAGCCGGATCGGGGTGCAGGTATGGTCTGGCCGTGCCTCATGGGGGGGCCAACCTGCGCAGGACCTCCCACCTCTGCGGGACCCCCAGAGGAGCAGCCTCCCACCCCGAGGTGCCCTGACCGCACGCTGGGGGCTCGGACGTCCCCGGTGGGAGGGTGCGGGTGGCAGCCCCCTCCCCCGGGAGCCCACGCTGCCCCCCGTCCCCACCACGGCTGGTGGACAGGCACGGCTCCCCGCAGCACCCGCGGTCAGGACCGTGCTCCCCCCTCCTCCTCCTCCTCCTCCTCCTCCTCCTTCCCACGCTGCTGCTACTCGTTGGAAATTTATGCTCTCCTCTTCACTCTGTTACTCATTTAAAGAACCTCCACTCGCTGTCCCCCATTGCCAGGCAGGGTATGGGGGGGGGACAGCGGTGCCACCGGCCCCCCAAATGCCCACCTCTCCACCCGGCAAAGCCAGCGTGCGTGGGGGCACGTGGAGCCGGGACAGCCCGGCGTCGCGGTGAGAGCACCCGGCACAGGTGAGGACAGCAGCAGCGGTGGTGGCACACGGGCAGCCCCGGTGGCACGCGGCTGTCCCCCCGTCCTGTCCCGCATCCGCCGAGGCTGGGAAAGAGGAGGGGGAAAAGCCACAGAGTGTTTTCCATTAACAAAATGTTACCTTTTAAAATGACATGATGTGGGAACGAGACATCAAACAGCCAGACGGATTGCCCGACTGAGAGGCACTTTTCCATATGCATTCAGCAAATGCATTTGTTTTTGAAAATGAAGTCCCGGGGGAGCGCAGGCGCGGAGCAGGGAACTTGTTCAAACAATTGTAAATGCCTTTGTACGATAAACAGCGGAGTCGGTGTCGCAGAGCCGCTCGCGCTCTGACAGGGGAGCGGTGCAGAGCCGACGGGCGACACACGACAGCGGCACGCCGGATCGCGGGCACCACGGGGCTGACGGCTTCCCTGGCGTGCCCCGTGTCCCAGCTCCGTGTCCCAGCTCCCTGTCCTGCCCCGTGTCCCTGTCCTGTGTCCCTGCACCACGTCCCTGTCCCGTGTGCCAGCCCCGCAAGACATCAGTGGCTCAAACCAGTCACTGCAGAGCAAAGGGTTGATGTGCCACACTGTGCCATGCCGTGCCATGCCATGCCAAGTGGTGCCATGTTGTGCCATGCCATGCCATGTTGTGCCATGCCATGCCGTGTGCTGCTGTGCCACGCCATTCCATGCAGTGCCATGCGGTGCCACGCCATGCCGTGCCATGCGGTGCCACGCCGTGCCGTGCCATGCTATGCAGTGCCATGCCATGCGGTGCCATGTCACGCCATGCAGTGCCATGCCATGCCATGCCATGTCGTGTGGTGCCATGCAGTGCCATGCCGTGTGCTGCTGTGCCATGCCACGCCATGCCGTGCCATGTGGTGCCACACCATGCCGTTCCATGCTATGCAGTGCCATGCTGTGCCATGCGGTGCTACGCCATGCCGTGCCATGCTATGCAGTGCCATGCGGTGCCATGCAGTGCCACGCCATGCTGTGCCATGTGGTGCCACACCATGCCGTGCCATGCTATGCAGTGCCATGCGGTGCCATGCAGTGCCACGCCATGCTGTGCCATGTGGTGCCACACCATGCCGTGCCATGCTATGCAGTGCCATGCGGTGCCATGCAGTGCCACGCCATGCTGTGCCATGTGGTGCCACACCATGCCGTGCCATGCTATGCAGTGCCATGCGGTGCCATGCAGTGCCACGCCATGCTGTGCCATGTGGTGCCACACCATGCCGTGCCATGCTATGCAGTGCCATGCGGTGCCATGCAGTGCCACGCCATGCTGTGCCATGTGGTGCCACACCATGCCGTGCCATGCTATGCAGTGCCATGCGGTGCCATGCAGTGCCACGCCATGCTGTGCCATGTGGTGCCACACCATGCCGTGCCATGCTATGCAGTGCCATGCGGTGCCATGCAGTGCCACGCCATGCTGTGCCATGTGGTGCCACACCATGCCGTGCCATGCTATGCAGTGCCATGCGGTGCCATGCAGTGCCACGCCATGCTGTGCCATGTGGTGCCACACCATGCCGTGCCATGCTATGCAGTGCCATGCGGTGCCATGCAGTGCCACGCCATGCTGTGCCATGTGGTGCCACACCATGCCGTGCCATGCTATGCAGTGCCATGCGGTGCCATGCAGTGCCACGCCATGCTGTGCCATGTGGTGCCACACCATGCCGTGCCATGCTATGCAGTGCCATGCGGTGCCATGCAGTGCCACGCCATGCTGTGCCATGTGGTGCCACACCATGCCGTGCCATGCTATGCAGTGCCATGCGGTGCCATGCAGTGCCACGCCATGCTGTGCCATGTGGTGCCACACCATGCCGTGCCATGCTATGCAGTGCCATGCGGTGCCATGCAGTGCCACGCCATGCTGTGCCATGTGGTGCCACACCATGCCGTGCCATGCTATGCAGTGCCATGCGGTGCCATGCAGTGCCACGCCATGCTGTGCCATGTGGTGCCACACCATGCCGTGCCATGCTATGCAGTGCCATGCGGTGCCATGCAGTGCCACGCCATGCTGTGCCATGTGGTGCCACACCATGCCGTGCCATGCTATGCAGTGCCATGCGGTGCCATGCAGTGCCACGCCATGCTGTGCCATGTGGTGCCACACCATGCCGTGCCATGCTATGCAGTGCCATGCGGTGCCATGCAGTGCCACGCCATGCTGTGCCATGTGGTGCCACACCATGCCGTGCCATGCTATGCAGTGCCATGCGGTGCCATGCAGTGCCACGCCATGCTGTGCCATGTGGTGCCACACCATGCCGTGCCATGCTATGCAGTGCCATGCGGTGCCATGCAGTGCCACGCCATGCTGTGCCATGTGGTGCCACACCATGCCGTGCCATGCTATGCAGTGCCATGCGGTGCCATGCAGTGCCACGCCATGCTGTGCCATGTGGTGCCACACCATGCCGTGCCATGCTATGCAGTGCCATGCGGTGCCATGCAGTGCCACGCCATGCTGTGCCATGTGGTGCCACACCATGCCGTGCCATGCTATGCAGTGCCATGCGGTGCCATGCAGTGCCACGCCATGCTGTGCCATGTGGTGCCACACCATGCCGTGCCATGCTATGCAGTGCCATGCGGTGCCATGCTGCGCCATGCTATGCAGTGCCATGCGGTGCCACGCCATGCCGTGGCATGCAGTGCCATGCGGTGCCGTGCTATGCAGTGCCACGCCGTGCGGTGCCATGCCGTGGGCACCAAGGCCTGGCAGGGCAGCCGGCACAGACTGGGGGAGCTTCAGGTGGAGACAAACCGGAGGCATCACTCTGAAGGAGCCAGGAGCCAATTTACATGCAAATGTCCTTATTAATCAAGGACAAGAGGAGGAATGCGCAGAAAACACCAAATACAAGGGCAGAGGGTTTTTTACACCGGATGCTTTTCAAAGTTGCTAATGAGGCAGCAGCAGCCCTTTTCATATCCAGATTATTTGCTGTCTGGATTCTCCAGCGATCGTCTCCTGCCGGGGCTGGGGCTGGGGATCCCTCTGCTTCCCAGCATTGACCAGCTTGGCCAGGCACCTCGTCCCAGCCTGTCCCCAGCCTGTCCCCAGCCTGTCCCCAGCCTGTCCCCAGCCTGGCTGAAACACCAGCGGTGGGAGGAACACCGGAGCAGGGACATAATGGCACCGGTTGCAGCGAGAAGGATAAAGCATCCCGTCGGTAGCGCCTCTGCCGAGACCGCAGCGCTTTGCTGCGGAGCATAAGGACGTGATCCCGCTGGCTGTGTCCTGCTCCGGGGTCACTGTCCCCACGCTGTGTCCCCAGCTGCCCTCCCCAGGGCTCGGCAGGGACATGCCTGCGCAGAGGGATGTGCTCCCCTCTCCATCACTCTTGCAAGATCATTTCGTCCTTCTCCTGCTGGCAGGAGGGCCCAGAAACCCTCCAGAAATGGCTCAGCCGCTCAGAAAGACGCTGTCTTCATCTTCCGTGTGTTAATCCCTGTGTCCCCGTGCTGCCTGGCATGGGACGGGGACTCCACAGGGGGACACGGGGCCGAGCCACCTCCGCTCCCGCTGCGGCCACCCCACTCCCGGGGCTCTTCCCACTGCCCGGCAGCCCCCCGGCAGCCCCGACCCACTCCCGACGTGTTTATTCCTGCACGGAGCTTTGTCTGCTGCCCTTAATCTGATTTCATGCAGCTCAGGGTGGGAACGCCGCCCTGGGAGAGGAGGGGGAGAGGGAGCCGGGGCCGGGGGGGATCTCAGAGACCCCGCTGAAGTGACCACCACGGGGAAACATCAGTGGGTGCTTTGAGAAGGACCCCCAGGGCCATTTTCCCAATCTGATTGAGGTTCTTGGTTTCCACCCTGTGACGGAGGGGCTGCAGAAGGGCTGGGAACCTGGGAAGCGAATTGTGGTTCCAGGGTTCCTGCGGTCCCCAAGCTGTCCCTGTGGTCCCCACAGCCCACTGAGGGACCCTGACCAGCATGTCCTGGTGGGTGACCACGCGCCTGGCCCTGCTCCCAGCCCTGGGAGGGAATCTGCCGCCTGTGAAGATAAGAAAGACGTTGTCATCCAGTACAAGGGCTGAAAGGAGTCCCTCAGTCTCCCTGTTCCGGGGTGCCACCACCTCCCAGGGCAGTGGGACTGGAGGCACCCAGGGCAGTGGGATGCTCAGGGATGCCCAGGGCAGTGGGATGCTCGGGGACATCAATGTCCTTGGGATGCTCAGGGACATCGATGTCAGCGGGATGCCCAGGGATGCACATGGCAGTGGGATGCTCAGGGACATCGATGTCAGCGGGATGCCCAGGGATACGCAGGGCAGTGGGATGCTCAGGGACATCGATGTCAGCGGGATGCTCAGGGATACCCTACGCAGGGCAGTGGGATGCTCAGGGACATCGAGGTCAGCGGGATGCTCAGGGATGCTCAGGGCAGTGGGATGCCCAGGGATGCTCAGGGCAGTGGGATGCTCAGGGACATCGAGGTCAGCGGGATGCTCAGGGATGCTCAGGGCAGTGGGATGCCCAGGGATGCTCAGGGCAGTGGGATGCTCAGGGACATCGAGGTCAGCGGGATGCTCAGGGATGCTCAGGGCAGTGGGATGCCCAGGGATGCTCAGGGCAGTGGGATGCTCAGGGACATCGATGTCAGCGGGATGCTCAGGGATGCTCAGGGCAGTGGGATGCCCAGGGATGCTCAGGGCAGTGGGATGCTCAGGGACATCGAGGGCACCTGAGGCCAGAGCATTTGCCCGGCCATTGCAAGACAGGAGGTATGGCACGGCAAGTGGAGGCCAGGGCAGGTGCGGGCAGTGCGATGGCAAGCTCTGGCTACACCAGTGGCCCTGTCCCTGCCGTGCTGGGCCAGTCCCAGCCACCAGTGCACAAGCAAACCCATGAGCTGGGATTTCACAGCTAAAAAAACGGGCCAGCTTCATGTTCATCAGCCGCTGCTTTCCCTGCCCAGCCCTGCTGCCTTGCTGCAAGGCAGAGCCAGGATTAAAAAATACTAATAAAACACAAAAGTAGTCAAAATAAGATAGACTTGTTACAATGAACCCAACCTGAACAAACAAACACTGCCATGATTCAATTAATGAAGCGGTTAAGCATATAATATTGTTAAGCAAAGCAAAACAGCCTTTTGATGTGTTAATCATACTTGTGCCTGGCAAAAATCACTGAAAGCAAAGAAATCTGGGCTTCCACTCTGCGGGGGAGGCGGCGGCGCAGGGGGGGAAGGCAGCAGGCACCGAGAGCGGGGTCGGGGTCCCCAGGACCCCGGCATCGCCCCACGGCCGCACGGCGGGATGGGGATGGAGCAGGGCAGGAAGGGGCCGGTCGGACCCCTGCTCCGACGCTCGCCTTTGCATGTCAAACACGCCTCTGATTTTATTTCAATGTCATTTAACCGAGGTAATTTCGAAGTAGCCCTGGGTCTGCAGCTAGCAGTGCCGGCCGCAGCCATTTCTTCTGAATTTTATACAAAATGTTCTCCCCGTGGGAAAGAAGCAATGTCTGAGATCTCAGGCAAAATCTGCCTCTGGTTTCAGCCACAAAAATAAAATAAAATGGGAAGTGCATGGGGCGGCAGTGGATGAGGTCCCCGAGATCAGCCACAGGCTGAAGCATCAAGGGAACATTTCAGCCTCTGGGTCCTTCAGGTAATGCCGGAGCTGACAGCTCCCTGGGGCATTCCCACCTATTCCTTCTCAATCCCATCACGAATCTCAGCCCTGAGAGCGGAGGAGAAGGCCGGTGAGATGGAGGGGCCGCACAGAAGACAGGGACAGTCCCTCTCCCAGGGGATGGCTTCTGTGTGCTCAACCCCATAGCAGCCACCAGAGAAGCCGCTGCCTGGTCTCTGCAGGTGCAGCAGTGAGGAGGGCTGATCCTTCCTATTTACCTCCCCAAGAAATGTGATTTTTATGTACCCTGCCACAGCAGGAGCTTGGCCTCAGCACCCACCAGCCCGTGGGAAGAGCTGGCAGAACCCACGGTGCCCGCAGCACCCGTGGGGCCAGCGCCGCTGTCCCTGGACCTGC
>NW_009647418.1:4408958-4414405 GCF_000708025.1 Charadrius vociferus
AGAAACGGGGGGCGGTGCGGGGGGGTGGGGGTGGCGATGGCATCCATGGCAGCCCCCTTTGCCGGCGGCACTGTGGGGTGGAGGCCCTTGGGATGACGGAGGTGGGAGCCCAGTTTTCCCCCTGGAAGCAATGGGGAAGGTCCGGAGGTGGCAGCATGCTGAGCATCACCCCGTGCTGGGGCCGGATCCTGGCGTGGGGTGGACGGTGCCCCGAGCATCGCTCGCTCCCGCTGATGGAGCGGCAAAACAAGGCTGCGGGAAAAAATGCCATCAGAGTCAACAGAAAGTTTATTCAAATCATTCCTACCCCAAATTGTCTCAAGAAAGAAGCTTGCAAGCGGTTCTGAAGCAATCCACTGGTTTCACAGAAGCCAAAAGCACCGGTTAACGGGGCTCAAACGGATCCCATGGGAGTTGTAAATCCCTCCGAGGGGGCTGGGTGGGTGCCGCTCAGCCGTCACGCCGCCTTCCCTTCACCCTCCCGGCGGCAGAAATTGAATAATTGATGTAATTTGAATAACGCTAGGATTTGTAACGATATTGAAATGTAAAGATAAAAAGGAATGTAATCAAAAGCTGATGGCAAACAGTTGTTACCGTGCACTCGGGGCGGGCGGGCGGCGAGGAGCGTGCCGGTGACGGGCGCGCCGAGAGCGGCGTTAATGAGCAGGGAGGGGAGGCAGCACCCCAGTCAGGAATAAGATGCAACATTTCCACCAGACCCAGCAGAGCCAGCGCCGAGATGCGGGGAATTATTTAAATGCAAAATCGTTATCATCCCAAATCATATCCAGAGGAACTGATTGCTTTGCTCGGGCACTCCGCAGGGTGGGAGAGAGGGGCTCGACGATGTTTCGGTGCCCATCTCGCTCGCTGCCGGCTGCCCTGGCCCTGCCGTGGCCGCACTTATCCCTCTGTGGGGTTCCTGGGCAGAACCATGCTGGTGGAGGGGTCCCCAGGCCCCCGGCTGCCTGCTCCAGCCCCGGTACGGGGCTCCACCATCTCCCGGGGCCCCACAGCCGCGTCGCCGGCAGCCCCTCTTGCAGGTGGGCCGCTCCTCCATGGAGGTTGTCTTGTTTTGCAGATGTGGGGAGTTGGGGTGGGGTTTTCTCTTTTTTTTTTTTTCTTTTTTTTTTCTTTTTTTTAATAAAACCCAGCAGCACACCTTGCTGACATCAAGGAGGTGGGGAACCCACCATGGCACACATCATACCTCCACAACACCCACCGCAACGCCACAGCTCCCATCACACCTCCATGGCACCCATCCAACCACCACGGCAGCCATCCAACCACCACGGCAGCCATCACACCACCATGGCACCCATCATGCCGTCACAATACCCACCACAGTACCATGGCACCCATCACACCACCATGGCTCCCATCACACTGCCGCAACACCCACCACGATGTCACGGCACCCAACACACAACCACAGCGCCCATCACACCTCCACGGCACCCATCATACCACCATGGCACCCATCACACTGCCACAACACCCACCACAATGCCACAGCTCCCATCACATGGCCACGGCACCCATCACACCACCACGGCACCCATCACACCTCCACAGCACCCATCACACCACCATGGCACCCATCACACCTCCATGGCACCCATCATGCCGTCACAATACCCACCACAGTACCATGGCACCCATCACACTGCCACAACACCCACCACAATGTCACAGCTCCCATCACACCTCCATGGCACCCATCACACCACCACGGCACCCATCCAACAACCATGCCACAACACCCATCACAATGCCACAGCTCCCATCACACCACCATGGCTCCCACCACACCACCATGGCTCCCATCCCCCTGCCACCTCCCGACACCCAGCCGCTGCTGCCAGGGGCTGGTTTTTGGGAAGCGAACCCATTCTCCATCTGCAGCACCGTGGCGGGTGCCAGCCAATCCCCTGCCCGGCATCGAATGAAGTTTGCTGAATAATTTCTCTTGCGAACTGTGTTGAGTTTAACAATAAACCCTTCCCCGGGTGCCTGCAAAGCTGGTGTCTCCTGCCACAGCCCCCCGCTTCTGCCGCGTCCCCAGAGCCCCCTCAAAGATGCTCTTGGGGAACGGGTGGAGGAGGAGCAGCGTCTCCTTGGAAAAAGCCAAGGCAGGATTTTTTCCCAGCTTATACGGATTTGTCCTTGTGCCCTTCCGTGCCCTTCGACCCCCACCGGGCTTCAGCTCTGGTGCCTCGTGCGGGGCCGGAGCGCGCCCGGCTCAGCCACGGTGATGGCCGTGCTGCTCCCGCTTACGGCTCCATTTAATCCCCCGCGATAAATAACAGCACAAAAGACTTTCTGAAGTTCTCAAAGCCGCGTTTGCCGAGCAGCCTCCAGGCGCTGTTTGTGAAGAGAGGTTATTAAATTGATTTTTTTTTTTCCCCTTTACATGCTCAATGAACATTAAAATTAAAGTTCTGCTTAGTCTCCCCCTGGGGTGAGGAGGGGCCATGGTTCAGCGGAGGTGTGCCCACGTGCCGGCGCCGCCAGTGGAAACCAGAGCGGCTCTGCCACGCTGGAAGGCCGATCCCGGCGTCACCGCGGTGCGCAGGATGGAGATCGGTGTGGCTGGAGAAGGAGAACCTCAGCCCCGAGTGCCGGGGGGCTCCTGGGACCAGTGAGCACCCACGGGGAGGAGCTGGGAGCATCATGAGCCGGGGAGGGGGTGATGGATGCTGGGAAGGGGGTGATGGATGCTGGGAAGGGGGACAGGTCCCAGTCCGGAATCAAACACCCCCAGCACATCGGGGGCCCTGCCCCGGTGCCAGGCTGTGTGTCCCCCCACACATGGGGCACATTTTGGGCGCTGCTCAGGGCAGGTTTCGCAGCACCACGAACATTCGCAAATGCCACCAGGGTGGCGAGGGGTGACGGCATGGAGGCGGCAGCCCCCTGGTCCCACTGGGGATGGGGTGCTGGGGCATGAGCTCGGGGGGGAGGGGTGTCAAAAAGAGTCTCCTCCTGCCCCCCCCTTCCTCCTCCTCAGCCCCATCACTTCTCCTCCCGCTCCAGCCCCAAGGACTCGAATCATCGCCTAATTTAGAAAAATGACGGGGAGACGGTTTTCCACTGACACAGTCACTACTGAAAATTTACTTCAAGGTTCATTGTTGGCAATGTCAAAAGTGATGAAAACCAATAAAAAGAACCAGCACAGCATGAATGTCTGGGTGACAGCGCGCGGGGGGGTGGGGGGGGCCGCCCCAGCCCCCTCGCCGCAGCCTGAGCCTGTACCGATAAAAGGTAATTGAAATGTTAGTTCCATTAATATTTCAGCGTGCCCCATATCTGACAGCCGCGCTCCTCACGCTCTCCCAGCCCTGTCTCTTTAGCTCTCCGGGTGCTGGGGGAGGAGGTTTCCCACAGCCCCAGCCCAGCGTGGGTGTCGGGCAGGGATGGGTGACACAGAGGGTGTCCCCGAGCGGCACCGGAGGGGGGTCCCCGGCGCCGGCACATGATGCTCATCACCTCCTGCGGTGCAGCCGGGCTCAGCCCCGCTCCTGAGACCACCCCGGCATCGGCCCCGGTGTCGGACCAGAGATGTGCAGAGCTGCTTGCTCCGTGCACCGGCACATCGCACACCGGCACGTCACACCCCGTGCAACCGGCACATCGCACACCGCGCAGACACCCCCCGCATCCGACAGAGCTTTTCATCTCTCTCCGCGCCCGCCTCGCCGCATCCTCATCTATATCAAAGCATCAGGCAAATTAAATTGTTTGCAAAGTACTGTCTGCGCGTCTGTTTTATTCCTGCTTTGGGAAAACACGCCGCTGCCGAGCCGCCGCGGCTGTGCCATTTTGTTGAGTTTTCCCTGTAATGCCTGTTCAAAGCGCTGCCGCCGGCCCCGCGCGCCCGCCTGCCTCCCGCCATCAGGCTAAGTGCTGCCGCGCCGCTGCCTGCCACCAGCATCAAAGGCAGCGTCTCATCCCCGCGGCCGCCCCAGCACACCCCTGACAGGCAACACGGGGAGGCCCTGGCTCCGGGAGCCTGCCGGGGAACGGAGAGGGGGTTTTATGCGGTTCCCCTCGGGTTTGAAGGCCACTGATGGGGAAGACAGGGGGGAGCGCGCGAGCAAGGTGTCCGCTCCGGGAGACAGCGTGGACGGTCCCTCCTGGGTCCCAGGGGAGAGGGAGGAGGATGCTGTTTTGGGACCCATAGGGTGTTGGCCGGCCCTGGTTTGGGCACCCATAGGTGACACCGGCTCGTGTCACCCCAGCTGAGCCGGAGTGATTTGGAGGTCCCAAAAGGGCCCCTCAGGATGCCGGCGATTGCGTCCTCCCCAGACCCGGCTGCCGGCACGGCCCGCCCAGGGTCTCACGCTGCCCTGGCTGTAAAAGCAAACAAACAAAAAAACTCTCGCCACCAAATTGCTTCCCATAAATCCTCCGCTCCCCGCTGCGCTCCGGAAAAAGCCCTTTTTCATCTCCATTGACCGGCGGTGGCTGGAAACTGTTGTGTCCCAGAGCCCGGGCACACAGCCAGTTGGGGACATTTGTCACCATCCCGCGGAGCCAGGGCAGCGGACGCAGGGAAAGGGCGGATGGCAAGTCACCTCTTATTGAATTTCAGCTCTTCCTCACTGTTCTCCTGCTATTTCCCCCCTCCTTTCTCACTTTTATGGCAAAGAATTGGATTAAACTTGATCTTTTTTTCTATCTGGTGGTAAAACCAGCCTGCCGGCACCACTGCCATCCTGGCCCAGCAGCACCCAGGGGACCCCCAGGGTGATGGGCGATGCCCGGATCCGACCCTCACCAGAGCTCTCGCCACAGGCACCTCCCTGCTGGGGGCTGGGGAGATTATTTGTGTTAGCAAAAAAGCAGATTAAAAGCCGAGAGAGCAATTCGTTGCTGCTGAATTGCTAACGCGCTGTGTGCAGCGGGATCTGCTGCAGTTGTCTTGGTCCTGAGCCACGGTAATTGTATTCTATGAAATATTTATTCATTTTCATTTCAATTTCATTTCCAACATGTATTTCCTATAAAATGATGTGGGGGGAAAAAAAAAAAAATAAAAAAATCACCCTGGATGCATTTATCATCATCACAGGTTCCTTCCCAAACCTTCCCCGAAGTGGCACCGCCGGGCAGGACCACACAGGCTGCCAAGATCGGGTTGTTCTAAAAACTTTAAATGCCATTTTTCATTCTGCTGGGAGCCCGCAGGGACCCGGGTGGTGCAGGACCCGCCGGAGCCCGGCTCCCGGCCCTCCTCCCCGGCCCCCGGGCACTGCACGGCACCGAGTGGCGTACCCCTATGCACAGTAAAACGCACCCGTGCAGAGTAAAATATCCCTATGCACGGTAAAGCACCCCTACGCAGCGTAAAATATCCCTATACACGGTAAAATAGCCCTATGCAGGGTAAAATATCCCTATACGCGGTAAAATACCCCTATGCAGGGTAAAATATC
>NW_009647418.1:4414800-4419078 GCF_000708025.1 Charadrius vociferus
ATAGCCCTATGCAGGGTAAAATACTCCTACGCAGAGTAAAATATCCCTCTGCAGACTTAAATACACCTACGCATTGTAAAATAGCCCTGTATAGGATAAAATACCCCTATGTGAGCTAAAATACCCCGATGCAGACTAAAATACCCCGATGTAGACTAAAATACCCCGATACAGACTAAAATACCCCGATACAGACTAAAATATCTCTATGCAGACTAAAATACCCCGAAACCCACTGGGCTCGCTGCCAGATCCCCGTTCCCATCCGGCACCGTGGGGAGGGTGGTGCCACCGCACGTGTCGCCCGCGCGCCCTCGGGACCGCGAATTTAAGGTGATGACCGTAAAATCTCCATCACAATCTGTGTAAAACTCTCCCCCAGTTATTATTTCCAGGCTGATCGTAGACGCCATCTGATAAACAGTTGATTACTTCTCCTCCCAGCCCCGTGCCCAATTTGCATACAATAAATATCGCCCTCGGAAGCGTGCACGGGAGAGCTGAACCTCGGCTCATGCTTTATTTATGAGAAATAAACACGAGATCAAGTTTGCATAATCAACACATATTTAATTTGTGAGCTCTTCCACTCGGGTCTCTAGCTGTAATCAGGCTCCGTGCGCGCTTCTGACAATCAGCTTGAAAATATCTTCATTAAGTGGCTGTCAGGTTACAGAGCCGCCGTTCAATTGCCGATGGCAAAGCACGCGGTGCCCAGCCGGGCTGAGCCCCAAAATGCCGCAGCAGGATGGGGCACGGCCGGGGAGCGGGACTCCCCCCCTGGCTTCTCACCAGCTTCACACGCGGCTCCCAAGAAGTTCTCTTTGCTGCCTCTAAAACAGATTTTTACTTTACTATAATTTGTCGATCTCCGCTTCCTTGTGCATGCTAATATATGCAAAAAAACACTGGGGCTCCTATTAAAATGCCATGAAAATCTAATGAAATTAATGTTGGCAACAAATATTACCTAATGGAAGAGCCTCTGGGAAAAAAAAAAAAAAAAAAAAGAGTGCAAATATATATTTGCGCATATTTAAAGGACTCTCTCAAGTAGTTTAGCTTCACAGTTTAGATTTTATTAAAAAGGAGGGGGAGGAAGCACAGAACGTTTACCAAGCCCGACACGAGCAGAAGGGCTTTCATGAATTATATTTTTAATTTCAATGAAAACTGTTGCGAATACAATTTGAGACCCTCTCAGCTGGGCTGGATGTTCAGGTAGAGGAGCCCGGGGTAGAGGTGGGACCTGGGCCGTGGGGGAGAGGTGAGCTGGACATGCCGTGTCGTGTCTGGCCAGTGGCACGTCCATCACGCATCGCACTGAGCGAGCACTGAGAGCATCCCATCCAGCGAGCATCATGTCCAGCGAACAGCTTGTCCAGTGAGCATCCCATCTGGTGAGCATCCCATCCAGTGAGCATCCTATCCAGTGAGCATCCCATCCAGTGAGCATCCTATCCAGTGAGCATCCCGCCCAGTGAGCATCCCATCCAGTGAGCATCCTGCCCAGTGAGCATCCCATCTGGTGAGCATCCCATCCAGTGAGCATCCCGCTCAGCGAGCATCCCATCCAGGGAGCATCCCATCCAGGGAGCATCCCATCCAGGGAGCATCCCATCCAGGGAGCATCCCATCCAGGGAGCATCCCATCCAGGGAGCATCCCATCCAGGGAGCATCCCATCCAGGGAGCATCCCATCCAGGGAGCATCCTGCCCAGTGAGCATCCCATCCAGGGAGCATCCCATCCAGTGAGCATCCTGCCCAGTGAGCATCCCATCTGCCATGCATTGCACCCGGGGAGCATCGCATCCAGCGAGCATCCTGGCCGGAGAGCATCCCATGCACAAGCATCCTGGCCGCTGAGAACTGCGTCTGGCGAGCATCCCATCCGCTGAGCATCCTCTCTGTCGGGCCTTGCGTCTGGGCAGCATCCCATCCATCACGCATCACATCCAAGCGCCATCGCATGCAGGAAACGTCCCCCAAGGAGAGCAACCCACCCAGCAAGCAGCGCATCCAGCGAGCAGCGCATCCAGTGAGCACCCGATCCAGTGAGCACCCTGTGCTGGGGGTGCGCGACGGGGCAGCGCCCACCTACGGCTCTTCGCTACCAGTGCCTGGGAAAGCCGGGAGCGACTTTCAACCCATGGCCTTGGCCGTGTGCCGCTGGTGGGGGATTTCTGCCTCGGCACGGCACCGCGGCACCACCGACGCTCCCCTCAGCCTCCCATCCCGGGGGTTCACAACCTGCAATGAAGCGACATCCACCCAAAACCCAGACGAAGCGAGCGGCCACTGCCCACCGCTAAGCCGGACCGTGTACTCCGCTTTCAACCACCATCAATAATTCACTCTCATTTCTAACCTTCACGGCAGCCCAGCGCGGCAGCCGCCTTTGTGCTCGATTAGGTGGCAGAACGGGGAAATTTGGTGCGTCTGCCTTTTAGCATCCTCTTAGCCAAAGGGGCACCTCGCAGGGGCCGAGGAGCACGTTAATTAAGGGGCTCGGCCGGGTGCTGGGTGCGGGGTGCTGGGTGCCACGCCGCTTGCCCAGCCGCCGGCTGCTGCCAACCGCCCCGACACTGCTCCTCCGCTGCTCACCGCAGCGGCCCCGGGGCCTCGCTAGGGAGGGGACACCCAATTATATGTGTTTATTAACTTACATGTTAATACTCTAAAGCCATCCGGCAATGACAGCTTATTATAAGCTTATCTCTCACAGAAGGCTACTCCTCGTTGGCAATTACAACAGCTACTATTAATTCCTCTTTAAAGGAGACCCGGCAGGTAATATCTGCCCCTAAACTTAAGATTTGCAAAAAAAAAAACCTAAGACCTTAGTGCAAATATTCTCATTAATTACTTTACATTTGGCTTTTTTTTAATTTTTTTTTTATTTTCAATTTGCGGTAGACACAGCGCGTTTCCCCTTCAGGCTCACCAGCAGCTTTCAGACGGCTTTGAAAGTCTCTGTAAAGATGCCAAAAGCACGGGGGTGAGCCCCATCCTGCCCCATGGGGGAGCGAGACCTGCCCCCTCCCGGCACCCAGTGGGTCCCCGGGGCCCCGGGCAGGGGCTGTGCCCGGGAGGGTGATGGGGACCTATCGCTGATGGCTGGAAAACACCAGCTTGGGTGATGGATGGGAGTTTTTGGGGGCTGGATGATGCCCCCTCCTTGTCCCCATCACCACGATCCCACCTGCGGGACTCCGGGCATCACCTCCATCGGCAGGACAGGGCAGGAGGGGACGGTCCCCATGGCGCCCGCATCCCACTGGACAGCTGATTGCTGCTCCAGTGACTGCGGTGAGCGGTAATAATAGATTTTATGATCCATAAAAGCCATCTTTAATGCTTAAGAGCTTGTATCGGTGGTGTAATGGCATTAAAACACTCCTGGCGGGCAGCCATCCCGCCTGCCAAGGCGAGGGCCGCCCCCCCCGCCAGATTTTTCCCGCCGTGTTGCTCTTTTACCCATGAAAACTGACCAAATGTGCTGAGAGGAAAATCTGCCGTGCCGCCTCCGGTGCTGCGCAGCCGCTTGGCTGATGGGGACCGTGGCGCTGGTGGCTGAGCCCCGGCACGCTCAAGACACGTGCCAGGGATGCAGTGCCACAGCATCCTGGCAGGGGGACAGCCAGCCACCAAGCCGTGTCCCCAGGAAGGCACGCCGAGGGCTTTGACACCATCCCTGGACCCTCTCGCCAGCACCACGAGCACGGAGATGGGGATGAGGAGACGGGGACGAGGACACCGGCGCGGCCACCCACGGGCGGGTGGCATGGCAGGGCTTTGGGGCGCACAAAGGGCAGGGCGCTGTCACCCAAATTCTGCCTTGGGGGGTTGGATAAACCCCGGGTTTGGGGTGGGAGAGAAATGCCGTGTGAAATAAAGCTGAAGTGGGCAAACGCATTTGGGCCACCCTGTCCCCGTCACCGTCCCCGCTGCTCCCTTGGAATTTGGAGGCTGATCCCCGCTCTCACCCCTCCTGCCCATCCGCGGTTAACCTTCTCTTTAACCTCCCTAATCGCCGTGACTTTTACCGCGCTGGAGCCCCGTCCCGTCCCCGGTGTCTGCCCACGCTCCCACAGCCCTTCTCATCACATTTTCTAATCCAATCCCGGGTGAAGCCGGCCCGGCCGCACACCCCGGCAAAGGGCTGCGCCACGTCTGCCGCAGGGAGAGCGATAAATGGGAGGTTTTTGGCTGCAGGATCCACAGCCGGGGAGGGACGCGGCAGCCGGGGAAGCCCCGGCACCGCCCCGGCACCGCCT
>NW_009647418.1:4419203-4420356 GCF_000708025.1 Charadrius vociferus
CGCCCCCGCCCCCCACCGCGGCCACGGCCGTGCAGGCTGGGCTGGCCCAGGGCACGCTGCCCCGGAGGAAAAGCAGGCAAAGGGGGGTGGTGTTTCAGTGCCGAAAGGAAAACCGCGTGGGAGGGGGCTGCTTTGGCACCAGGGGCACGTTGACATTTGTACTGGAAAATAATCCAGAAGAAAATTTGTTTCGGGTCAAACCAACTCATCGTGTTTGCCCTGAAGTATGAATATTTGGGATTTCCTTTTTTTTTTCCCAAGTTAAGCCTTTGCAAGAGCCTTCCCATCCATGTGTATATATGTGTGTATATATAAATACGAAGCTCTATTTTTATACTTATATAAAAATGAAGTTCATTTTTAATCATTGGCATGTCTAGAAAAAAAAAGTGGCAGAATTTCACCCGGGAAGCATCCGGATGAAAAGCTTTGAGGAGCCCCAGGAGCCGTCCACCAGCACATCCCAACCCGGAGCCCCTCTGCCTCCCCGGGGAGAGGGGTTGACTCTTCATTTTAAAAACCAATACCCCCCACTTCGCCCATCTCTCTTCCCAAGTCCAAAATAGCTCCGGCGGTATCCGCTTGGCTCTTCCAGAAAGGATTGTTCAATATTTCTCTGCGAGCTGTGGGATGTCTGATGCTAGTGAGCACATTAAACAGGGGTATAAATTCATAATGAGAGCCCTGAAATGAATGGTGCTTATCATTTATGGATGGAATAATTAAAGATACTGTACTTGGAGGTTTTACATGGTCCTGTAAATTGTCATCCGTGGAAGTAGGGGAATAAGTAGAATTGAAACAGCTTCAATTTGGGCAGCTGAGGCAGCCCCTCGGTGCGCCCAGGTGTGTGGGACCCTGGGGGATGGCGGTGCCGCGGGGACGTCCCCGTTCCCGCTCGTCCCCGGCCTGGCTCCCAGAGCGAGCGAGCCCACGCTGTTGGGAATTTGGAGATTTAAGCTTTTCCGATGACTTTCCCGCCCTTGGAAATCGCCCGCTGGCAGAGCCGGCCCTCGAGTTCCCACCGTGCTGCTCACCCCGGTGCGGGGCTGTGCCGTCCCCAGGTACGGCACGGCACGGCACGGCACGGCACAGGGTACCGCTGGCAGCGAGCGATGCTCTGCTCCGGGTATCCTGGAGATTTGGGGGTTCC
>NW_009647418.1:4420616-4423981 GCF_000708025.1 Charadrius vociferus
GGGGGGGGGCAGAGCCACCTCTCCCAGCACCGCGTCCTCCGTCCTATTTTAACTCCGATCATCTAAAATACTGTAACTATGGCAACCGCTGCAGGTGAGACTCATTACAGTTAATCCTCTAATTACTAACTACCTCTTCAATCAGTTGTAATTACTTTGGGGACACAGTTAACCTCTCATTAGAAACGCATGGCCACGTTTTACCAAAAGCACAAACAGTGACATGCCTGGTAATTTAGCACCGCGCCACTCAAGGCCACTCTCCGTCTTTTATGCCGGCACAATCTCATCCCTGTCATTAACCAGGAATGGTTGTCATGACAATTAATCATTCAATCCCTCATCAGCAACTTTTGCCAAATGTCACCCTGCTCTTGATCAAATGAGAAGGGAAAATTAAATGAATCAATTCAGCACCCTGGCATTTGTGCCTAGGTTGGGTGGGTTTTTTTTTTTGGGGTGGGGGGGTAAGTTGGAGATGGCCCAGCAGCCGGGTTGCCCCGCTCTGCCCGTGCACCGGGCGCCTGGGACGCTCCTCCCGGGTGCGGGGGGCACCTGGCACCCTCCAAGGAACCCCTCCTCCCGGGGCTGGGGGTCGCCCTGCGCCTCTCGGGGATCTCCGACCTGAGAGTCCGACCTCTGGGGCCATCAGGCCATCGCCAGCCCTTGCCCAGGGTCATCCAGATGCGCCATCCCCAGATGTGCCGTCCCCAGATGTGCAGCGGCGATGGCTTGGCCAGCCGGGTTAAGGCTGGCGACCTCCAGGGCAGAGCAGAGCAGAGCAGAGCAGAGCGCCCGCTCCTCCGCCGTGCCCCAATTTTGCAAACAATCCTCTCTCCAATCATTTTCCTTTTAAACCTGTAATTAGCTGGAGTCATTTGCTGCATGCAAATCCCAGCCCTTAATTGCCGGCGCTAACCTTGAGCTGCGCTGGGGTTCTCGGTGGCGCAGCCCCGACCCCACGGCTGTGCCGGACCCCCCGCAGCCCCCAGGCTGAGCACGGGGGGGCTGCACGGGGCCGGGGGGCTGTCGGGGCTCACGGTCCCACCGAAGAGGTGTTGGGGTCTCCGCACCATCAGCCAGCGACGTGTTCTGCACCGTCCCGTGACCCCCAGGAGACATCGCGGAGCCCCGTGGTGGGGCACGAGCCCCCCAAAATATCCCGTCCCGAGGTGGCACTGCTCCACTCGGGGCTTCATTTATAATTTGGGGGGGCTGATCCAGGCCAGCCCCCATGGGGAAGGCAGGGGGTGCTCACCCAGCTGCGTGGACCCCACAGAGATGGAGTTGTGCATCGGGGCTGTTGGGCGTCCATCCAGCTGTGCATCAGGGCGGCGGTACGTCGGCATGGCCGTATCTCAGGGCAGATGTGCATCCATCCTGGGGGCTGTGTGTCAGCAGAGGGTGGCTACCGGCAGCCCAGGGCACCCTGAGGCCAGCGCACATCCCAGAGGGGTGTTGACCACTGTGGAGAACGTACGGTGCTCAGGACGTGCTGCTGAAAACACCAAGGTCTCGCCGTTAGTCCTGGGGTAGTCATCCTGCAAACCGGTCGCTGTCCCAGCTCCTTGCCCTGCACCGCTTTGTCCTGCGCTCTGGCATCACCCACCCGGTATTTAACTTGTGGTTTTGGGATTACTGCTGTAACTTAAGGGGGAAAGGAATTTCCTGTGGTAACTTGAATGAGTAAGCAGAGAAAGCCTTCATCCTCTTTTTTTTTTTTTTTTCCCCCCTTTTCCTTTCTTTCCGTTTGCTCTCCTGCACTGGAAATACTTCACGCCTGCTTGAGTTTACATATTTATTTTAGAGATGAAAGATTGCAAGTTTGAACGGTTATAAGAATTGATCGTTTTCGCTGATAAGCACGCAGCAGAAGAAATGGAAGAGCCATCACATCGTGGGCTCCGTGCCCCAGCTGACTCGGCTATACCTCCTCCAGGCCAGCAAGGTTTTTTTCCCCTTACCTGCGGGACAGCTTCTCCTTAAACCCCAGGGGGATGTCCTGTTTGCTCACACGTGTGTGGCTCAGCTCGCGCTCCCACTCGGGAGAGCCCATCTGCTGCCAAAAGCCCACGGCACCGGCACCGGCACCCGCCTCCCGTGGTGCTGCTGGGTCCGTGCCGGGGCCACGCTCGCTCCCCAAACTGGGTGCGGGGTAGGTGACACCATTCAGCGTCAGCTCCCAAGACGACATGGGAAGTGTCACTTTGCCTCAGGTTCACTTCTGTCCACTCCGCATCCCACCGCTCTGCCGGCACCTCGAGGTGGTCATGATCCCGCGCCGCTGTGGTGCGGGTGGGGATGTGCGGCACCACAGGATGGGATTGATGTTATATTGGGGTGTTCTCTGAGGGCCCCTCTGATGGGCCAAACTCCCCCCAGGCACAGGGAGAGCACCGTGTGCCTCCGGCATGGCTCCAGGCACCGTCGGCAATGCCCGGCTGTGCCGGGTGCCGGCATCGCCCTTCCCGCCCTGCCTGTCCTGGCTACCCAGAGATCCCCTGATTAATTCCTTGAAACCCGCAGTGCGCAAACGACTAATAATCCCAGCAAACGTTAATTGGTGAACTGCGTCCCGACAAATTGATTTGCCGGCGCGATTGCGCGGCGGGGCTGTGTTAACATCGCACGCCCGGCCAGCCTGCAACCACCACGCGGGGGGGGTCACGTTGGCCTGTCGGGCGCGGATCCTGGAGCCACGGGGCCAGACGGTTCCTTCCCAGCTCCTGCCTGCACTGGGGTGGCCAGAGACCGTGGGTGAAGACGGAGTGATACCCAAAGCTCTGTGACTTCACCCCACATGGGCTCAGGGGCTGCCGTCCTCTGGAGAGAACAAGTGTCCAACCACAGGAGCACCAGGCACGGAGGGAGGAACCTGACTCCAGGGATGCTCCAGGGATGCTCCAATGGATGCTCCAGGGGATGCTCCAAGGGCTGCCGGTAGCCAGCACCAGGAGGGGGCCAGGATGGTGCAGCCAGGCTCAATCTCAGCGCCGGAGAGCAGGATGAGTGGAGACAGTCCCCGCAGGGATGGGAACAGTCAGAGAGGGCGTTGGGACGGATGATGGCTGGGATCCGGCATGCTGTCCCCTGCGCCTCTCCTGTCTGCTGGGTGACATCCCCCGGGCTGGCAGCAAACCTCTCCAAATCTGCCCTTGCCCTCCCAGCTCCACGGCGGGCAGAAGCAGCCCAAGGAGGAGCGGTCCCATCTCTCCAGCACCCAGGTGACGGTGGAGCAGCACTGGCTCCTGCCTCCCCACAGCTCCGCCTGAGCCCCTCCATCCCGGGGCTGGGGTCCCTGCTCTCCTGGCAGGGTAGAGGGACCACCCCGGCCCCCAGCCAGTATTTTGGGGAGAAGGGCTGCC
>NW_009647418.1:4424179-4425125 GCF_000708025.1 Charadrius vociferus
CAGGCAGGTTTGTGGGGAGAAGGGCTGCCCGGAGTGGGGAGTCAGGGAGCTCAGGGCAGGGATGGGACCCGACAGGAGCTGGGGGACTGCATGGGGGGGCACAGGGAGCCCCCCTGACCCCAGCAGGGTCCGGGGCGGGTGCTCAGGTGGGGTCAGCAGGGATGGAAACCGGGGAAAAACACAGGTCCCCACCACCCCAGCTCACCCCGGCGCCGGCACCCGCAGAGCTTGGCCAGCCTCACCGGTGACTTGTTGCTGCCGAGCTGGGCAGGAGCCCCGGGCTGCGCCGCTGCCGCTCGCTCTCGTCAATTCTTTATGGCGCTGCATCTTTAATAGCTTTACAGAGCCCATTTAATGTGCTCCGAGACATGAAGTGCTGTCTAATCAGCACATTTAGGAGAATTGCCCACATCCTGGTCTCGCTGCCATAAAACAGTGCCCACAGAAGCATCTGTAATTAATGCTTTTTTTCGCTCGCTCCCTCTCTCTCCCACTGAATCAATTTATAAAGCGCGGACTTCCTCTGCGCTGGAGCTTTTAGGCTGTTTTACTCCGGCATCCGAGGTGACTAGGCAGTGCTCGTCAATTAAGCAGCTGTGTATAATGGATGCTTCAGAGTAAAAAACACAGTCTGATTCCCAGAAATGATCAATGCGCATTTTTCTCACAAAAACACAGGCTCACACGTACCCACTGGGCTCCGCTCACCCTCCCGGGGTGGAGCGAGGCCACCGAAAAGGAAAGGGGGGGGGTGGGGGGGTGTGGAAAAGAGCTTCTCTTTTCTCCTGTCTTTGGAAGGGAGAAGATAAAACCGGCTGAGAATTAGGGACGGAGCTAATTACTGTCACCCGCCGGGGCAGGAACCTGCCTGCTGTCACCTGGAGCGGGTGCGAGGTCCCCGGGGAAGGCACCAACCACAGATTAGGGGTCCTGTGCCGGGGGGGAG
>NW_009647418.1:4425631-4429500 GCF_000708025.1 Charadrius vociferus
GGGGTGGGAAGCCACCCCAGGGGGACGGGGTGGGGTCAGGAGTGGTTTCCCCCCGAGCCCGAGCAGCCACGGGCTCCGGCAGCGCCACCGGCACCCGTCCCTGAAGCACCCTGCCTGCTCCCGGCAGGGGAAGGCTGATGGTAACCTGGAAAATTTATAATGGTGTTTAAATTATTTTTAAGCAAGGCCTAATTGGGACCATACACCTGGGCACCGTGCTAGTTTCCGAGCGATAATTGGCCTCGTAAAGCGAAGAGAGCAGCAGGGCTGGGCTGCGGGATGCCGGGAGTGGGGTGCTGGAGCGGGGGGCCACCAGAGCTGGGGTGGTCCTGCCAATCCACAGGGCTTAGCAGCCCCCGGCTGGGATCCCCGCCAGGCTCCTGGCTCCGGCAAGCTGGCACCGAGTAACCCTGCAACAGCACGCCTGTTGCCCGTGAGGGCTGTGGCTTTTCCAGGAGGGATTTCGGGGCCGGCTCCACACGGAGCCCGGCTCGGGAGCACACAGTACCTGATTTGCACGGCCTCGGTGGCACACGAAGGTGAAACGGCACCGGTGGTGACGGATGCGCTGGCTCGGTCACCGATGCTCAGCTTCCTCCTCCCCAGCCCCGCTGCGGCGCACACGGTGAGGATGGTCCCATGGGGGGAATCGCAGCCTGAGCGGGGCTGGGGGCACCCGGTGCCACTGGTTGGGCTGGCAGAGGAAAGCAAGGCGCTGCGGAGAAAATGGCTTTTGAAAAACAACAACAAAAAAAAACAAACCAGGAGAAAAATCCGGGTTTAAATCAGTTCTCTGCCTTGGATGCAGTAGGGTTGGGAGCACCCTGCTGAGGACGCGGGCAGGTTTCGGTGTGGGGCAGCAGGGACAGCAAAGGAAGCGGAGCCCGAGGCTGGGACGGCACGGATGGATGGCAGAGCCGTGGCACTGCCGGCTGAGACGGATGATTTCTCTTTCCCCCTGCAATGTTCCAGCCCGTGGCTGTGATGAGGCTTTTTTATTTCTCTCCTGCAAAAATATTGATTTCGATCATTATCGCTGTGCCTCCCCAGGGCTCTCGCAGCCTCGTGCCCGCGTCCTCCCGCCGAGACCCCGCGCGGGGCCAGGCAGCGTCCCACAGGGATGGGACAAGCGTTTCGGTGCCACGGCTCAGCGGTGCCCTCGGCATCCGTGTCACGTTGTCCACGCCAAAGCAGGGACAAAACTCCGAGGGTCCAAACCGGAGCATTTTCGGGCGAGCAAGCCCCCCAGCACGGCCACAGCCCCACCACCCCTCCCCTAAGGGCTCCCAGCCCACGCAGGAGGTTTGCCACTCCTTTCGCTTTGTTTCCAAATTTGCCCTAATAAATCCACCCGGGGAGCCGGACCCCCCCAGTAAAACATCACTGGGAAAACCCAGGGAGACAGTGGAGACGCGGAGCCGGGGCAGCCGGTGTCCCTGCCTCCCCCCCGTCCTCGGCTCTACGGCTGAACTGCCGTAACCGGATTTACGGCGACGGGCTGGAATACATCACACGGGGACAGAGCCTCTCCTACACCATATATGTCTCCATTAATCTTCCCTGTGCACTGCGGGTCATCGGGAAGGGACACCCCCTTGCTCCCGGCGGGGAGGACGGGACAGAGGAGCAGAGCCCCGGTGCCGGACCGAGGGGACGGTGGGCATGGGGTTCCTGCTCATCGCTTTGCCGGCGCGGTGCTCGCCCGGCTGCGGCACCACGCTGCCTTCCCGGAGGTCGCGGCTCAGCTGTAATGCCTCCCGAAGGCTGAACGTGTTTGCCTGCGGCAGTCTGCCGAAAATTAATATGCAGAGTGGGGGGGGATCCTTCCTCCCGCCCCGCACGGGCGCCGCGACATGAGTGAGGGGAACACAAACCCGAGCTGAGCGCGCCTGCCACGGGAGCGGTGCAGGAGACGATGCTCTTATCAGAGCAGCGACACCAACAACCGGGCTTTATACATTTTTAATAAATCATTTTAAATTCTTGACTGTCAGGAGGAGTGAATCGGGTGTTTCCCCGGCTGGAAGGCTGGGGGGCTGTGCCAGCTCTCCGGGCAGCTCGGCGCTGCTGCCGGTGGGGTGCACGGGGGGAACGGTCCCACCACGCGGCATCGCTTGGGGCCACCAGGCATCGCTCAGTCCCACGGGCACCGGGCCATTCTGCCGCGGTGGTCCTGGGAATCGTTCACCTTCCTCTTCCTCCCAGTTGGTGCCCTCCACCGTGCTGGGGCTGCCGCCAGCCTGGCAGAGCCGTGCCGAGCCAGGAAGGGCACAGGGGAGAGGGGGAACTTGCTGAAACAAGCAAATTGCAGTGATTCCCCTTTTCCAAGAGTCAGCAGATTTGGAGGGGAAAGAAGCAAATAAGCTAAAGGTGAAGATCTCCGGGGAGCCTCCAGCTCACTCCGATTTCACTCCCGGAGCCCCACTTCCAGCCCGGCTGCCCACAGACACGCACTCCCCCCGGGGCTGCCCCCCTTGCCAGAGACCACCCTGCGGTCTGGGCTGACAGCACGCGCCAGCGCCGCGCCATAAATGCAATTAAGCGGCGCAATCGAGTTCATTCGGGGGAGAAGGAGACAAGTTGCAGAGCAACGGGAGGGAAATAAAAAAATCTGTGCAGGAGGGAGGTACGTGACACCGCACGCAAGGGATGGGGGCAGGAGCAAACCCAGGAGCAGCATCGCGCCCAGCCCTGATTGTCTCCAGTTTCCAGGAACGGGTCGCTCACAAAGCCAAAAGGTTTCACCCAAGGAGCTGGTGAATCCCCTGCGATGGAGCTCCGACCCCCTCCCAAGGGAGGAGGCACCCCGGGCTCCGTGCGTCTCCGTGAGCTGAAAGGTGCCCTGGGGACCATCAGGGAGGAGGTGATGTCCATGGGAGAGGGGGACAGTACCCAGCCGGAGGTGGCTGCGACTGCCGACCCCTCTCTGGGAGCGGTGCCTTCACTGCTCTGCGATGCCCAGGGTGCTGCCCACTGCACAGTTGGAGGCGTGGGGACCCCCTGGACCCCCTCCTGCTGCACCTCCACCCAGCGATGCTGCTGAGTGCTCCCGCACAAAGAGGCTGCGGAACGGCCCTGTGCCGGATATGAAACGTTCCCAGGTGAGATAAAACCAAATCACCTGTCAGTCAGCCCCGTATCTCTCACGGCATCAGAGGCTCATGACTAATAGGGCTAGAAAATGCACCGCAGGCTGGAATCGGCTCTTCCTTGTGCTCCCATCCCCGCTCACAAGGGCTTTCGCCCGAGCTTTTGAGCAAGCTTGAATTTTGTCACAAAATACAAATAGGGAGGAAAGAAAAAGACACGGGATCTGCTCCGTCGCTGGCAGGGGACCGAGCGCGGGGACAGCAGAGAGCGAGGATGCGGTGACCCTTGGATGCTCCCCGGCCACCGCTGGGATGCAGAGCTGGCGTGGGGCCACGCCGGGGCACGCTCGGGGCTGCTGCTGGGTCGTGCCCTGGCCCCGGGAGCAGACGGGTGCTTCTTGCACCCCCGAAACGTGGGTGCTGTGATGTCCCCTCCATGCTTTTGAGGAGTAGGAAGTATGTGGGGGGGTGTCTCGCGGGAAGCCCTCCTCTGCTCTGCGTTTCAGAGCTGGGAAGACCCTGGGGGAAGTCGCGGGAGCGATGATCCATCATGTGCCAGTGACCCGGACTGGGATATTTTTAAGCAGGGAATAAAAATAGACTCCGGCTGACGGCGACAACTTGCTGCCGGCACCGCTCTCAATGGGGGCTGTGGGGGGGCAGGGTGCACCCCAGCCCCTCGCGCCCCTGAACCCCGCACGGTTAACCCCCCGCCACGGACGGTCAGTCCCAGCTGGCTCTTAGGGTGGCCTTTGTGTCACCCGCGCCCTGGGGACAGTC
>NW_009647418.1:4429889-4433402 GCF_000708025.1 Charadrius vociferus
GCCCCGCACCTCTGCCACCTCCCACGGCAGCAGCACCCCGAGGGACCGCGAGGGGGATGGATGCTCCTGGGATGCGGCTCCTCGCCCAAATGGCAGTTTTCTGTGCCACTTGCCTCCGTGCCCCCCTGGTTCTGCCTCTCCAGGGCTGGCCCCAGCACTCGGGATGCTTCTGGCCCCGGGAACCCCAGCAAGGGACGGTATGGGACCAGTTTCTCGCCTCGGGCTTCCAGTGGGCAAACTCTGTTCTTGCACCGGTGATATCTGGGGCCCAGGAGAGAGCCCATGTGCTGGTACGGGGCAAGGGGCAGCGGATCCATGCCACAGCAGCAGCTCGGAGACACCCCTGCTCCTGCCCTCCTTCCTCTTCCTCCTCCTCCTCCTCCTTTACGCCCGGCTGCCCGTGGCCGTCTCACTCCCGCTCTCCATTTGCTTTCCCAACAGATGTTGGTGTCTCTCCTCTAACGAGCGTTTTAACTCCGAAATCTCTCTCGCCCCCTCGACCGGGAAGCAAAAAGCTTGACATCTCCCACGGGGACCGGGGTCGTTAGCCGAAAAGCGGCCGAGGGAAGTGCCCACCTGCACACCGACACCTTCGTTAGCACCAATAAACCCTCAGCCCGGCGGGTGAGCATCCCCTCCGCCCCTCGCTGTGCCCGGGTGATATTAATTACAGGCAGGAGGTGGTGGTGGGGGGTGTGAAGGCGCCGTCTCCCCCGCCGTGTCCTTCAGCATCTCTTTGTGTCCCCGTTGCCTACACGGGAGGGCTGCGGGCAGGGACGGCGAAGCGGCCGAGGGAAGTGCCCACCTGCACACCGACACCTTCGTTAGCACCAATAAACCCTCAGCCCGGCGGGTGAGCATCCCCTCCGCCCCTCGCTGTGCCCGGGTGATATTAATTACAGGCAGGAGGTGGTGGTGGGGGGTGTGAAGGCGCCGTCTCCCCCGCCGTGTCCTTCAGCATCTCTTTGTGTCCCCGTTGCCCACACGGGAGGGCTGCGAGCGGGGCAGGAGGCAGCGATCCCAAATATCGATGCCGGCCCCGATCAATGCTATCTCCTTTTTCCATGCCTATGAGCTCATTGATTTTTTTTCTTTTCTTTTTTTTTTTTTTTTTGTTGTTACCTCTCTGTTTATGTAATGTCTGAACTTTGCACAAGTGAACCGTTTAATGTGCAGAAAAGAGCCCTGTTGCCATGAAAACGGACCTGCAAATGACAGCACGAATGCGGAGATATCCCTGTTTTATTGGGCCATACTGAATGTATTTTAACCTTGATAAGTCAATAACTTTTCGTACAAAAGGAACGAAAGCAGCTACGGCTTTCAGAGCCTTGAATGCATTTAAAGCGGAGAGTAATGGCCCGGTTTTAATCCCCTGGAAATCTTTCTCATTCCGAGGGCCAGTCATTTCCAGAGCAGACTGACATTTTGGTCAAAGAATTACAGCGTGCATTTGTCAGGATGAGAGATGAAAACGCTCAGCGCTCCGGATTGCTAGCGCCGGTCAAAAATAATGATATTAAATTAAAGGGACACCGTCGTCTTAAAGACGAGCGGTTACGATCCCGCCTGTCTCCGCTTTGCAAGCGCGACGGCGAGCAGCCGGCGTGGAAAAAACTTTGGGTGGGCTCCCCCGGTGCCGCAGAGGAAGGATTTCCCCGCCGCCACCCTGGATCCGGCCGATGCATTATTTATTTGGGCGAGAGCAGAAGGACTTTTAAAAAATCTCCCTCCTGCAGCCGCGAGGGCTCCCGCTTCCTTTTTGCAATTCAATCCCCGTGGAGGTGGAAGCGGAGCCGGCCGCACTTTGCACAGCTCATTCATTAGCAGATTAAGGCTCTCCTTGTGTCGCCAACATCCAACATCGCTGGGTGAAATTTATGTTCCGGCAAAGTATTCACGGGTTCCCTGAATCACAAAAGTGTTTCTCCTCTCTAAAGTCTTAAAAAAAAAAAAAGAAAAAAAATCCCCCAAGGATGGAAATGGGGAGGTCAGAACTGCTTAACAGTGTCTTCTTGAAGGCAGTGCCGAAACACCCACCTTTTGAAGTTCGCTGTTTCAAGAAGCGCCTCTTCCCCAGCGAAAAATCCATCCCCCTTTCAAGTCCTTGTGAGTGACTTCAGGTGGTTCAAACATTTTCTGAGAAGAATGAGGGCTCCTGGGTTGGTTTTTTTTTTTGGTTGGGTTTTTTTTTTTTTTTTGGTGCTGAATAAAAAGCAATCTTTCTTCCCGACTTACTAATAGCTTTGATTAAATTATCTTTGAAAAATCTAAGTGCTGTTCGCAAATCTATAATGGTTTTATTCTTATCGCTGGCCTATATTGCAACGCAGAAAGCAGATAAATAAGCTGCAGAGAAGGTACAAAGCTGCACCAGAACCTCCTCAGATATATGAGCTAAAAATGTTTGAACTGAAACAAATGAATAGTATGAATAGCCCCGCTCAAAGAGGGAATTTATTCAGTATAATGTATTTTCACAGGGAGGATAATACGTATTATAATTACACGGAGGAATTGCTCTCCTGAAAGCATATCCAGCTATTATTTTAATTTCTCAACCTTCAGCGTTTGCTGGATCAGAAGCGGTGACTGGAACACCTCCCCGCGCTCGGAGATACCCAGTGTCCCCAAACGGCTCCTGCCTTTCAGCTCTCCTCCCGCACCCCCGAGTCCCGGATGCCTGAGGAGCTGCTGGGGGCTGCTCCAGACGGAGGAGATGGAAAGGTCCTGAGAAGAAGCCAAACCGCCCCGAAACTCCTCAAAGCTGTGTGCTGCGGGGCGGGAGCCGGGGTGGAGGGAGGCGGGAAGGCGGCGAGCACCGGGGGCACACACTGGGCTGCTTGCGGGGTGCTCGGTAGTGGGGAGCCACATGGGCACATGCATAGGGCTCCTCGGCGTCATTATGGGCAAGAGTGAACGGGCTGCTTCTCCAAGTCCTCTCTAACCCTGGACACTCGCACTCTCACTGCCTGTGGGAGGGATATGCTGGATTTGGGGAAGGAATAAAGGGCTGAGAGAGTTGGGGGGGTTCAGCCTGGAGAAGAGAAGGCGAAAAAGGGGAGACCTCAGAGCCCCTTCCAGTGCCTAAAGGGGCTCCAGGAGAGCTGGGGAGGGACTCTGGGTCAGGGAGGGGAGCCGTGGGACGAGGGGGAATGGTTTCAATCTGGAAGAGGGCAGATTGAGATGAGATATGAGGAAGAAGTTTGTCACTCTGGGGGTGGTGATCCCCTGGGGCAGGTTGCCCCGAGAAGCTGTGGCTGCCCCATCCCTGGAGGTGTTTAAGGCCAGGTTGGACGGGGCTTGGAGCAACCTGGGCTGGGGGGAGGTGGCCCTGACAAGGGCAGGGGGATGGAATGAGATGGTCTTCAATGTCCCTTCCAACCCAAACCATTCCATGATTCGTGACTCCGGGACTTGTGCTGATGAGGGCAGACTCCGCCATGACAGCGCTCGCTCCCGCCATGCAGACCACGGGCCGGAGCTGCGGCACCCCGGCGGGGCGGGGGGCAG
>NW_009647418.1:4435154-4436559 GCF_000708025.1 Charadrius vociferus
GGGGGGGGGCGGGGAGATCGTGGGAATGTAATGGCTGGGAGAGGCAGGCCCTGGACGGACGCGGCGAAGCCGGTGGCAGCTCGGCACAGCTCGCCACAGGGCACCGCTGCAACCGAGGGGGAAACCGTGACACCCCTCCGGCCCTGCGGGTTTATTGCCGAGGAGAGGCAGCGTCAAAGTTTTACAGCCGTGTTCGGTGTTTTCCGAGGGATGAATTAGCTTGGCGCTGCTGGGCAGTGCTGGTTCGCCCGGCTCTGGTTGTCGGCGCACAGGTGTCCGTGGAGGGAGTTTTTTGGTATATATGTGCGTGTGTGTATATTTGTGCATCCTCCTGCAAGGGATGCGCTTGTTCGGAGGCTGCGGGCAGCTTGCCTGGGCGGGCGACGTGCTTCGGTGGAGGGCAGAGCGCTCAGGGCTTGTGGCCGTGGGGCTCTGCAGGCGTGGGGACGGAGCCACGTGGCCCCTCTCTGCGTAAGCAGTGTCCTGGGTCTCTCTCAGGCTGATTTTGTGGAATTTGTGGCAGTTTTATACCTTCCTTTGCCCTTGCTGTGAGCTTTTACCCTCTGACGTGCTGGGCACATGCCACGCTTGCCGGTTTGGGTGCCCACTCACGCCTGCGCCGCTCTGGCGGGACCCTGAGTGGCAAAGCCGTCGCACGTGGGCTCCGGTACCATGGGGTGAGGTGGGAAACATCCCTGGCGGAGGGCACCCGGCATCCCAGGCCCTCAGGAAGGATTTTTCTTATTCAGGATCCTTAAAACTTTCAGGAGTGGATTTGCAGGTGCCGAGGGCCGTGCCGGGGCGAGCGGCGGTGTGAGCCTTGTGCTGTCGGTTTGAGCTGTCTCGAAGCCATTGGGGCTGGGGAGGGAAGCCCTCGCCACGCTGCCGTCCTCTGACCTTGTCTGTAGAGCGGGGGAAGAGAAAGCCATTCCCCAGCAGCGGGAGCCTGGCTTGTTTTCCCGGCTTTAGGAAGGGTTTTCCTGCTGGCTGAGTGGGTCGGTACTGGTGGGGCGCGTTCTCTGTGCCGGAGCAGCGCCGGCTGCGAGGTGGGCCCCGCTTTCAGCCGACCGTATCATTAAAAATTGAAATATCTCGGTGTGAATATTTATCCCCAGGCTGGAGCGAGAGAAACCCGTGGAGGGAGGAGATGCGGTGGCTGCTGCTGGGTCGCGCCCGGGGGGACAGAGCCCCTCGGGAAAAGCCACATCACCTCATTTTTTAAGCCCCTCTGGTTATCTGTTTTATTTGAGCCTGAATCACGCGTCCGTCCCTGAGCGGGCTGCCGAGGAGCCTCTTCTCTCCCGCTGCTGGTTTTTAATTGCAGCCTTCTGTCCTGCCCGAGGAAGGGCTCCCGCTCCCAGGGCCGAGGGGGTCCCGGCTCCCACGACCCCCCGGCGGTGGTCTG
>NW_009647418.1:4437055-4438092 GCF_000708025.1 Charadrius vociferus
GGTCGGGGGCTGCAGCTGCCGGGACCCCCCGTTCCCCTTCCCGTTCCCGTTCCCATCCCCGCCGGCATCTGTGCCGCCGCATGGCCGGCTGCAGCGGGCGCATGCATGCAAAAATAAGACATTTCTCCTTTCTCTTCTGCCTGCGCATTCCTCAAAAAGCTAATATTCATGAAAGGTAATTCAATCAAACCGCGATGCCTATCAGCTAATGCAGCAAAGCTGGCGCAGGGGTGAGAATGGGAGCCAGGAACACAAAAGCCCTGTTTTATTACCTCCTGCTTGCCTGAGAATTGCTTTTCTCCCTCGAGTGAGCCGGCTAAAGCTGGCTTTATTATGTTAACCTATTTGCGTGTCAAGAGCTATTGTGCCTCTCTTTATCTGTGTTTGTATTTGCTCGATGCAGGGAATAAAAGGACGAGGCGAAAATGGATGGCTGGTCAGTGCTTTGCACTCTGGGGGCACTGATTGGTTGCTAAGTGATTTGCATCCCCGGTAATCGCTTTTATCTCGGAAGGATGTCGTGTATAATTATAAGCCTACTGACATCTTTTGAAATCTGCCTAATGGGTGTTTTTAATTTACATGGGAAGCAGGGGCTATTTGTGTTGCTCTGATTACAGGTTGTGTGAGTATATGGTTTAAAATATAGATATTGCCATAGACGTGGGGGACCGTGAGTGAGGAGGCTGTGATTTTTGGCGAGTCCCCGCTCTCCCGGGGATGGGTGGGAGAGCAGAAGTCACCACGCGGGAGTTCGGGGTGTAATATCTCTTAACCCACCTCCCAGCCCTGGGTGCTGCTGGACCATGTGCTCGGCCCGTACATCAGCTGTTCCTACAGCCGTTCCTATAGCTGTCCCGTGAAATAAAACACGAGGTGGGCTCCTGGCTGGGCTGCTTGTGGCCATTTACCCCCAGGAGCTCCCCCCTCGCAGCCCCGTGATGAGGCACGGGGGGTGGGCATGCCACCGAGCCCCCGCTCCGGCCATCCGTGGCAGCTGATGGTGCTGAGCATCCCCACCGTGCTGCGGCCGGGTG
>NW_009647418.1:4438392-4441153 GCF_000708025.1 Charadrius vociferus
TCTTGGGCGTGCGGTGGGACGTGGGTGCTCTGAGAGTGTTCTGGGTGTGCTCAGGTGTGGAAGAGCCCCGGTGTGTAAAGAAGCGTGGTGCGGTGCTGGCGGCGTGCTCGGCTTTCCTGCTTTCTGCCTCTGTGCCGGTGAATCGTCGCGGTGCCTTAGGTGCCGCCGAGGAAGGGCAGAGGTCTGAGGTGGAGGTCACGGTGAGATGAGGGGTGTCGGGGGTCCCTCCTGCGGCTTCGTGTGCCAGGACTGGGACATCTCTCAGCCACGTAGATGTCCTGACATGAGGTGGGTGCTCACGATGGGCGCAAGGACCAGGCTCCCCCTGCCGCGGGTGCTGGGTGGCGTTGATGCAGGGCAGGTCCTGGGGGCACGTTACCCGTGCGGGCAGCTCGGGCCAGCTGCTTTCCTCCTCCTCTTCTGGGAAATACCACACCTGGACCGCAAGCGCGCCCAAGCATCCCTCCGGCCGCACACAAGGTGACCCCATATAGATTTGCAGGGCTGAGGGGGGTTTCGTGGCAAACGGCACCGTGGGCAGTGCCGTGCCGTGCCCGCTGGGGGCCGGTGGGAAACACAGGGCTTGGGAAAAGTCGATATGGTGGCGGGTGAGTGCCGGACCCCGTGCCCCGGGGTGCTGTGCCCTCCTGTGTGGGCAGTCCCCGTCCCGTCCCATCCCACCCCGTCCCGGCTGGCGAGGGGTCGGGGGCCCCAGGTTTATCCGCTGACTGTAAACAAACTCCCAATGAAAGAAAGTTAATGACCTGAGACTGACGGGAGCCTGCTGGGAATTTTTATAGCCCTTGGGACTCCTTTTTGCTGAAGAGAGAATACAACAACCTTTTAACCCAAAGACGGTGAGCCGGGAGGGGGTGCGTGGGGCAAGGGGACAGCCCCAACATGGGAAGGCGTTTCGGAGGGGTTGACCGTGGGTGAGGAGAGGGGGGGGGGTTCAGTGAGGGACCGGTGGCGGGACGCAGCTCCTGACCCTCTCCCCGTCCCCCTGCGTGGGAGCGGGGTGCGCAGCCCCCTCCTCGCCCCAGCAAGGGCAGGCAGGTCCCTGGGCTCTGGGGCTCTCTGAGGCTTTTGCCATCTGCCTCTTGTAGGTCATCTCTGCTGCGCTCCGGGCTGGAGCGAGGGCTGGCTTAGCGTCGCTGGTAACCACACTAATAAAGCCTTAATACCCTGCAGCGGGGAGATTTCGCCGTGGGAGATAAAATATTCATATTGCTTTCGAATTCAGCCTTGGGTGCAGGACAAGGGAGACGTGGGGGAGACGGGAGCACCGTGGTGCGGGGTGCCCCGCTGCCCTGCCCGCCCGGCCATCGCGTTTAATATCGCATCCCGGCTAATTGCAGGGTATGAATATTGCCGCCGGTGCTCTCGGGGAACGGGGTGGTGGTGAGCAGAGCGCAGGGTGCCCCGCTGGCTCCGCTCGTCGCCTGCTCCCTTCATCGCCACCGTGCACACACAGCCTCCGTCTGTGCGCGACGCTTGATTTACCGAGAAGAGCTGGCAGTTAAACCTGACAAATTGAAGGCGGTTTTAAGTGGTTCAGGTTAATTAATAGTCAGGGAAGTATCAATTTTTTAAGGGATGTTCTTGGCTCACGGGGAGAACCGAAGCTTGACTTTCCTTTTGAAAAGTAAAGCCATCTGCGCCTGTCCCCAAGATGGGGGGACGGAGCCCGGCTCGGTGGCATTGCTCTTTGGTTTCTGACCCCCAGCTGTGTATTTCTGCTTGAATTTCTCACCCCGCATGGCTGGTGCCGAGGGATGGGGAGGGGATAAGGCCATCCTGCACGACCGACTGCACTGCCAAAGCCCCACTGCTCCGCTCGGTGCCCTTTGGGGCTCCGCTTATCCTCTCTCTTTTCGCAATGACCTGCTGCTGCTGGCGTCTGTGCCATGGCAGCGGTGCCGCAGCGTACGGCCGTGCTGCTCCGGTAACCGGAGTGCTTTGGCTGTAGCCACCTGTAGTGGAGTGACTGGGTGACCGTGTCATCCCTGCTCCCATGGGGGACCCGCAGGTGGGCACTGGGATTAATGGGACCGTGGGATGCCGTCCTGGGCTGGGACTGGGAGCTGATGCGGGTGAGCCGGAGCAGCACCCGCTCCTCTTGCTTCATGCACGTGTGACCCAGATGCTCACATCTGCTCGCATCTGCCGAGCTTGGGCCGCGGGAGTGCCATCCAGGGTTTAAAAAAATCGTAGTGCAAGAAGCTCGAACTTCCCTGTGAGAAGGAAAGGTAGAAAAGCAGCAGTGCCCGGTCTCTGCGCGTGTGCGGCACGGAGAGCCTCTGAGCTGTGTCTGATAAAGACTTGATGGTACGGGGACCCGCACAGCGTCTGCGGTGGTCTCGGCGCACCAATGCCACGCGGTGCGGCAGGGGTGGGCACCGCCGGGTTCTCACGCCGGGTCGTGTCCCGGGCTCGGTCCCGGAGCAGCACAAAGCCTTCGCTGGGCCATGTGCACCATTTTTCTCAGCACAGACTGGGATGCGGGTGGAAGTGGTGTTTTTTTCAGCAGCCCTAATGCTTGGGGATATGAGAGATTAAGGTTAGTGACCATTTTTTAACTCAATAAAGGGGAAGACAAGCTGGAGTCTGCAGTCCAGAGATATAATTAGTTCGCAGCAGTGGTGCTTTCTTGATTTAGCTTCAGAGAGCAGAACAAGACAAGGATGTTATACCCAATTAGCAATAACATACAGTCTGAGCCTCGCTAGGTGAGATAACAAGCCATTTTTATAGCTCTTCT
>NW_009647418.1:4441195-4443150 GCF_000708025.1 Charadrius vociferus
AGTGACCGAGTCTTTATTTCTTTTCATCTGGGAACAATTATTCGTGAGCTCAGAAAGCCTGAAGTTGAGTGATACGTTGGCCAATGCAGATGATTAAAAAAAATGAAAGGCTGAAACAGCCTGGAGCTGGGCTGAGGCTGTCTGTCTGTCCGTCCGTCTGTCTGTCAGTCCCAGCGGGCTACGCGGTGGCCCCAGGGCAGCCGGGGGGGGGGAGGCTGGGTGGATGCTGACCGTGTCCCCACAAGGACACGGACAAGGGCCACCCACGCACCGTGGATGTGTCCTATCTGCTGCTGCGGAGGGTTTGTGGCACGTGGACCGGCAGCGCTGCTCGCTGCCTGGCAGAGCCCGGTGCACGCGGGGTGGCCGTCGGTGCTTTTGGCAGCCCGGCTGTGCCCAGAGCCACGTCCCCCGGCCGGCACGGTGGTCCCTCAGCAATGTCACCCCCAGCCGTGTCCCCTGCACAGCACCGGTCAGATGGCAGCTGCCTGCTGTCTGCCAGCGCCCTGTTCCCGCTTTATATTGCGGATCGATGGCCATTGATTTTTCCTCCCGTGTAAACCTGGACGGGTTGGGGCTGGCTCCGGCTCTCCCGCAGTCGGCGCATCCCGTGCTGGTCTCCACAGCCCACCCACCCTCCCGCCAGCCTCTGTGCAGCGGCGAAACTCAAGGGCATCCGAAAAAAACAGCCTTGTAAAAAGTCTAGAAAACTCAGGGGTCATTAATCAGCTTTTAATAATGGGCTCTGCTGTTTATGCGGGTCATTGCCAGGCTGCTCTCCCCTCGCCTGGCTCCCCGGGGCACCGTCGCCAGCCCCGGTCCCTCCTGCGGCGCCCGGTGAGGACGTGGCTGTGGGAACTGGTGGGGACCCGGCTGCGTTTGGGGGCACCCGTGGGAGCAGGGCGGGCTGGTGCTTCCCTCTGGGCACAGCCAGCGTGGGGCATCCCTGGGGACACCCCTGCCCCGGAGGGGTCTCTGGGTGGGGGATGTTCTCCCTCCTGGTGTTGCCACCCCTCTCCTATGGGGCAGAGCCAGAAGATGGGGCAGGAGCTGCTCGCACCCCCGGGGGGCTGCTGTCCCCTCCCCTGTCCTTCCTGTCCCCATGGCAGAGAGTTGGTGGGCATTGTCCCCTGATGGGGGGGGCTCCAGCCACATGGGACCCCTTGAGTCCATCCCGTGGCACCCCCAGCCCACCCCGGGGAGCATCTCCCCGTGCGGGACGGGGACAGGGACGGGGACCGCTCTCATCCCCACCAAGCGCCGGGAGAAGCCGCAGAGCCGCTCTCCGGACTATTAACGCCCCACAATGATCATCAGCTCTCGTCGTAATCATTAAGACTATTAGAAAGAAATGTTGGCTTGCAGCTAATGTCAGACTTTCTGTTCTGCTTTGCAAACGCGCACAATTAATGCCAATCAGCCGGGGGAGGCAGCCAGCTCGCAATCACGGCTGCTCCGGCGCGGCTGTCAGCTCTTGCCATCCCGGCGTGTACATTTTCATACAATCGCTATAAACATCCGAGGGAAACTCCACGTTCTTCTTCGGCGGGTGCGGGTATTGTTCTCTGTTAAAAAAAGCATTCAGCGGCTCATCCGGCCTCGGATTGGTGGGGGAAAGTAGGGCTTTGTAAAACAAATGTATAAATCTCGAGACATGCCTTATTTTCCCCATTCAGTGGCTGCGTTACGTTATCTACAGCTAAATAAGAAAAGCCTGTTTAATTTTTCTTTGGCTTTTTCTTCTCCCCCCGCCGCTTTGTATTGCTTTTTCCCTGCTGGGACGCAGGCAGGTCCCTCTCCCCCAGGGAACCCCGAAAGCAGGGCCGGCACGGGAGGAGGAGGAGGGGGGAAGAGCTGGAATTACTTGACCGGATGGTGGTATAATCCTCGTTACAAAAGTACACATCAATTATAAGAATTCCTACAGTAATCTTAGAAATCTATCTTTTCTGCTG
>NW_009647418.1:4444291-4444955 GCF_000708025.1 Charadrius vociferus
GGGGCCCCAGGCCCCCGGTCACCGTGGGGGGCAGGCGAGCCCCCGGATGGGGCAGGAGGAGCCGTGCTGGGTGCTGGAGAGCTTCGGTCTCTGCAGTGTTGAGTCTGTTGGGTCTCAGCTGGGGATGTGGGTGCTGCAGGTCCCCATGGGGTGGATGCCCATGCTGGGATGGGGTCCCAGCTTGTCCGGGTCTGGGTTGCTTTTAATAACTGCTCTGGAGGATTCCCTAGAGCTGCTTGGCTTTTCTACTGGTTTGGTCCCGCATCTCTGCTGGGGCTGGGACCAAAAGCCCGTGAGCATCCCGAGCATCCAGCTCTCGGTGCTGGGGACGGTGGGCAGCTGGGTGGGCTCATCCCCCCGGCCCCTCTCCCCCATCCGTGTGCAGGATGGAGGCACAGCGTGACGGTGTCAGAGGAGTGAGGTTTCGTTTCGAGGCATTGGGCAAACTCCCCCCCACCCCGGGCAATATGTGTCCCACTCCCCGCCGCCGGGCACGCTCCCGCCGGGTACCAAATTAGAGAGGATACATACGTAGAAGTCGGTCGTGCCCACACGCTATGCGCTGGCCCTGCCGGGACCCCGCTGCGTGCAGCCAGGGTCGGGCTCTGCCAAAAACACCGAAGGCACCCGAGCGGGGCCCTGACCTTTGTTAATGGGGCTGCCA
>NW_009647418.1:4445111-4446303 GCF_000708025.1 Charadrius vociferus
GGCCCCCTCCGGCACCCGCCAGCGCTGCCCAGGGCTCCGGCTGCTCTGCCCCGGGGCGCTGGAGACTCCTGGCTTTCCAGAATCATTATTAACCTGTTCGAGAGCTGTTCCCGCTCGCAGCTAAAATAGATCTTTAATCTCTGCCCAAAATAGCTCATTTGATGAGAGGCCTCCTTAAAGCTGACACATAAATTTAACCAGGCTGCCCGAGCCCTGCGCGAGGACGTCTGCAAACGCTCAACATCACTCGCATTGTTTTTTTTAATTCCGTCGTTACGGGCACATCTTTTCTCCTTTCACGTTATTTCTTCCAGTGGGTCATTCGTACCAATTGAGAGGCAGTTTGCTTGCGTGCTCCGCTCCGGGCTGTGGCCGCCGTGCCACCCTCCCAGTCTCCCTGTCCCCACTCAGGAGAAAAAGGATATTTTGGGGTTGGTTTTTTGGTTTTTTTTTTTTAATGTTGATGTTCTTAACGGTCCAAGGTTCCTCCTTGGAGCCACCCCAGGAGGAGAAACCTCAGTGCTGGGTGGGATGGGATGGGAGAGACCTTTCCTTGTTGCTACCTTAGGATACTGGCAGCGAGGGGATGCTCTGTCCGGCCGCCTGCACCGGTGCTGCTCCTTCCCTGGCGCTGTGCCGTGGCCGGTGCGCTCCATGCTGTCCTGGTGGTGTGGGAGCCCTGGAAAGGCACCGTCCTGTGGCAGTGGGGCACCAAAATGTCTCCTCCATGAGCAAAGGTGGGCTCTGGGGCAGCTGGAGATGGGGATGCTCGCTGTGTCGGAGCTGCAGCTGCCCCCCCTGGGTTGGGGCTGAGACGGGGCACAGGCAGTGCCTGTCCCCATGTGTCTCCTGGTGTCCCTGCGCTGGAGGGGACCGTCCCCTCCCCGTGTAGGGTGTGCTCGGGAGAGGCTGGTGCATGTGCATCCCCGGTGGGATGTGTACCTGCATCCCCGGTGGGGTGTGCACCCACGTCCCCCCTGAGGTGTGCGTCCTCTGCTCCGTGGGGTTCTCCTTGCAGGCTCCGTCTCCCAGGGTGGGGGATGATGGAGAAGTCGGAGGGTGAGGGACCCCCCCGGCATGGGTTCAGCCGCCCGGGTCAAACCCTCAAGCTGAGGGCGCAGCTCTGCCCGGTGCCAGCCTGCCCCTGCGCTCACGGGGGCACCTCCACGGCTCCGCGGGGGGAAGATGCTCA
>NW_009647418.1:4446337-4447404 GCF_000708025.1 Charadrius vociferus
ACTCCCCCGCCACCCCAGCGAGATCCTGAGCAGCAAAATAATCACTTCCAGCATCATTATCCCTTGCAAACCCCAGCTTCCAATTTTAATCAGAGGAGCTGGTGTTGCTTTAAGATCTGCGGGTTTTAAAGATCACAAGAGGGGTTAGAGAAAATTACCCTTGACTCTTACATGCTAATGTAATCTCTAACCAGATCTGCAGCACTGCAGCTAAAATTGTTTTTTAGATTAACATTTAATTATTAACAGGGCCCCCTGAAAGGCCTGGGGCTGGAGCGTGCGGAGGGGAGCGGATTAGGTCAGAAGCCTCTTGGGTGACGCGGTCACCTCCTGTCCTTGTGCCGAACCCAAGCCCTGTCTTTTAATAGCCGCCGGGGGGGGAGACGTGGTGGCATGACTCAAACAGCTTCGCAGCATCCCCGTTCCTGCCCCCCTTCCACTCCCAGCCCCCAAACCTCCCTTTTTCCGGGCTTGCACCCCAGGCCGCCCTGATAACGCCCGGGGAAGGATGCGCACACGTTGCACTGGAGCCTGGATGGTAACCGAGACCTTGGCACCGAATTTTTTTTCAAAGCCAAAGCGCTGCCCCCGCCCTCCCCTCTGCCCTCGTGCTGCCCGGCCAGCAGCGCAGACCCACTTCAGGCTGAGACTTTAAAAGTTCCCTTTTTTTTTTTTTCTTTTTTTTTTTTTTTTTCCTTCTTCCCCCTGTCACATTTTCTTTTATCTAAATCCTCGCCTGCGAAAGCCTCTATCGACAGCTGCGCTGGCCTTATCTCGCCGGAGGGACCTTCGCGGGGCTCTCGGAGGAGATAAGCCCGACTTATCAGCCGCTGATGTCAGAGGAGGTGCCAAACCCTCCCGTCACGGGGGCTTTAGACATAGAGGGTGTTTTTTGGGGGTTGTGTTTTGTGGTTTTATGTTTTTTTTATATTAAAGTCACAAAGACCTTGGGCTTATAAATAGAGCGATGGTAGAGATAGAGCTTCGAAATTAGCTGTCCCGGAGTGGGGGGCGGGAAGGAGCGGTGGGAGAGGGGCTGGGGAAGGATGGAGGGGGATGGTGGTGGG
>NW_009647418.1:4448245-4449518 GCF_000708025.1 Charadrius vociferus
GTGGCGGCGGGGCCGTCGGCGCAGGCGGGGCAGAGGCCGTGCAGACTTGGGGCGGTTCGGGCAAAACTGCTGAGTGTTGTCTTTCCTGCCACGAAAGAGCCAGAGCAGCTTGAACTAAATCGGATCCTGCTGATTGGAATTAGTTCAAATGCAGATGGAGCTAACTAAGCCGGCGCTAAGCGTTCGGACAGCCCAGCGCCCAATTCCCATCAGCTGATTCAGGGGCTTTTCTGAGCGGCATTAACGAAATGCCACCGCGGCACAGATGCCCATTGTGCCGGGCGCCCACCCTCTCGCCCACAGGCGCTTTAGGGGACTGCGGGGTGCCCGGCGGGGTGCCAGGACAGAGGGACATTGTCGTGGTGTGTTCACGGCACCGGGGCCCTCGTGGTTATGAAGCGTGCCCGTGAAGGTGGGGTGAAGCGCGGCGGAGCGGTCGGAAAAATCATCTCCACTGCTTGATGCTGGGAGAGGGAGGCAGAACCGGGGTCTGAATTAATTGGCAGTTTTATTTAGTTTGGCATGTGGCTCCCGCACCTCTCCCGGTTGATGCCGATGATGCTCCGGCGGTGCGTGGCCGAGGTCGGGATGGCTCCGGGAGACTGCCGGGCTGTGCGGGGGTGCGTGGCAGAGCAACGGTGGGGAGAGCAGCCGTGCCATCACGGGGGTGTCCCCAGGGGACCTGCATTGCCAAGGGTGCCCGCAGCTCCTGTGAGCAGCTGCCAGCATCCCCCCTTCGCCGGGGGCTCAGCCCCGGAGCAGCGCTGCATCCTCACCCTCCCTCCTGTCGGTACCCGGCTTTGGTGCCCCGCCGCGGCACTATCAGGATGGCGTTGGGGTGGCACTGGGGTGACCTTAGAATAGTGTCAGGATCGCATTGGGGTGGCACTGGGGTGACCTTAGGATAGTGTCAGGATGGCATTGGGGTGGCACTGGGATGACCTTAGGTTAGTGTCAGGATGGTACTGGGGTGGCATCCTGCCCCACAGGGGTGGGTTGGCCTCTCCGCTCGCCCCGTGCCTCTCCATCCCCTGGGTGTCTTCTCCTTGCTCCCGGATCCCTTTTCCCCAGGGAGCAGCAGGGACCTGACGCGCATCCGGCAGCGGCACGAGCTGCCCGCGAAGCCCGTGCCCCGGCGTGCGGGGACAGGGACAGGGGGCAGCGTCCCCGGCAAGGAGCTGGCCCCGCTGCAGGGGAGGAGGTGACGTCTGCCCGCTAATCGGCCAGATGGTGACAGCCGGCGGCACGCCGGCCCCCAGGGCCCCGCGTAGGG
>NW_009647418.1:4449804-4451665 GCF_000708025.1 Charadrius vociferus
CGGGAACGGGGCTGCGTAATGAACCCCGAGTCCCGGCGGGGAGAGGCGAGCTCCCTGGCAGTCAAGTGCGCTCAGGCTCTGAATAAGAAGCACTTCATTCTCTTTTCAAACTGTATAATTTCTGCCTGATTGTAATGGCATATTTTAAAATTACCAGAAATCGAAGCCAGAAAATGGATACGGCTGCTTTTACTGCGAGCTGCGTTAACAAAGGATATGTAATGCATGAAATAAAAACACCTCCCTGCCCCCCTCCTTTTTTTTTTTTTTTAAGACAGTAATAGGAGAAAATTGGTTTTGAAACTGAATAAAAGTCCCTTTCAGAGGAAATCATTTCTTTCAGGGTACCTTTGCTGAAAGTAAAATAGTGAATAATGAAAGGTGGTTACATGATTGTCTTTCATTTAGAGAGCGCGAGGACAGATGGAATCTGGGAGAAATGCACGATTGGAATAATTGCATGGTAACAAGGCGCTTGTTGTGAAATTAGTATCTTAAGAAAGTAGTGAAAAAGGCTTTTACTCATGAATACTTCATTATTAGGAGAAAACAGCACAATTTGGGTTCTCCAGACACCTGCTTGGTATTAGATGACTTCCTCCTCCCCTCCTGCTCCTCACACCTTTCACTAACGACTCTCCCACTTGTTCCCAGTTCGCAGCCTGGGGAGGGGGACTGGGCGAGACCCCCAGCGCCCTCGGGCAGAGCTCGGCCACGACGCTGCCACCCTGTGCGGGTCCCACCGCCACCGCCGGCTGTCCAGCCCGGGGACGAGCCCAGAGCCTGCGACCCCCCTGTCCGGTGGAGGGGGGCACAGGGCGGGAGCAAGCGGCAAGCGCGCAGGTACCATCCTCTGCGCACTGCGGTGACCGCGACGGCGTGTTTCAAAGGGTGACATGTGAAGCGTCGGAGCAAGGAGAGCCCCGGGCACGGCTCCGGGATCATCCGTCCGTGCTTTGCTGCCCGGTGGGTGACGGTCACGGGCTTTGCCGGTGCGTGCCTGAGGTCACCGCGCAGCTCCCCGGCACGCCGGCCCCAGCACCGCTTGCCAGCGCCGGGGCATGCAGGCAACATCCCGTGTGCCGGATGGCGGCAGGAGGAGATGGTTCCCCCGCGACAAAGTGATACCCCCAGCCCTCGGTATAATGTTCAGCCGGGAGGGCGGAAGTGGCGACGCCGGAGGATGGGCACCGCTGCCTGCTTTTCTGCTGCTCCTGCCCACGTCTCCCTGCCCTCTCCAAGTGGGAATATCGCCTCCCGCGCCAGCCGGAGCAGTGGGAGGGTGTCAGCAGCAACTGGTTATAATTCATGCCCTCCGCGGCGGCTCGTGAAGGATGTACAATTAGCGGAGCGGTGGCGGCGGTGACTTTGGCCTGACCCCTCCAGCTTTTGTCGAGCAGATTTCGATGCCAGCTGGGAGCTGGCGACGGAACCCGGGACCCCGAGCGGGATTTTAACGCCGTCTTTCCCCAGCCTTGGCGGGGTCGCTCTGTGCCGGGAGACGCCGACTGGCACGCCGGCAGAGCGGTCTGGCACTGCCAGGAGCATGGTGTCGGAGGGATGCCCCGACTCTGCCCCTTTCCGGGCGGGAAGCTTTGTACGAGGCACAACATCGCCCGCTGACACCTTCGGATTTGTTTTACATATGTTCATATTTATTTAAGGCTTTCAGAGTTATATATTTCTCTCCAAAGGGAGCAAAGGGCTGTGAGCAGCGTGGTTGGCGCCGGGAGCTCCTGACTCCTGCTCCTCTGCCGGGGGAGCGGCTGGGTGGGCACAAGGGTGGTGGGCAATGCGGGGGTAGGTCTCCTAACCTAACCGGAGTGTCTCTTCTCTCTCGGCAGGGCACGGGCCAGCGGCG
>NW_009647418.1:4451816-4452789 GCF_000708025.1 Charadrius vociferus
TGGGTTTGGGTTGGGGGGGGGCGCACACCCTCTTTGATGCTGCTTCCCTTATTGAAAAAGACATTTATTTAACCGGTAATTAAAAAGAGCAGGAGAAACAAGTGCAGGGGGGAAGGGGGGGGAACGGGGGAGGAAGGAGACAAGATAAGCAAATTAAATTGGGTTGCTCTGGTTGATAAGTCGAACTTCAGCAAGCGTTGCGGAGCTGTCTGGGAGCGCGGCGGCAGAGGATGCTGCTGTCACCGGCTCCGCGGCCCCCCAAACCTCCCCGGCCCTTCCCCCCCTAATTACTTTCCCCGTTCTGCTGCGGCTCGCCTTCCCCAGGAGCTGGCCTTTCAGATAAGCTGTAAACTAGTTACATTAAAATGGGATCCAAAAGGTCACTCCAGTAAAGCACCTGTCTCTCCCAGCCTTTGTCTCTCAATCCAAACCATGATTAAATGTATATTTAATGAGCCTGCTTTAGGCAGGCGTGTTTGACCTCCCCGGCTGGGAAAGACGCATTAAGATTCTCAAGTGATGAATGTGTGTTTTAAAGAGGGGAGTGGATATTTTTCTGCTGGTCTCAGTTGGATTTTTAAACATTGCCGGCTGAAGACAAATCAGCTGCTAAAGCTCTGCTTGTTAGTCTGTGACAGCCCCCAGGCATTTGTTTAATGATCTGTATTTTCCCGGGGACGGTTTTTTCCCCCTCTACCTGGGCACCCCGATGCAGCCGAGCGAGCCGGGCGCGGGGTTTGGGCGACGCTCGGCCTCCCTGGAGACCCCCAGCATCGCTCCGGCGGGGTTTGGGTCACGCTGGTAGCCAGGGGGGTTATTTTGGGGGGTGAAACTCCCCGAGCTCCAGCGCAGCATCGCTGCCGGGAGCGGATCTCCCAGACCAGAGGCAGGGTGATGGGTGCCCGCGTGTCGCAGCATCGCAGGCGGGGAAGCACTTGCACATCGGCAGTCGCGGGGGCGGGGGGGGGATCGC
>NW_009647418.1:4453098-4453771 GCF_000708025.1 Charadrius vociferus
CGCTCGCGCCTCCTTCTTATTAGCGTCTGGAAGGAAAAACGGATGTTGCTCTTGTAAAATTATTCCTAATCCGTCACGCCTGAGCAGCGCGCGGCGGCGCAGGGCTGGCACGAGGGTCCGGCTCCCGGCGTGCCTCGTTGCCACGGGCTAATTAGCTCAGCCGTGCCCGCGTGGGCTGAGACCCACGGGCGGGCTGAGCCGGGCAGGGTTCTCTGGAGACCTAGTTGTGGCTCAGAGCCGGGGACCGTCACCCCATGGGGATGCTGAGGAGCAGCGCGCTGGGGACGGGGCCCAGGAGCACCCTCCCGTGGTGTGGGTTGGTGGTCCCCATCATTTCCCACCCCACCAGAGACCCTCCTGGAGAAGATGCTGAAGTAAGGAGGTTTGGGGAGTGGGAGCCCATACGTGGTGTCCCCATCAGTGGGGAGAGCAGCCTGCATCCTGGGAGGTGTCCCCAGCCCCGGGGTGCCGGGGGGGGTGTCCCTGAACCACCCCGGTGGGAGGAGGGCAGGTTGCAGGGGTCTGACCCCAAGCCGGACCCCGGCAGGCACGGGGGAGCGAGGGAGAGGGGTTTTTGGCATGTGGCACCCCATCCCTCAGGCCAGGACCCGAGACCTCTGAGGCTTGTCCCCCACCGGGGCGCGTCCCCCGGGGCGGGCGATGTGCGGCAGCA
>NW_009647418.1:4454486-4456378 GCF_000708025.1 Charadrius vociferus
GGCGTGCGGCGGCGGCAGCGGCGCTCCTCCGGCTGGACCCCCGCGCCGCGCTCGCCGCCAGCCAGGTCACCTTAATCAAAGTTTAGCTGCCCGTATGTTTCCGCTCGTTATGGGCAAATCCAGCACGTCTCGCTCCTCTCTGCCTCCCGCTAGCGCAAATTAAATTGCAGGTGACATCCAGGGCCACGCATCTGCTTTGGAATACGATTTCCCCTTCTTTATTTATGGCACCTGTGGTAAGCGCGGCGCGGAGGGGCCGGTGAGGCGGCGCGCGGGGCCGAGCCTCCTGCCGCCTCCTAAACGCCCGCGTAGGGAATCGACACGGAGAGCGTTCTCTTAGAACGAGGCACAATTTAGAAGTGCCTCTGATTACTTAATTTGCTCCTGAGTATCTCAGTAATTATCTTTATGGGTCTTATTTCTGTCCTCTGGCATTGTTTCTGTCGATATTAAATGAGTCTGGCTCTCGGCACATTGGCCGTCTGGCCCGGCACCACTGTGAAATCCTATTATCCTGCCCGCGCCGCTGATTAATTTTTGTATTAATTTCACGTAAAAGGTGAGCTGACTAATTTCCCTGCCCATGCTGGGAGCTGACAGCCCCGGCGCCGTCGCCCCCCGGTTCTGCCCCTTGGCTCTCCTGCTAATTACTGTCCCCCGCCACCGTCTCGGTGCCCCAAGCTCTGGCACGGCCGCGTCCCAGCAGGTTCGGTGCATCCCACAAAATCCATCCCGTTAAGTGCCGTAGGTGACTTTGCCACGGTGCTCACCGTTGCCAGCTTACGGCAGCAGCCGGTTTCTCTTGCCCGGTAATCCCAGGGCTCCACCGGCCTGGCACGGCGGCGGTGCATCCCGGAGGAGGATGCAGGAGGCAGCAGGAGGGTGCCCGGAGCGCTGCCAGCCCTGCCTGCGTCTGCCCGCCTCCAACCGAGGAGCAGAAGCCTGCGGAGAGGCAGCGTCCTCAGGAAAATATCACGTCCAATTAACTCCAGCAGCCTGGTCCCTTTTGATTTTATTCCGTGTGCATTACAGGAATCCTGAGCTTTATTTAAATTATAAATCAAATAATACGGCTCTCAGCTTGGCCAAACTCTTTGCTGCTCTTGCTCTCTGCAGTAATGTGGCGGTGGCTTATATTTAATTAAATGTTACTTTCTATGTGCCCTCCTTCATCCTGCGTGGCTCTGCCGTCGGCCCGGGGCCGGGTGTGCGGCTGCGGGGTGCGGGATGCGTGCTCCCGTATGGAGCTGGGAGGTATGGGGGAGCTTCCCGAGCTCCTCCCGTGCTAACGTCACGCTTTGCCGTGGGAGCATCAGTCACCCCCTCGCACCGCGCGCATCCTTCTGGTGGGGCCGGATCTTAGGGGGTGGCGCGAACCCATGCCGGGGTCCGTCTGGGTTATTAAAACACTAATGGGAGGTGATGGCTGGGGCTCGGAGAGCAGCGAAGCGCCGGGGACCCGGCTCCAGGGTCACCCACACCTCTCTCCACTCGCCCACGGGGCCTCTCATCAGTGATAAAACTGTTTAATTGCATATGGGATAAAGCCCCGTTTAATGGCTTCTCGTTACCCAATTCTACTGATTCCAAGGGCATTTTCATTAAAGTAGCTGCGGCAAAGCTCTGCTTTTGTACACACCCATAAAATATCATTTTAATTTCATGAGGGGTTACACATGAGTGAAATAAGATTAATTCTTTCATTTTCAGTTTCTGGAAGGGATCGGTTAATGATGGTTCTGTGTATTTATATACGTGCCATAAAAAGGAGTTCAATTAACTGCCGTGCCCAAAATGTGCTGTTGACTTGCACTTTCCCTGCCAGGAAACGCTGCAAAAACACTTTTCGATCGGTCACGTGCGCGGTGGGAGATGGATGGGCGAGCGCCGGG
>NW_009647418.1:4456753-4457882 GCF_000708025.1 Charadrius vociferus
CCGCCGGTCCCGGGGTCCCCTCGGCGGCTGCGTGGTGGGATGGCATCGGGGGGGCTGTGTCGGGGCAGCGTTGGGTGTCAGAAGGGTGGCGTTGGGGCGGTATTGGGGCGGCCTCGGCGCAGCATCGGCGTGGCATTGGGTAGGTATCAGGGTGGCATTGGGACAGCATTGGGGTGGCGCTGGGATGACATTGGGGCAGTATCGGGGTGGCATTGGGGTGACATGGGGGTCGTGTGTGTGGGTGGCCTTGTGGGGACCTTGGGGTGGCATCAGGGCTGTGTTGGGTGGCATATGGGTGGCACTGGGGCAGTATTGGGGTGACATCATGGTGGTGTTGGGTTGGCATCTGCGTGGCATCGGGGCAGTATTGGGGTGGCACTGGGGTAGCATCAGGATGGCACTGGGGTGGCACTGGGATGACGTTAGAAGGGTATCAGGACGGTATTTATTGGGGCGGCATCTGGGTTTGCATTGGGGTGGCACCGGGGCAGCAGTGGGGTGTCACCGTGTCATCCTCATGGCCACGGTGCCGCCCTCCCCGTGTGCCTCCTGCCCGGCGCCGTTTGCCTTTGCCGCGCCGGTGGACGTGGTGGCACGGCGGTGCATGGCGGCGCGCGGCGCTAATACCTCGTGGAGGAGACAAATGGGAAGTGACACGTGTGTGTGTAGACGGGTATTTGTGGTGACGCTTTGACTGCAGATAATAAAGTGCTCGCCCTGAGGTGATCCAATTCAGCAGCCGCCTCGGCAGAGCCGTGCCGCGCGCCGTCGAGGGGGAGAAGAAAGGGGAGGAAAAAAAGGCCCGTCTGAAATGACATGTCAGCCTAAAAAGGGAACGTGTTAACGGATGAATATCTGGGGACGGCGAAGCCCGGCGCTTCCCTTTGTGCTTTGTCATGAATTTTGTTGTCTTTGCAGATTACGGCTCCTGCGTGGCTGCCGCGCGGGGTTTGCCACCTACGTTTATTCAGATGGATTTCTCCCGCTATTATTACTGCAGTTGGTTTTAATTTAAGCCCCCGACGCCGGGGCGCGTTTCTCTCGGCTCCTCACGCCGAGGATGCTCTGCCGGAGGATGCTTTTGTCCTGGCTCCACGTTGGGGTGCAGGGGTGTCCTACAATGGAGGGG
>NW_009647418.1:4458363-4462116 GCF_000708025.1 Charadrius vociferus
CTGCCCTCCGGCCCCGCGGGGAGGGCACGGGGGTCCTGCCGGGAGCTGCTGCCTGCGGGTCGGGGGCAGCCGGTCCCTGCCCAGGCAGCTTTAGGACCCCAAACTTCAAGGACTTTATTGGTTTGTTAAATGCAGCAGGTTTTGTTTGTTTTCTTCCAAGCGTTTTCCAAATATTGAGGTTTCTTTCCAAGTGTTTCGCAAATATTTAGGGTTTAGCTCTTGGAAAATCTGCTCCCAGTGTTGCAGGCAGAGAAAAAAGGGATTTTTTGGATGCTTTTGGAAGCTTTGAAGACATTGGGATCTCCTCACCGCGAGGGGAACGGGCAGCCCGGTCCCAAAGCCAGGGGACGAGCTCTCGGCTCTCGCGGCGTTGAATTCATTTGGAGGCTGCAGCACTATTATTTTTTAATAAGAGCCGTTGGCACGCCGATCACCGAGCGACGTCTCCGGTCCCCAGCGTCTCCTCCTGCCTCCACCCGGCGCTCTCAGCATCGCTCCCCTTCCCACCCCCTCCTGCCCCTGCGCAAATTAAAAATCCTGCCTAATTGCTGCCCTTTTGCTCCGCCAGCTTGGGAAGGCAGAGCAGGAGCGAAACACGAGCTCAGCGCGCTGGAAACACCGGCGCTCTCCTGTAAGAGGGGCAGGAGAGGACGGGGAGGATGGGGAGGACAGGGAGGGAGGGTGAGATCCATCAGGATGCTCGGGGGAAGGCAGGGCGGCCCCTGGGAAATGCCCCGTCCTGGGGTGGGTGGTGATGGGACCCGGTGAAGGCAGGGTGGGGAGAGCCGCCGGGGCTTGGCGTTGCCGTTCAGGGCAGAAAACCACAGCCAAGCTCTCTGGCAATCCTCCTGGTGGCATTGGGGCAGTATCAGGACGGCATTGGGGTGACATGGGGGTTGTGTTGAGGTGGCCTTGGGGGGATTCTTTCCGGAGCCCGAGCTGGCCGCTGCAGCCCGCTCGGCATCCCTGGCAAACCCTCCTGGGCATGCATTAGCCCATCCACGGTGCCGAACCGCAGCCCTGACCGGGTGCCGGACACCACTGCCCGAACAGACCGGCACAGGGAGGAGGAGCTGGGTCGGCTCAGCCGTGCCGGCAGCGGGAAGCAACCTGTGCTCCGAAGGTACCGGCACAGGTTGCCCAGTGGCACAGGATCCCCAGTGCCAGACTGGTCCCGCTGGGCGGCTCTCGCCATCTCACCCTCCCCGGGATGGGGTTCCCCCCGAGAGAGGGGGTGTCCTACTGACGGTTGCTGTCTGCGGCGGAGCAGCCGGGATGTGCCCGTGGTTTGCCCGGGGCTGTGCGGTGGCAGGCGGAGTGCGGCAGCCCCGGCGGTTGGGGCAGCCCTGGCATCAGCTCCGCTCCTCTCTGTAAAGGGACAAAGAGTGTTTTCTTTTGGGGCGGTGGGGAAGCAAGACCCGAGCGAGGCGCCAGGTAGCTTCCAGCCGTGGCTTTGCCTTCGGCAGCTTTATAAAGGTTTATCTCCGAGATCACTTCTTCCATTTGTTGCAAAATATTGTAGTGCTTTCGATGTGTAAAAATAAGGTTTGTCCCATCTTATCTCGCAGAGGAGCGAAGGAATGGAGGAGGGGGGGGGGGCTCCTCCTGTGCAGGCAGCGCATGTCTCTCGTGTCAGCTGTTAACTGGTTAGGTGCTACGTGCTGCTGCCACAGCCCCGCTTTGCTTGTCCCTGCTCTGTCCTCCCACAGGGCTGCGGTTCTGCTGGTGCTGATCCCCAGGACATACCCTCACTGTGCACCCTGATGTCCCGCTCGCTGTCCCCTTCCAGAGTGGGGCAACCATCCAGGGAGCGCAGCGTCTCCTGCAGCATCATGGCCTGAAAATTAAAGCCATAAATTGCTGGTGCGTGAGCTTACCGTCCTCCAGGGAGGCGGGGAGCTCAGCCAGGGATGCTGCTGCTGGCACTGGGGACACCCAGCGGGATACCCAGGGCAGCTGGGATTGTGGGAGTCGCGTGGAGCATCCTTCCTGGTGCTGAGCATCCTTCCTGGTCCTGAGCATCCTTCCTAGTGCTGAGCATCCTTCCTGGTCCTGATCGTCCTTCCTGGTCCTGAGTGTCCTTCCTGTCCTTCCTGGTCCTGAGCATCCTTCCTGGTCCTGAGCATCCTTTCTGTCCTTCCTGGTGCTGAGCATCCTTCCTGGTCCTGAGCATCCTTCCCGGTGCTAAGCATACTTCCCAGTGCTGAGCATCCTTCCTGGTACCGAGCATCCTTCCTGGTCATGAACATCCTTCCTGGTACCCAGCATCCTTCCCAATGATGAGCATCCTTCCTGATGATGAGCATCCTTCCCAGTGCTGAGCATCCTTCCTGGTGCTGAGCATCTTTTCCTGGCACCGTTTTGATCCCACAACTGCTTTAACCAAGCAGACACTGATTGCCAGAGCCCCGATGCTGCCGCTTCTGTGAGCTCCTCGGGTGCCGAATTGTTCGCCTGACTGACAGCTGAGCAGCCCAGACAGGTCTATTATTTCTATGGGGCCCGGGCCCCGCGGGCCTGCAATTTAGGTCTGCGCTATTAACCCTGCCTTGTTCTCCACTTTATAACCGCTTTAGTGCCTTTAAAAGTGTACAGTTAAAATCAGGGTTAATTAGGGGCCCGGCAGCTGGGCTTCGCGGCGCCCATTGTGTCCCAGTGGAGCTGGGGCCAGGGGTAATTGGGGACTGTTGTGGGTTTGTGCCGGCCGACTCCCGCGCGGCACAAGCCCCAGATCATAGGCCTCCGGCTAGCCTTAGTCTCTCCTGCTGTATGGATGTCTTCGGTGAGCTTCCTTCCCCCCTTTCTCCCCATCTTTCCTTCTTCCCCCGGCCCTCGCGGGCTGTGGCTGCAGCTGGGCACAGCTTGGGGGACCCCAGGGATGCTGGGGATGCTACGGATGCAGGGGATGCAGGAGATGCTGAGGATGCCACAGATGCAGGAGATGCAGGAGATGCCACGGATGCCACAGATGCAGGGGATGCAGGAGATGCCACAGATGCCACAGATGCAGGGGATGTAGGAGATACTGGGGATGCCACAGATGCAGGGGATGCAGGAGATGCTGAGGATGCCACAGATGCAGGAGATGCAGGAGATGCCACGGATGCCACAGATGCAGGGGATGTCGGAGATACTGGGGATGCTACGGATGCAGGAGATGCTGGGGGTGCCACAGATGCAGGGGATGCAGGAGATGCTGGGGTGCCACAGATGCAGGAGATGAAGGGGCTGCAGGAGATGCTGGGGATCCCCATCCCCGTCAGACATTTTGTACAGACCTGGCTGCTCCGGGCATGGCGGGGCTGGAGCTCCCCGACCCATAAACCGAGATTTATTCTGGATCACGGCACCGGTGAGGTCTGGGATTTACATCTGTGTCTCGAACCGGGTTTGGTGGCCAATTTGCTAAAGTAAAAAGTTGTTTAGCTGGAGGCGTAATCTTATAAGCCTGTGCTGCCATTATAATGGCTTCTCGTTTCTGCCTGGCTTTCCAATAATGCTTTGAGCAGAAGCTCGGAGTAATATAAAAAGCCATCGGATTATTACTGCAGGCGATGCATTTTCCATTTACAGTAATAAAATACTGAAGAAACAAAACAATTTAAAATTCCAATAAAATTCAAAACAAATCTTTGGCTGCTGAGCAGATTCAATTATTTAGCTGTTATTGAGTGCAGGCTGGAAAAAATAGAGCAGCTCAGGGAGGGAGGGGGGAGCCCGGAGCCGGGGGTGTGCCGGCCGCATCCCGTGGGA
>NW_009647418.1:4462650-4465388 GCF_000708025.1 Charadrius vociferus
CCCTCCCGGCCGGCTCGCCGTCGGCCGTGGCGCTCCACGGGCACGTGCCGGCACCGGGGCTCGCGGGCGGGATGCCCTTGGGCAGGATCGGCTCACCCGGGCAGGCAGCTCTGGGGGGCTGCATGGGGCCACCCCAAAAGCATCTCCGGGAGAGCCGGTGCTCGGGCCAGGGTTTTGGTGACTCGTGCCGGGGAGCCACGGTGCCTGCGGACGATGCTGCCTCCCTCCCTCCACCAGTGGCCCCTTTTTTTTTTTTAACTATTTTTGCTTGGAAAGGAGCGTTTCGGTGGAATGGGCTCATTAGGGATTCTGCGAGTGTCACCAGCTAATTAGTGTCATGTTAATTGAGTATTCACGATGCTGCCACCTCCAAGGACAGCAGTGCCGGCATGAAGGGGAATGCAGATGTGCGTGGCTGGTGGTGCCGGGCGGTGTGCCGTGCCTTGCCATGCCGTGCCGTGCCGCGCCGCGCCATGCCACTGGGCAGGTGGGGTCCCGCTCGCAGCCCCCTGTGCCCGCTGGCTCAGGGGGTGCCCGTGCCCAGCGGCGCCCAGTGTGCATGTTCGCCTGCACCCGTGCAGCTCGCTGACTGCTCTGCAGGTGCCACCGGGGCTCGGGAGCTTTGTGGGGGTTCACCGGTTGATGCCCGGGAGGTGCCCAGCAGGGCTGACGGCACAGCCCGGGACGCCGCGTGCCTGCACGTGTCCTGCCGTAGGGAGCTGCTGATACCATGCCTCCTGTCTCCCGACAGCTACATTAAATCCTACTCAAAAGCCCTGGTTTTAATTGGCTTAATATACTCGTTAATAACAATGTCTATTTAAGACACCTGTAAAAAGCCCATAACATTAGCTTAATGGGAGGAATGGCTGGCGAACACTCTGCCGTTCTGCCTGTTAAATTACCGCTGCACCGCTTTGATGGAGAGCGGCCCCGGCCTCGCGCCTGCATCTCCCGGAACATCACTCTGCTGCCCGGGGGGGTAACATGGAGTCCTGCAGCTGCCCGTGTGCCCACCTCCCCCCGAATCCTGGGTTTAACCTCCCCCCAAATCCTGAGTTTAACCTCCCCCGGAGTCCTGGGTCGAACCTCCCTGTGAATCCCGGGTTTAACATCGTGCCCGGTTCCTCCAGGTGTGCCCACGCGTGCCTGCAGCCACGGGCACCGCGCCGGAGCATCACTCGGAGCAGGACTGGGACAGGCATTGCAGGCCAATTTAACGACTTATTTCGGTGTGTTAAATGCACCTGATGGCACAGCTCTTCTGCAGGAACTGCGTCACCCAGCACATGGTGGCGTCAGGAACCGCTGATCCCGGTGGCACACGGAGCGAAGCACTCCCAGCATCCCAGCAGGGATGCCTGCAGTCCCCTTCCCCCGGGGAACCGTGGGGCTGCGCAGCCTGGGAGCCTCCAAAATTGCCGGGCGGCACGGGAAGGGTCCCTGGGAGGGCTGGGCGCTCCTCGGTGGGGGGCACCAGCCCCAAACCCCCCCGATTTGACCATCTCTCCCTTGCAAAACCCGGCTCAGGGTCTGGCATCCCCGGGGTGCTGCAGACATCGCCCGGCTGGTCCGGGAGTTTTGGGACCAGCATAGGAGCAAGCATCGTCCCCCGTGTGCCGGCATGTATGTGCATGTGTGCACGCGCGCGCGTGTGTGTGTGTGGAGATTTTAAACACCTAATTTATTCCATCTATTAGATAGATTTTGTAGATTTAATCATTTTCACAGTTGGTGGCTCATTGGATACTCAAGATAAACTCCAAATGAAAGTATAATGGGTACGACAAATGAGTTTTCACACCAGAATGGCAGAAACTTGCTCGGGGAAGAGCTTGAAAGGCACAAAAATATATACATATATAATTTTTTTTTTTCTGCAGTGGCTTTTGCTGACTCCAGTAGGTTACCACAGTTAATTTCACCAGTTTTGTTCATCTGTAAAATTGCATAAAAGTGACATTTTTGTGCTCATTATAGGAACTGCTGATTTATGGCTGGTAAATGCAATGCTTTTCCATTTTTGGTGAGGTTCTCGTAGCAGCGCAAAGCACCCATGAAATTGCTTGTATAATGTAGTTTAAATCCAATCTCGGAGAAAGATTCCCCCGTTGGGTAAAGTGACATTTCCATTCTCCACACCGAGTTTATTTTAGGCCACTTAGAAGTGACTCCGGCAGCAGGAGGGGGCAAGTTGGTGCCCTGACCTGGTTTCCGCTGGGAGCGGGTGCGAGCCGGGGAGGGGCGATGGGCGCCGGGTCCTTCTCCTCCCGGCGGCGCCGCATTCACCCTACGCTTTGCTCCTTGCAGGCGAGACGGCGGCACCCATGCATTCCCCGCGCTACCCCAGCCCCGCCGAGCTAGACGCCTACGCACAGAAGGTGGCCAACAGCCCGCTGACCATCAAGATCTTTCCCACCAACATCAGGGTCCCCCAGCACAAGCACCTTAACCGGACGGTCAATGGCTACGACACCACGGGGCAGCGCTACAGCCCCTACCCCCTGCACGCCGGCGGCTACCAAGGTCTCCTGGCCATCGTGAAAGCCTCCGGCAAAAGCGTGGTGAAGAACTCGGAGGGGAAGCGGACTAAGCTCTCGCCCGCCCAGGTCGGCGTCGCTCCCTACCCCGCGTCAAGCACTTTAGCTCAAGGTCCCTCCTGCGCCGGGCAGCTGAGCTACCACGGCGGCCAGAAGCAGCTGGAGGGTCCCGTGCCACCCCACGTGACGGGGGCGGGC
>NW_009647418.1:4465874-4466241 GCF_000708025.1 Charadrius vociferus
GTCACACCCCGCCGCCCGAGCTGGGGCCCGGCCCCCGCGAGCTGGGGGTCCCCCCCGCCGAGGGGGCTGCCCACAAGACGCTCTGCAATACCTCCATCCTCAGCAGCAGCCTCCAGTCCCTGGAGTATCTCATCAACGACATCCACCCGCCCTGCATCAAGGAGCAGATGCTGGGCAAGGGCTACGAGACCGTGTCTGTGCCAAGGCTCTTGGACCACCAGCACGCCCACATCCGCCTGCCCGTCTACAGATAAGGAACCGATGCTGCTTTTCCCAAACCCAGGGCGAGGACTTCGGCACGAGCCGTGCTCCCTTCCGGCACCGCGCGGGTACCGGACCGTGGCGGCGAGGGCGGGAGGGGGCGGGG
>NW_009647418.1:4467481-4467755 GCF_000708025.1 Charadrius vociferus
GCCCCCAGCCTCCGCCTCGCACCCGAAGGGTGGCTGGGCAAGGCGGGCGCACGTGGGCCAAATCCCCGAGGATTAGGGCTGCGGCCCCACGTGCTCCCATGGGATGTTCACCCCTCGCAGCCCCGTGGGATGCTCACCCCCTGTGTTCCCATGGGATGCTCTCCCCTCGTGTTCCCATGGGATGCTCACCCCCCGTGTTCCCATGGGATGCTCACCCCTCATAGCCCCGTGGGATGCTCACCCCCCGTGTTCCCATGGGATGCTCACCCCTCGT
>NW_009647418.1:4468015-4468707 GCF_000708025.1 Charadrius vociferus
CCCCCCGTTTTCCCGTGGGATGCTCACCCCCCGTGTTCCCATGGGCTGCTCACCCCTCATAGCCCCGTGGGATGCTCACCCCCCGTGTTCCCATGGGATGCTCACCCCTCATAGCCCCGTGGGATGCTCACCCCTCGCGCTCCCATGGGATGCTCTCCCCTCGTGTTCCCATGGGATGCTCACCCCTCGTAGCCCCATGGGATGCTCACCCCTCACACTCCCGTGGGATGCTCACCTCTCGCAGCCCCAAAGGCCAGGTGATGGGCACCGAGTGGGGGGGATCAGGTACCACATCCCCATCCCAGCACTGGTGGCTACCACCGGTCCAGCGGTGGCATCTCCACTGCCATCCATCATCTGCGGCAAGTTTGCCACCGAGTTGCCCCCACCCCGGCAGGAGGGTTCCCGGTGCCGGGGCAGGATGGGGGCTCTCTGGCAGCCCCGCTCCGGCTTGTGGGGGGGCTGCTCTCCCCTAACCCAGACCACCCCCCTGCTCTGCCCCGGCGGCAGCTTCCCAGCCCAAACAATGAGCCAGTTGCATTAGGATAATAGTATTAAATCCCAAATAGCTCTGGGCGGAGGGCTCGTCTCCCCGGCCCCCGCGTCCCGCGGCGGTGACATATGGCGTGCTGTTATCCCGCCCGGGGAGGGGGCTGAGGGCAGCGGGGGGCTCGGCCTAGTGCTTGCACCCC
>NW_009647418.1:4468856-4469620 GCF_000708025.1 Charadrius vociferus
CGGCAGAAACCCACGGCACGGTTGCAGGAGCGCTGCCTGCTGCGGGTGTCCGGCAGCGGGGAGCAACCACGACCCACACCGCGGCCCCCACCCGGAGATGTGCACGGGGGGGACCCCCAAAACACAGCAGGGCCGTGGCCGTGGGTCGGGAACCCACAACAGGAGGCAGAGGGCAGGTCTGCTGGGAGGGGGGGCAAAGCTTTATTGTTCTTATTTTTGGCCCCTGTGCCGCTCCCCCCAGCCCTGCCGGGGATGGGGACAGGGCTGGGGACAGGGACGCAGCCACGTGCTGCAGCCGGGGAGCGCGGCTCCATTTGTCTCGTTTGCTCTCTTGCCATAACGGCGGCGCGCGTGGTTCTGCCGATATTTATGGCGTGCCGGGAAGGGACCGCTCCGTCACCGGCAGCGAGCGGCGTGACAGCCGATCCGGGGAACAAAGAGAAATTGGGACAAAAGGAAATTTTCACAGAGGTTAACGTTACTGGGTGGGGGGGGGTGGTGTGCACACACACACGTGTGTGTGCGCGCGCGCGCCATTGCCTGCTTGTGCCTTAAAATTAGTCCGGCTGGAGGAAAATATTTGCTTAGATCTTTTGTCATTTAAAAGATGCCACATCGAAAGAAATGCGAGGCTGAAGTATGGCGGTGCTTCAAGGGGTGATGGGGGTGAGGGGGGGGGTCCTGCTGTGTCGGGCACGGGGTGGCAGCACCGGTGACAGCCCCAGGGCTGCACGGCATGGCCGGGGCCGCCCCCCCCTGGGCCC
>NW_009647418.1:4469667-4471691 GCF_000708025.1 Charadrius vociferus
CCTTGCCGGCGTCTTCGGTGGCCCCAGGAGAAACTTTGCTCCGTTAGCGGTGCCCCTCGGAGAGGAGGGGGGGGATCCATTAGCGCTGCCTCCATCATATTTCCCCACCTCGCCATAAATCAGGGCGAGCGGCTGGGAGCGACGGCGCGATCCATCTTTGCCGGTCTCGAAGTCATTACATTTCATTAGGAGGTGCGCGGGGTTTTTATTATTTAGCAGGTTAATTCTGCCCTCAGCCAGCTCCTTCTTGCAGGAGGATTTCGCTGTGCACGGGAAGACTTCAAACGTGTGATGCAAAATAAATGGGTCCATCCTTGGCGGGCACCTGCCTCCACCCAGGACGGCTGCAGCGGTGGCTCCGGCGGGTGCAGGTGGGTCAGTGGGGACCCAAAATGCGCGCGGACACCATCTGGAGTGTCTGCCCCCCCCCGGCTCCAAGATGGGGTTTGGCACACCGAGTGAAGCCGTCGCCACCCATAGTCCCACCCCGCCCCCGCCAGCACCCCACCAGCGCTGCGGGAATACACCGGGGGAAATGATGCCGTTCCTGGTCTGCAAATATCTTCCTATTAAAATAATAATAATAATAATAATAATTTCTAAGGCAGGCGTGCATGAGACATATTAAACTTAGCGGCTGCCTTTGCTATTTGAGAGTGAGGAGAAGAGACAGGCAGTATAAATTGCATGGCTGCAAAAGGACTTAAAAAAACCCATCTCTCATTTTGATTGATATTAGCTTCACAAATTAAGCTTTAGATTTATCTAAAAATAAATTTGCTTCCGCGCTCCGCATTCTGGATGACAAGCGCTTTTCTCTTCCCTTTGTTGGGTTTGTCATCGCTGGCAGGGCGGCGCGGGAGGGAGCCGTGCCCAATTCCCCCCACCACCACCACCTCCGTCCCGCTGCCCCCGGTGTCCCCCGCCTCTGCGGCCATGCCCGAAGGCAGAGAGCGCGATACCTACGGGCTTTGCAGGTCGGGGTGTAGAAGGGCCGATGGCAAACCCTGCAGCCCCGAAGGTGGCCGAGGCACCCTCTGCTGGGATGTCACCGTGGTGGGCGCAGTGTCCCCATCCCCACTGAGCCATCGCAGGGTCCGGTGTGATGGCACGGGGTGCTGGGACACAGCGACATCCACCCTTCCTACACCCTAACCAGTTTAAACCCCGCTCACGCACAGTCCCTCGGCTTCGGGACATTAGAATTTGCACAGGGGGGAGTGGGAGGATATTGGTTTATTTCCAGTTACGCTGGAAAAGCCCCTCTCCAGCGCCAGAGCTGGGGGCGGCCACGGCGCAGAGCCCGTCTCCGGCACGCCAGGCAGCCCAGCCCCGCGCCGGGGGTCCCCCAGCCTGTTGTCCCCATGTCTGGGGGGGGGGACCGGCCGCCCCGCGGGGCGAAAGCAAAGTTTATCATTTTCCAATACCAGGCGGCGTGAAAGCAGGAGCCGGCTCAGCTCCTCGTGCCATTATGCGGCGAGCCAAGAGCTGAAACCTCAGCCTCTCCTAAGTAGTGATAATGAAACTTATTCATTCCCTCACCCCGGGGAAATACTTAAACCACAATATGAGAGATATATGTAAATCACATTTAAACGGAGACAGTGCAGTTAAAGCTAACGGCGAGTAATCAGGTTTGAAGATGAAGTGTCCCCTTTCCTGCTACATCATTTGCTCAGCGAGCTGGGCTGCCTCCAGGGGCCTGGCCAGGCTCTCTGCCACCATGTCACTGGGCCACCGTACCGTCGTGCCACTGGTGCCCACCCAAACTGGTCCTTCAGACCTACACAAGGTCCAGCTGCAAAAGGAAACTGCGCCGTTGCAGGCGGCTGCGAAGGGACATGAGCAGAAAAGGAGCACCTTGGTTTAAAGAGGAGGGATGGGGTGGGATGGGATGGGGATGGGGATGGGGATGGGATGGGGATGGGGATGGGGACGGGGATGGGGATGGGGGTGTATGGGGACAGAGATGAGGATGTATAGGGACAGAGATGGGGCAGAGATAGGGATGGATGGGGGGGGGG
>NW_009647418.1:4472069-4473173 GCF_000708025.1 Charadrius vociferus
CCTTCAGCCCCATTCCCTGCCCGACAGCAGAGCAGCGGGGCAGGAGTGGGTCGCCGGCCTCATCCTGCGGACCCGCATCCCGCTGGCCACTCCCCACTGGAGGACGGGACAAGGGCTGCGGAGGGACACCGGGGCAGGCGCCCCGCTAGGCTGCAGCCCCTCGGTTTGCCCCCGAGCCGGTTCCCCCCCATCCCACCGCCCGCTATGGGGCCGCAGCCCGGTGCAGGCTCCCCCCTGCCGGTGGGGCCGGTCGGCATTGCGTGGAGTGCGGTGCCCTCCAGTGGAACTGCAGCCGCAGCGGGATGCAGCCGCGCATCCCTGGCCCTGCGCCGCAGCCCTGTGCTGCGCCTGGGCACTGCAGCCGTGCACCACAGCCGTGTATTGCACCTGTACGCTGCAGCCATGCACAGTGGCCATGCACTGCAGCCATGCACCGCAGCCATGTATTGTCCTCGTATACTGCAACCATGCACTGCAGCCACGTATTGCACCTGTACGCTGCAACTCTGCACTGCAGCCATGTACTGCAGCCGTGTGCTGCACCTGTGCACTACAGCCGTGCACCATAGCTATGCACTACAGACATGCACCGCAGCCATGTACTGCAACCGTACACTGCAACCATGCACTGCAGCCGTGTATTGCACCTGTAAACCACAGCCATGCACCGCAGCTGTGTGCTGCGCCTGTGCGCTGCAGCCATGGACTGCACCTGTACACCACAGCCATGCACCGCAGCCGTACACTGCAGCCGTGCACTGCAGCATGTACTGCACGTGTACACTGCAGCCGTGCACCACAGCTGTGCACTATAGTCACGCACTGCGGCCATGCAGCATAGCCGTGCGCTGCAGCCGTGCGCCGCAGACATGTGCTGCACCTCTACACTGCAGCCATGCACCACACCACGCACCGCAGCCATGCACCATAGCCAGGTACTGCACTTGTACACCGCAGCCATGCACCGCAGCCACCCAGCATGGCCGTGCAGCATACCCATGTATCGCAGCCGTGCAACAGCAGCCATGCACCACCGGATAAGCGTGGGGGTGCCGGGGCCGGGATCTCCCCGGCAGAGCAGCCAGGGCTGTGAGGGCAGCGCTG
>NW_009647418.1:4473208-4473452 GCF_000708025.1 Charadrius vociferus
AGCGGGGCGGGAGCTCAGGGTGTTGGGTGCCCATCCATTGCCAGCATGGCACGACACGGCACGGCACGGCGCAGGGAGCAGCATGCTCCTTCCTCCCTCCCGGCGACCCGCCTGCAGCGGCGCTCTGCCAGCCGCAATCAGCCAACGCCAGGAGGATGCGGCGGTGGCAGGTCAGTCTTTATTACTAAATAAATAGTCGTATAAATCTTGTGCAAAAACGTGTGGCAAAAAACCATTGGCCTCG
>NW_009647418.1:4477508-4478112 GCF_000708025.1 Charadrius vociferus
GGCGGGGGTTGGTGGGGCGCCTCCCCCCCCCGCCACTGGCAATGCCACCTGCCTCCAGATTACTACAAACTACCCAGCAAAGGAACACACGGTGCCGGCACCCCGAAATGCCGCTCGCTGTGGTGGGAGAGGCTCAGCTGCTCCCAGTTCCCGGATCCCCCGGTCTCCCAAGGGCACCTGCCTTTACCTGAAGCACCAGCGGCGGTCAGGCGTCCCATCGGTGCCCTTCCCCACCGTGACCATCTCCCCCGAGCGGAAAGCTCTCCGCAGGAACACAGGGAAGGAGCGCTCGATGTCCAGGATGGTGGTGGCCCACTGCCGGGGACACCAGGGACCCCTCAGCCACTTGGGGACGGAGGCACGGGGGTCCCTCGCGCAGGTGGTGCTGCTTTGATGGAGCTTGGGGTGCTGCAGTGCAGCTCCCGGGGCGGTACCTGCAGCTTCCAGATGTGCTTGCTCTCCTTGGAGACTTGGCCCACGGTCTCACCCATGAGAGCGATGAGCATGTTGAGGAGCAGCACGAAGGTGAGGATGATGTAGGTGACGAGGAGGATGATGAAGACGCCAGGGTACTTGGCACTTTCGAGCATCTCCAGGTCACCCA
>NW_009647418.1:4478197-4478952 GCF_000708025.1 Charadrius vociferus
ACCACAGGACTCACTGCTGGAACACGGGTTGAGGAGAGACACCAAAGCTGCAGGAGAAGGGACCGGGATGGTGAGTCCACAGGGGCGCTGGCAAGGATGGGGCCCATAACAGGCCCCCCACGCTGCTCCATGTTGGCCAAACCCCTCTCCACCACAGGAGAAGGCAGATGGGACGGAGCGGGGACTCAGCAGCCCCCTGCGCGGCTGTGCCGTGCCGCAGGGCCGCTCCTGGCCCCCGGCTCGCCGGCCAGGCGCCTACCTGATGCGTAGCCAATCATGAAGAGCAAGTAGACCAGGAGGAAGCGGAAAAGGTCTTTGAAGAGGATCTGCAAGCGATGGACATGGGGGTGAGATGTGCTGGACCACGGCGCCCAGCCGTGTGCTGGGGCACCATCGCCGAGCCATGCTGCGGGGACGGCAGGGCTGAGAGCAGGGCATGGGTGAGCCACAAGAAACCCTAAAGAAAGCACGGAGCACCCTCCTTTTGGGCCACACATCCATAGGAGGCCCAGCCTGGCTGGGGAAGGAGAAGAATCCCCCGACCCCACCAGACCTTCTGGATCATGATGCTGTAGGTCCCCGTCAGCTTGAGCCCCCGGGTGAAGTACAGCGCGTTCATCCAGCCCAGGACCAGTGCGAAGACCATGACAGCCAGGTACGCCTCAATGCCACCCAGGTACAGCCCCGCCGTGACGATCACCAGCACCGAGTAGATGAAGCTGGAGGAGAACCGACGTCAGACCCTACACTGGCAG
>NW_009647418.1:4479673-4481969 GCF_000708025.1 Charadrius vociferus
CCCCTGCGCGGCTGTGCCGTGCCGCAGGGCTCCTCCTGCCCCCAAGCCCCGGCTCGCCGGCCAGGCGCCTACCTGATGCGTAGCCAATCATGAAGAGCAAGTAGACCAGGAGGAAGCGGAAAAGGTCTTTGAAGAGGATCTGCAAGCGATGGACATGGGGGTGAGATGTGCTGGACCACGGCGCCCAGCCGTGTGCTGGGGCACCATCGCCGAGCCATGCTGCGGGGACGGCAGGGCTGAGAGCAGGGCATGGGTGAGCCACAAGAAACCCTAAAGAAAGCACGGAGCACCCTCCTTTTGGGCCACACATCCATAGGAGGCCCAGCCTGGCTGGGGAAGGAGAAGAATCCCCCGACCCCACCAGACCTTCTGGATCATGATGCTGTAGGTCCCCGTCAGCTTGAGCCCCCGGGTGAAGTACAGCGCGTTCATCCAGCCCAGGACCAGTGCGAAGACCATGACAGCCAGGTACGCCTCAATGCCACCCAGGTACAGCCCCGCCGTGACGATCACCAGCACCGAGTAGATGAAGCTGGAGGAGAACCGACGTCAGACCCTACACTGGTAGCCACCACCAGCTACTGCCCCTTGCAAGCCCCAGGGGTGCTGGGGCTCAGGGAGGGCCCGGGGGGTCCCCACGTACTAGAGCAGCTGGAAGGAGCCATCTATGAAGAAGGAGTTCACGCCTGGGCACTTCTTCATGAACAGATCTTTGATCTGGGGGAGAGAAGGAGAGGTTGGAGTGGGGGTCAGGGGAGCAAGCCCCTGCACGGCAGGGTCCCGGTGTCCAGAGGGGGCATTGCGGCAGGGGCTGATGCCTCGGGACACGGGGGTCACCCCAGAGTCGCTCCTTGTATGGAGACCACGAAGGTCGGGCTATCCCACAGGAAGACCCCCCCCCGCCTCACTGCACTGACGTTTGTGAAGAAGAAGAGGATGCCGGTGAGAAGGGTGATGATCTCCCCCGCCAGACGCAGGTAGTCGACGGTGGTGGTGTACGGGTAGGGGGGCTGTGGGGAAAGGACAGAGCTGAGCTGCTCCACCATCCCAGGGCAGGCAGGGCTGCTTGGGGCAGAGACCCAGCAAACCCCCCTGCCAGGAGGCGCTGGCCCATGGGGCTGTGCCGCGGTGCCGCAGGACTCACGGGGCCTTCCATGGGGCGGTAGTAGGCGACGAGGGTGAAGATGACCATGGCGCAGAGGTAGGAGACCACGCTGATGTAGAAGGACACGGCCCCAAACTTGCGCCACTTGTCGCGCAGCAGCTCGTTGATGGGCTCCACAGCCAACATCTCGTGGCGGTTCTGGTGGGACACAGGCGGCGTCAGCGGCGTCCCAGCCCCGTGGACCCCCCAGCCCTCCCCAGCCCCCACGCACCTCTATCTTGCTGTTGTAGACGAGAATCTCCAGCACGGACACCTCCTCCCCGCAGGTGTCCAACGAGGAGAGGTCGTAGAGGGAGGAGTAGACGGGGCCGTACGCCCAGTCCTTGAACTTCCGTGAGAGGTGCCGGGCGTCCTCGTCCGTGATCTCCCGCCGGATGATGTGCTGGAAGATCTGCCGGAGGGAGGACCGCTCACCCATGGGCCGACCCGCTCCCGGCCCCGCGCCTGCTCGGGGCACCCCGCTCTCCTCCCACCCCACCGCCGGCACATCCCCTCCCGCACCCCAGGGGGATGTCGGGGTGCTCCCGGGGTGCGGGGACGCGGTCACCGCGGGCAGCCCCCCAGGATGCTGCAGCTTCTGCATTTTTAACGACCCCCCTGCCCACACCGCCGGAGGATGAGGGCAAGTGAGGGGAGAGGACGGGATGAGCCGAGGACCTGCGGTTAATTAGGGAAAGGCTAATCAACCAGGTTAATAGGCTGCATGTGCATATTTCCAGCACCATCTGCAGAGGGAAGCCGTGCTGCTCGCTGCTGGCAGGGACATGCACTGAGTGCGACAGGGCTCAGCCCTCGCAGACGGGGACAGCAGGGTGGGCAGACTCATCCCAGCTCCAGGGGGGGGGGGCAGCGTACCCCGATCTTGCCAGTCTTGGCGGCCATCATGAGTGGGGAGAGGCCGTCGTTGTTGAGCAGCGCCTCCAGGTTGGTGTCGGGGAAGAGCTTGGCACACTTGACGAGGAGCAGGTCGTACATCTTGGTGACGAACTTGGTGTTCTCGCGGGTGTTGTCAGCGATGGCGACCAGGGCGTGCAGCACGGTGTTGCCCCGCGAGTCCTGGCGCCGCAGGTCCGCCTGCTTGTGCCCGTTCTCCGTCAGGTAGTGCACGATGTGGGGCTGTGTGGTGCAGGC
>NW_009647418.1:4482028-4483128 GCF_000708025.1 Charadrius vociferus
TCGCCCTTGACCCACCGCGAGGGCATCCCCGGGGCTCACCCTGGGTGGCCCCCCGGCTCCCTCCCCGCTCACCGAAGTAGAAGTAGCCACCCTCGTCCTTGGGCTGGAAGAAGCGCCCGCGGGCCTGGGCATGCACGTCCGCTCCCTTCTCCACCAGCAGCTCCACGTAGTGCTTGCAGCGGCGCTCGATGGCGATGTGCAGCGCTGTCTGACCTGCGCCGCGGGCGCCCGTCAGCCCCCTCCTCACCCCATGATGTCCCCCGTGTCCCCATTCTTCCCTGGGTCCCTGCTGCTCCCGTCCCCAAGAGCCTCCCAGCCTCCCCAGGGTCCTCGCTGCTCCGCTCCCCGAGCCCTCCAGCATCCTCCATCCTCCCCTGGGTCCCTGCTGCTCCAGTCCCCAAACATCCCTGGGGTCCCCCGTGCCCGGGCAGGGCCGGGGGTGGTCCTACACCCCCCCTACCTCGGTAGTAGACATCCCTGAAGGGCGAGTTGATGAACTCCCGCATGTTGCCCGTCTTCTCGGCGATGTCAAGGAGAAGGGGGATGGTGTCGTTCCTGCCCCCGCTCAGGTTGAGCAGCGCCTTGGGCAGGCAGGTCTTCCCCGTGGAGGGCTCTGGGAGCGGAGGGTGTTGAAGGGGGACCGGGGTGAACCCCCCCGGGCCACGGAGGTGCCCAGCCCCACACCCCTGCACACCCTGGCCAAATCCCCCGCTCCTCCCGGGCACCGCACGCCACAGCCCCTCGTGTCGGGGCTGCGCATCACCATCCCCACGGGGACGCGGGGACCACCGGTGGCCCAGCGCAGCCCCGATGCCATGGGGGTGCCAGGGCGAGGCCAGCCTCGCGTGCTCACCTCGAAATTCCTCATCCGTGAGGCGCTTCTTGTGGGTGAGGAGGAAGGAGAGGAGCCCATCCAGGCCAGCCGGGGACCCCCGGGAGACGATGTCGAAGAGGATGGGTCTGTTGAAGATCTTGAGGACGGGGGGCGGGTTGGGAGCCGGCCCCTTCGTGCCCGGCGCCTGCTTCCTGCGGGAAAACCACCAGCGCTGGGGACCGGAGCCACTGCCTCAGTTTCCAACCCCCGCCAGGAGCTCGGGGCG
>NW_009647418.1:4483859-4485039 GCF_000708025.1 Charadrius vociferus
CCTGCCTCGTGTGCGTGGCACCCCCTGCCCAAAGCGGTCTCAAAGTGCCACTCTGACAGTCATGGGGGGGTTTGTCACTGTCCCCAGCTGCCTGGCACCCCCATACCCACGGCACTGCACACAGCGTGCCCCAAGGTGTCCCCCAGCCCATCGCTCTCCGCCGGCACTGGGGTGCACGGGCATCCCCGTACTCACTCCGCAACCCTCCTGCGCCAGCGCTTGTTCTCGCTGGGGTGGTGGCGGTAGGTGCCGTAGTCGAAGAGGGAGTCCATGGGGGCTTTCTTAGGCGCGGGGACCACGGCCGACTCGTAAATGGTGGCCTCCAGCAGCTCCATGGGTTTTGGGGCGCCTTTCCGAAAGGCCCCGTGGAATTTCATGCGGAGGTTTTGCTTTCCATCCCCAGCACCGGGGGGGCACCGGGCCGCCTCGGTGGGGGACGGCGTGTCCTCGCTCTCGAACAAGTTGGCCAGCGAGGAGAGTGGGAAGGAGTCGTTCTGGAGGGACCCGTCATCCCCCAGGCCCTCCCCAGCATCGCCCCCAACGGCGCGTGGGGGGTCTTCAGCGTCTGCCATGCTCCCTGGCTGGAGGGAGGGCTGCCAGCAGCCTGTCTGGGCACCTTCCACGAGAGCAGGAGACCTGGAAGAGGGAAACCCAGCGTCATTCCCAAATAACCCATCCCTCCCCATCCTCTCCCATGGGGCACCATGCCCCTGTGCGGGACCCTCCCCGACCCCAGCAGCATTCAGGGCCGGTGGGACCCCCCCAATCCCAGGGTCTCCTGGTCTGCCCCGGCTCTCCTCGCCGCCCACCTACCCGGCCGCGGGGACCCCTCACGTCTGCAGAGGCCCCCACCGGCTGCAGCGCTGCCGGCTTCAAAGCGCAGCCGTAATGGGCGAGGGCGAGCCCGGCCCCGCTGCCTCTCCCTGCTGCGGTCGGCTTGGGTGCAGCCCAGGACAGGGCACAGAGCAGACCCTGTGCGCTCCGATTTGCCGCCCAAGGAAAGAAAACATTCCTGGGATACACCCCGCGCCTAGGGAAGCGCCCGGAGGCAGTGGGATGCTGCCACCGCAGCGGGACTGGGGCTGGTCCTCGATGCTCCATCGCTCTCGTGGCCTCAGGGGGTTTGGTGGGACCTGGCCCCGGGGGGCTGCAGTGCTGGCATGGCCGCGCTGGGCACCGG
>NW_009647418.1:4485063-4485351 GCF_000708025.1 Charadrius vociferus
GGGCTGCAGCCTGCGGGAGGGCAGGAGCAGCAGTTAGGACAAGAAATTATGGGTTTAGGTTGCTCTGAGGGAGATGGGACGGCCGGAGAGCCACGCTACCAGCGTGGAGAGCAAAGCACCGCACGGTGCCACGGGCACTGCCGTGCCGTGCCCACCGTGTCCCTCCGGGCAGGCAGCGATGGCGGGGGCACGGACAGGCAAGGCAGACAGGTGAGTGACCCCGCGTTGTCCCCCAGCCCCGCTTTCCACAAAAACACAGTCGTGATATACATCAGCGCTGAGGCTCGG
>NW_009647418.1:4485705-4487150 GCF_000708025.1 Charadrius vociferus
CACACGGCCCTCCCGCGGAGAGAGGGGCCGAGGGCTGCAAACAGCCCCAAAATCCTGCGGCGGCGGGGGAGCCTCGGGCAGCGGTGTCCGCCTCCCCGCCGTGCTGGGGGACACGCAGCGGGGACGGTGCAGCCCCGGGAGATGTGGGGCAAACCGCAGAGCCGACAGAGTTGCTCCACCTCGCTGACTTTCCTGCCATCGCCCTCTCGGCAAGAAATTCCACAAGCACCTGCCAAAGCCCGCAGGTCCCACAGCCCGACCCCGGGCAAACGCGGGCCCTCGCACGGCCGATTTGTCCTTGGACAAGGGAGAAGAGGGGATTGCCACCCACGCCAAGCCCTGGGGCTGTGCATGGGGACGGAGCACCTACCTCCTCAGCGGTGTTGGGAATCCCAGCCCCCGGGAACAAGGATAGCTTTAGGGAAAAGCCCGAACACGGCACGGGCTGTCACATGCGGCCGGAGCCCAGGACAGAGCCAGGGAGCCACCGCAACAGGACACTGTTCCCCGTTGGAAGTGGTTGGGGACTCAGCTGGGGGCCTCGGCTGGCGGCAGGCAGTCCCAGGGGTGCTGGCGAGCCGGAGCCCGGGGAGATGTGGGGCAGAAGCGAAGGGACAAGTGGAAAGGGCAGGTGGGGCCGGGAGCCGGCGCTGCCACCAGTGACCGGGGCAGGAAGCTCGCGTCGGAAACGACGGGCTCGCTGGCCGGTGCCGTCAACCCGGGCGCTCCCATGAGCACAGCCGCTGCCAGGAAAGGTGTTGTCAATGGGGTTTTATTTGGCTTGTTAGTTATTTGGGTTTTTATTTCTCAGACTTCCTCACCCCACGGAATAAATGAGTCAAGGCGCAGCTCACCACGTGCTCAGGCTCGCCGGCACGGCCCCGGCTCTTGCATCCAACACAAACTCTTCCGACTGCTCCCCGACATGCGCTCCCACCTCTGCACAGCTTTCCACCAACTTACCTCCCAGCCAGACCAGTACCCCCAGTTAGACCCCGCTCCGGCCCACCACAGGGGCACAGATACCGGTGCCGACACCGGGACGCGCAGGGACGTGCCCCGGGCGGGCGACGGGGACGACGCTGTATTAGTGGGTGGTACAGATTTCGCCACATTAAACTGTTCCTCAAACTAAAGCCCGACGGGCTCCGGGTAGGAGTGAATCACTGAAACCACATCGTGTTCACGTTCAGCCCTGGTGGAAACGCTCATCCGGAGCAAACCAGCCACCTTCCAAAGCAAACCGCGCCACCGGGGCCACGCTCACCTGGGCGGGAGCCACGAACTTGGTGTGGTCCAGCGGACGAACTGCGAAGCTGTTGGTGACCCTTTCTCCAAAGGTCCCCGTGGGAACGCACCCAGCACCTCACCCTCCGAGCCGTGAACCCCCAAACTGGCCTGACAGGTTGGGACCCCCCCCCCCGGGGTACCTCGGGGAGGCCAGG
>NW_009647418.1:4487166-4487775 GCF_000708025.1 Charadrius vociferus
CCCCCGCAGCCCGGTCCTCATCCGGGGGGCTCCATCCTGCCCCGGTCCCCGTGTCCTGCCCCTGTCTCCATGTCCTGCCCCAGGGGCTCCATCCTGCCCTGGTGCCCATGTCTTGCCCAGGATCCTGTCCTGGTCCCTGCGTCCTACCCCAGGGCTCCATGTCCTGCGCAGGGGCTCCATCCTGCCCCTGTCCCTGTGTCCTGCCCCGGGGGGTCCATCCTGCCCTTGTCCCCATGTCCTGCCCCGGTCCCCTTGTCCTGCCTGGGGAGTCCATCCTACCCGGGGGGCTCCGTGTCCTTCCTGGGGGCTCCATCCCGCCCTTGTCCCCATGTCCTGCCCCGGGGGCTCCATTCTGCCCGGGTGCTCCGTGTCCTGCCCAGGGGCTTCATACTGCTGTTGTCCCCGTGTCCTGCCCGGGGGCTCCATCCTGTCTCGGGGGGTCCATCCTGCCCCGATCCCCATGTCCATCCCGAGGGCTCCATCCTGCCCCGGTCCCTATGCCCTTCCCGGGGGCTCCATCCTGCCCCGGTCCCCATGCCCTGCCCGGGGGGTCCATCCTGACCCGGGGGCTCAGTCCTGCCCCGGTCCCCATGTCCCGCCCCGTTACCT
>NW_009647418.1:4489159-4489628 GCF_000708025.1 Charadrius vociferus
GCAGCACCGGGGACGCTGCCGCCGGCCACGCTTCATCCCCCGTACCGTGGCAGCCATAAAGCTGGCGGTTAGGACTAGAAACACTTGTTTTTCCTCTTTAGTACAAAAGCTTGGGAAATCCTGTGATGACGTGGGGTACAATTGTTTTATTGCCGTATTCTCAATAGAAAATTAATTATTTTTTTTTTTTTTTTGAAAACAAGTTATCCACTGCAGATCCAGATGAGAATCAAAGTCGCTTGACAGCCGGCAGCAGCCCCAGCTGCCTCAGTGATTAAGACACAGGTAGCACCCGTCACACCTTATTTAAGCCCCGTTAGTGAGCCTCAGGCTTTGTAGCTCAGCTCGGCGTTCATCTTTGTGTACATCTCATAAATCGCATCCAGGATGGGGGTGACCCTCGAGAGAAACTGATGGATCTTCTCGATGCTTTCCTCCTCTTTGACTTCTTTCCCTTTCTCTAACAGCT
>NW_009647419.1:0-7896 GCF_000708025.1 Charadrius vociferus
CACCACTGGGTGTAAAAAGTTAGACACATACAAGGTACTCTCTCGTACAGGTAATAGTTTATGCATTTAAGGGACAGAAGAGCGCATTCAGCGTATGCAATCACGTGCTCCATTTCTGGTATTTCTGTTCATGAGCAAAAATTTGCCACCACTTGTGGACAAAGTGAGTGGCTTTACAATGCAAGCTGTATACACAATTGGCAGTAATCATCACATTGCAGTACTTTCTGGACTGACTGCAGAAGCTTTGTGATCGTCTCAGGTACCTGCTGCCTTCTTCCCAGCACAAATTTCCCATCTGCTCCCATAAGGGATTTACGTATTCTCAAGTCTACAACCACCTTCTCTACAGTGTCATCTCAAATCCCAAAGCCGAGAGGAGCTAAATAAGTGACTGCCCATTTCACTTCATCTGAAATCTGGGACACTGAAAAGCATTTTCTCTTACTTAAGACCAATCTATTTGTGGTACGCTTTCCCTTCAGATTGCATTTCACTCCTAACTGTTACTAGTGATTCATTGTGGATGTCTTCTAAAGAACTCATCAGCCCCAGCAGAAGTGAGAACAATGGGGAGAAACCTGGGACAACTGGAGAATCACTACTTCTCATTTTCAGTCCATGTGAACAACCTTTCAAAATTCATATTTTACAAAGTTTAGATGTTTAAAAATGTAGTTTAAAAAAAAAAAAAAGACGACTTCTAAGTAGCTTGAAGTACCTTGACACTGAAATTAACTCATTATGGGGAATTCTTTTTACGTTAATGAGGAACAAAGAGTAAAGGATCAAACACATTGTCAGAATGATGTAGGTGCTTAGGTTCCCACAGCAGTTTGTCATTTGGTAAATGGTCCCCAGTATTAAAAAGCTCCACTCCCCAAGTTTTTGTATTGTCTCCAACAATAAAACGACTACTTTTTTTTTTTTAAGTCAAATAAGAAATGTTTATGTTCTAACAAACCAAATGAATGTATGGTTATTTTAAAAAATATTTTAGGCTTTTTTTTTTTTTTTTAACTACTACAGCTCTAAAAGGCCCGAGTCTTGATGGGTACTCTTTGGTGTTAGAGGTCCACAAAATGCAGAGGAGAAAAACATAACTGCCCTTATGTAATGAGCTGATTAACACAAGTTAAAGCCTAAAGAAATTGAGACCTTTTTGGGTGCCTTCTAATTGTCAGTAAGACAGGACTGTCCTCCATTTGCAAAGTGCGTTTCTATTTTGTAGAAAATGGGAACATAGTTGACTTACGTTCATTTCCTCAGTTTTAGTAAAATTGTTAGAAACAGTTATTTCTTCCTGTGAAAAAGGAATATTTTCTTCAACTTCAGCTGCTTCCTGGTTACATTCTGTGGTTAAATCCATACACTTCTCCTCAAGGCGATTTTCTGAATGATTACTGACAATATCCTCACTGTCAAGAATCCTTTTCACAGCTGGAAGAGATTTATATCATTTTAACTTAACTGCTCTATAAATGACACAGGTTTAAGCAACAGCAAGTAACAGAGGGAGCAGGAGACAACAATGTCATTCTCCATCCTGCCATATATATATTAAGCTTTCTCCAAAAACTAGAAACCAGAACTATCTATCTGGTAAAAGAGGGAGCCCCACAATAAAATAAAATAAAAAAAAAAAGAAGAAGAAAAAGGAGGAAGGGGAAAACCAGCTGGCAAGTCCATAGAGGAAAAAAAACAAGGGAGGAAAGGGTGGCTGGAAAGGCACTGATAACTAGTTATTCTTCACAGCCTCGATACCAAGGATGCACCATCTTTTAACACAGGAACTCAAGCAGCAGAACCCTATCCTGATTTCAGCTAGGATAGTTAGTTTTCTTTCTAGTAGCTGCTGTGTTTGGTATTTGGTATAAGACGACTTGATATTGTATATTGTTTTAGTTGTTGCTGGTAATATTTGTATTAGTCAAGGACTTTTTCAGCTTCCAAGAGAAGCTGAGAAGGGAGCGTAGGCAGGACAAGCTGGTCAGGGGGATATTCCATACCACACACATCACGCTCAGTAGACAAATGGAGGCTGCCCCATGGGCAGGGATCCACGATCGCTGCTCAGGACAGGCTGGGCAACCAATCATTGGGTATTGTATCATTTTATTTTGTACATCCTTTTACCATTACTATTATTATCATTACAATTATTATCATGATGATGACTATTATTATTACTTTCCTCTTCTGTTACTGTTGTACTAAACTGACTTTTTCTCAACCCACGAGGCTTTTTTTCCGTCCCCTCTTCTCCCTACCCCGTTCCGTAGCAAGTGGCTTCGTGGTCCTAGTTGCTGGCTGGGGTTAAACCACAACAAGCCCATAGCGCAGAAATTAGTAGTGGTGTATAGCATTAAGATAAGTACTGATCTCTCCTCCTAACATTTTAAATTTTAAGTTTTCTCAGTATCTTTATCAAGAACAGGAGCATTCGCTATGCATTTGCTGCAAGAACTTTCTTTAAGGAGGGTATTCTCTCTATGGTTTAACAAAAGTTGGCAGTAACATGCTGGTACTACTTCAGTCTGAGACACCTGTAGTGGTATGGCAAACTACACGTTTTACCTCAGGAGTTCAGCTACCTTAACTCTCATAAGAGCTCCAACACACTGTACGTACATTCACTGTCTGCCTCCGGGGATTCAGAAAGCTGTGGATTTGGTGCAACTGGTACGGCTTTTTCTTCTGACGAAGAGGACGTTTGGGATTCCTGGTGGTTTGTTTCACTTCATGAACAGAAAGAGAGAAATTCATCATCAAGCTTCAAAGCAAACCTTGGAAGAGCTTTACAAATCACTTCCTCACTGTAAAATCGTCAAGTTTCAAAACAGAAAAAATGAAGAAAAAATAGAGAAATCCCTCTACCAAAATATCTACATTCAATCTGTGGCTCGTTTCATGCAATGAGTCAAGGACTTCACATTCTTCCCAGCTATCTAACACTAGAAAATAACATAACAACAGAGTTGTATTAGAATAAAATATTCTTTGTCTTCTGTAGAAAGAGTACAACTGCTATGTTGGAGGTTCAGAACAAACCGAACAGAAGTTTGCACCGGTGGGAGTTACCACTTGCAATCAAGGATTATTTCATTACCAATATTCTCTCTTTATCACTAAGCAGTTGCAGCTTTTGAAGTATCTGGTGAGAAAACTGCTTCCCCTTCCATAAACATAGGGATGCCAATTGAGCACACGCAGGAAATAGAAATTAAGTGTATAAAATACTGCCAGAAAGTATTCAGCCCCCAAAATAAACCGCTAACGTTACGGGAACCTCAGGTGTGATTTTTAGCTACATGGTTTTCAGACAAAAGCGGGGCTTAGGTACGTTCACGGTATCCGCTTAGTAACCCTGAAACTGTAAAAAAGTTTATATAGTCTACTGAATGAAGTCTTTATCACTATACTTAGGGGTCTGCAAGGATTTGAGAACAAAGGCTCAAACTGACAGCTAGTCAGTTTGACTGATATGCATGCCAAATTAGTTCTGTTCACAGACAGAAAGGAATAGAAAAGCCATTATATAGAAGAACACAGGAAAGAATCAAGACCAGGTCAAAATCATAGTTTTCAAACACAGCAAAGCCAGCAGTTACATCTTGTGTGAACCCAAAGATGTATCTATTTTGTAAACTTACCCTTCACTTGCAGTCCCCAAAGTAGCAGCCTCAGCGGCTTTGAACACTAATTTACTGTCCTCAGGAAGGGTAGGACATTCAGCATTTGGTTCTTCCACAAATCCTACAAAAACAGACAGATGCATGACTTCCCTGTCGCACTTCACATCGTTTCTTTTCAAATGCTCATATGATTTTGAAGTGAGCTTTCATGTACTTCATCTAGGAAAGTGATCTAACGAAATAATGCTACCCAGACTTCAAATGCACAGAAGGTCTGAATTATTCTTCTTTCCAGTAAAACAAGAACTCTGACACATAATTTCAGTCAAGAAAACAAAATGACCATTGATACTCTGTTTACAAACTAAACTTGGTATGTTACTGACCTAATACACAAAACCTTCAGAAAACATCCCTCCTTCTTAAAATTGGGTAGCAAGTTTTCTGATTTCTCTTTGGATATTTATCTCATTCCAGCAATCCTTCTCTCCACTCTTGACTCCATTTCCCCCCTTCTACAAGAATGCACCAAAGGTCTTTCCCTGTTCTTGTCTCCAGCGACTGACTGGTGGGAGATGCTGAAACCCAACTGCTTGCTATCCTGTTTTGACCTCAACAGGTTCAACTTTAGAAACATCCTCCTTTTCTTCTTTGTTTCTACTCCTCCAGACCCAGCAATTACCTTTGCAGACAAGATGCGGGACTAGGATAACTTTGCCAGCTCAGCTTAAACAAGAGCTATACTGACTGCCCTCTAATGCTTCCAGAGTACTGAAATTGTACAGAACTCTTCGTACCATAGCCCAGCAATGACAAAGTTTTTTTATGATTCTTTTACGATTAGTACCTTATCATTATTTTTAATGAAAAGCACCTTTGATTTCTTGTCCAAAGGCAAGAGAGCTGAAACAGGACAAGCAAATGGTGCAGTCTGTCTTACTAGAAACACTCAGATCTGGACAAGCTATCTCTTTTCCCCATATACATGCAGTCCGTATCCAGGCACTGCAGTAATTTAAAAAGAAAAGGAGCTGAGGAACTTGAATAGCAACAATCACTCTCCAGGATCCTCCAGAATCACCTCAGACTTCAGACTGAATCAGGATGCATATGACGCACTGATACTGGAGTACACACTGCTACAAACTGTTTCAAGACCTCAGACAGAACTCCCACACTCACATCCACGTCCCAGGAAGAGCAAACTTATTTTACAAAGAGTTGAACAGACTGAGCTCTGTTTGTCAAATGCTGACTGTAGCTGCATTTGCACGTCATCTCCCCATTCCTGCATTACTTTCATTCCCACCTCTTCATCACCGCTCACCAGCTAGTGAGCTACATGTCTTCTAATCTGCCAGCAGTCCTGCTCAGATGAACACGTCCTCAGCAGCTGGACTGGCTGGAATGAGTTGAATTACCAAAGACCAACTGAAGTAGGCTTGGAAAAAGCTGCATAAGCTGTTGAGCCAGCAAAATCAGCAAGCACAGCTGTAATAAGCAGATACACAAGCAGATTCACTTCCACAAAAAAACTGTGTAACTGAGTACTAATGAGGTGGTAAAAAAAACACAAAAAACCCAAAAACAAACAAACAAAAAAAACACCAAAAAACCACAAAAAATCCCCCAAAAAAACAACAACAAAAAAAAAGCAACATTGATCTAGTCAAAGCATGCTATACTATATGTAGGCATACTGCAGCCTACAGAAGCACCCCTAAAACATAAAGGAAAGCCTAAACTTTCAATTTGTATCCCTCTCAAAACTCCCATAGATCACTGCTGCCTCTCAGCTGCAGGTACACACAAGAAATGCCAGCCAACAGCAGTATACATTCATAACGTCTAGGGCACCTGAAGAAGAACCCAAAACACAGTGGCCAATTTAAAAGCCTAGGACAAGGAAGCGCCAAGGACACTTGCAAACACTGATCATTAACCGTTACACCCATCAGTAATTTAACATTCTGAAGACATTTGAAAAATTCACAAACTTAGGTTATCATAGAATGAAACACACCAGTTTCTTTTCTCAGTTCCGATGAATCTGGCTGTTCCATCTGGAAAGGTTTATCTTCAACCATTTCACTGTCTTCTTCCTTCTCCGATTCTCGAACATTGGCAGTTTCTTCAGTGGAAGAATCAGCTGGTTTAGCAGCTATAAAGATGACATCATCCTCAAAATCGCTGGGTGATTCTGCATCGTGATACTCCAAAGTAGTTTGGTCTGACCTAGCAGACAAGTTACTATTCTCCTTGCTGGCATCCATTTTCTCCAAACCATCTCCAGCTATGCTTCCTGAAGATTCTTCCATTTCAGCACAATCATCCTCAGGATTGCTCAGAGTAAACTGGGTTGTTTTATCTCTACTTTCAGACCAAGCATCCTCCACCACTCCATGATCATGCTCAGATGAAGGTCCAGACAGGGCTTTATCATCTTCTGTAACCTTTTTTTTTTAAAACAAAAACAAAAACAAAACCACACACAAAAATTTCACTATCAATACGAGGCATATGCTTTTTGTAAAAACAAGGAAAAAACCCCAAACATATAGCATTTATATTTACGTCATCTCAAGGCTGCTCATTGGGTTCACTACTGTGCTTTCAAGAAGAGGGAGCTTTGTGTACCTAAAAACATAATTCAAGATTTCTCTTTTTTTATGCTTGCCTCTTCAACTTGTACACACTACTGAAATATTTTAGTGTTCACTACATCTGGATCATGGAACAAGTAAATTGATCTAGCCACAATGCAATATTAGTAAGAACTTCATTTAGGAAAGAGAGCCTCTTCTTACAATTGAGTAGCTCTTTATACCAGGCAATAAAAGGTATAATAAAAACAGATTATGACAATTTGTTAAAACACATACGGAAACATACACGTAGACACTAGCACATGCCCCTGTTCTGCCCCTGAGTTTGGTACGTTACTGCAGCAACTGCATGATGAGCTGAATCAGGGAATCCAAGTGAGAGAACAAAAGGAGGAAGAGAAGGGGGCAACTTTCAGATGGACCAGCTTCCATTGACAATTATAAAATGCTGTCGCTGGTGCAAGGCAAAAAGCAAAATAGAGAACTTTAGGGCTGGAGAAGAGACAGCTCTACTCGTCTCTTCATTCAGAGTCTATTTTTGCCATAGCTTAAGCAAATTCAGCCTTGCAAAAAGGGAGACTAAAAGTAAATACAGCTTATGACATTTGTTGCTTTCAGAGATAGTTAATCACAAAGCTTAACAAACCCAAACAACTGGCTCAATCTATATTGCCTTCCTGCCATACTACCACTTGGTAAGGTACAGTGGGAAGCCTGACTAGAAATTTGGAACACTCACAGCTCCTAACAACACTGGAGTAAAAACCATCATGTTCCGGCAGGCACGTGAAGTTACAAAAGGTCTAACGTAACCTTTTACAAGCAAATTCAAGTTGGCCATTCTGATTTGCAATTCCAGTTCTCAATAGAAGGAGTTTGGACAACTTCATGAAAATCCAAAAATCCAAAAATCCAAGTCCACTCACAGTCGATAAAGCCTTTAACTGGAAAAATCACTAACTACAGCCCAGCTTACCCCAACAGTCTATTTTGCATTCGAGTTCTCTTCCCTGAAAGATATTCTAGGTTCCTTTGTTCGCAGAGGAGGAGTAACTGATCGTCCCGGAGATGCAGAGGGAGTTGCTAGGGGTGTGGTGCGAAGGCTGGATCTGAGAATCGACCGAGGAGTAAACCCAGCAAAAGTCGAAGCAGTTGTGGCCAAAACTTTAGCTCTCTATGAAAAGAAATAAAACCATTTGATTTAAAAGCAGTTAAATCTCAAAAACAGAAGGCTTCCCCTGTCAAAAGGATTACTTCAAATTACAAACAGAGTTTGTACCAGCAAAGAGGACAAAGTTTTGCCTCTGCGCTGCTCTTTTACCAAAGGTACAAAAACCATGAAATGCAAAAATCAAGGTTTAGAATCGGTTTTGGGGCTTTTTTTCTTTTTAGTAATGCCAGCATAAAATGCTCCTTTTCAAATTAATTTCCCAAAGAAACAAGGATATGGCATCTTGTTGTAGGCAATGTTATCTCCCGCCCCAGTACTTTTAGCAGTTTCTACATTACTCTTCTACAAAGCATACAACTTGAAATGTTACCCTGGATACAGTGACTGAAAACACTGCCACGCAAAACGACCATCAGCAAAGCAAAAGCGATAGCTTATGTTTTCACTAATTAACCAATCTGTGCACTAGGCTAAGTTAGGTGGC
>NW_009647419.1:9107-43491 GCF_000708025.1 Charadrius vociferus
GCTGGCGGTTCTGTAGCTCTAGGTCTAGAATTACAAGGAAAATGGAACTGACTCCCACTCCCCTGAAGTCCACACGTACCAGAATTCAAGTTTATTGGACCATGCCACTGGCAGGAAAATCATCAGACAACTACGAGCCTCTTTCCTGCAATTCAGAATTCTGCTAAATTTGATGTAAAAAAAGGCAGAAATGAAGCAGCAATTGGGCAGGAAGCAGTAAAAGATTTGATCCCACAAGCACGTCTATCAAAATCTGTACAACGGTACCTTAGTGGCAATCAAAATTCTGTAAACACACACCATAACGTAAATGTGATATGTATGTGTGTGTATATATTCATATATATATATGTATTTGCATATGTGAGATTTTCACAGCAGAAAAACTCTCTCTCCAAATATTTCTTTATGAAGTATTGATTCTTAAATGTTCTATATTGTACGTGCAAAAAAGCCAAACACAGTTTTCCTCAGGTGCACCTTCCCTACAAAACACTCACATACTGCAAATGGATTTTTCTCTCTCTCCTCCCCTCCCTCTCCAAACATGTAGCTCGAGACTAAACTTTGTTAAAAGCTACTTACCTATCACTTTGTGAGAAATTGGTTTTCTGCTCATTTCCTGCCCAGACTTCTCCAATTTTGGACAATACATTGCTGATGAAAGTTGCTCTTGTATGGACATTTCCTGCATGAGCTTGTTTTGTTACTGTTGATAATGGCTTTGGTCTTGAAACTGTAAAGCCACAAGGGAAAAACATCAGCCTTGTGTAATCAAGTGTGATGGTGAGTTGTCCACTATATTCCCCCTCCTAAACGTTACCTTCTCTTAAGACCAATGAAGGCAAATGGTAAGGCTTGGCTCTCTCAACAGCCAGCTTCCTTTGAACTCGGGGAAGGATCTTGCCATATTGGTCTAATATAGAATCTCTAACAACTGATCTCTCTCTCAAGCGAGGATCACGATCATTCTGATGAAGGAAAAGCATAAAGCAAAATGTTAACTAGTTACAAGAAGTTTGTTGCACAGACCTGCCTGTGCTAGTTCTCATTAGTGACGAGGTTTCCTCTACAGCTATGGTAAAATGCGTCCACTGCACAGAACAGCAGCAAGCTCTACCCATCAGCACGCACCAATTTCACTTGGTATTTTTAGCAAAGTGGAAGAAGGACTAGAATAGGAACAGAACAACATCTATAACATTTAATTTATAACTTCACGGAGTAGTTTTGGAGTAGTGAAATATTTTGTTTAACTTTTAGGTTCAGCTGTAACTTAACATACAGAAACTGATTCCCAGTGCTTCAAAGAATGGTATAAAAAACAAAGCAGGATTTTTATTGAGTACTATCAAAAAGGTTTACTAACAACTAACAGAAACTTGCACACTTGACGGAACGTTAACACTTACCATAAGATTAACCTTCATTGACTGATTCAACTGTAGCGCTGCGGTATAGTTGGCACGCTGCAGATGGCGCACTAACAGAAATTCATGATTCTGAACACCACCGCTGGTCTGTAAAAACTTCTCCAAACGCTCCTACGACAAAGAACAAAAGAATGCATTTAAAAATTCTGTTATGATTCTGCCTTTTCTCTGTTCAAAGGGACGATTAGGATTTTTTTTCCTGCCCGCACTTACTTGTTCAATGTCTGTGAAAGGCAGCTTCAGTAAGTCTTCCATTAGTCCCATCTCCTGACAGGTTTCGTACACGTGTTTTAACAGATCTTCTACGTTTGACGTCGTGGCATGTTGACGCAACAGACCCCAAGCCTCCACCATGCACCTGTAATTAAGATTTTTTGAGATGTTGATAGTACAATCAAAAAGATGCCGCAAAACTATTGCGGTCAAAGTTCAAAGGAAACTTAGGGGATCACGCTTCATATTATTTGTTCCCACTTTTCACAAGATTTGCATGCCAAAATGGTGGGAATAGATTTCTTTACCTATTGGACAGCAACACAGTGAGGAAAAGCTGCACTTCACTAGTGCTTGACATTGATGGCTTCATCATCTGTATGTATCTGAGGGCTTGCCTGGGCTCTCCTTGGCACATGAGGGAGTGAATAATTCTCTTATGTTGCCATGGGACAGTTTGGATTGTAGCTGGGTGAAGGAGCAGGTCCAGTGAATGCTGTAGAAGTTAGAGATCAGGTTTACTGCCATATAAAGAGCAGCACACGCAACACAAACACTCACAAGTTTCTGAAGGGTGAATGTGTGTTATGAACTAAACTGAGGTGACTACCCAATGAAATACTTGACACAGGACAGGGAAATAAAAATTCTTAAGTATTTGCCAGAAAGCAATAGAGAACCAAGCGAGTGCTATAAAAGGAGTAATTCACACTTTTCTAGGTTAGTCAAATCTCTTTATACACCCCCCACTTTTTATAAATCCGTTACTAAATACTAAGTTACTCTCCCAGGCAAACAGATTATATTAACATCGTGACAGGCAAAGAACTACCTTCAGCGTCAGAAAGAGCATGAATTAGGTTGAAAAGTCACAGCCTTCTGTCTAAATCTGGCTGCTACCGTGATGGTTTTCATATTTCAAGGACCTAAAGCACGCTTTGTGAGAAAGTGCCCAAGCGGTCTGCTGAAAACAACCTAAACGGATGCCTTAGAAAATTCAAGTGCCAAGCACTATTAAGGTTGATTTCTTCTTTGTTTTAATCAAGTTCCTGTCAAACTAATTAAAACAAAATTTCAAATCCTAGTTTATTGCTGAAGATGTAGCAGTATTACAAAAAAGCTTCGAATGTTTTAGCACCTGTTATCAGCTAAGCACCGATTTTTTTCAATCAGTTTAGAGATTCTAGCTTTGCACTGCAATGTCTGTCTAACCAAACTGTAACATACTTACTTTATAATCATTGTGATCTAGAAGCCAAAAACCTTGAACGAGCTTAACAAGATCCCACGGGATGGCAAAGGCTGTTTGGAAGAATTTGATTGAAGTTTCTGTTTTATTCGGAAAGGAATGCATGACATCTAGCAGGAAGTAAATTGTCTGACATCACGTATCTCATTAAGGCTAATCAATTTGGAAGACCGACAATTTATCACACGACCTTTAGAAAAACAGAATGAAGGAAGAAGAGAAAAGAGGTAGGAAGCAGAAAACCCTAGTGTATTAGTCTTGCTACTTTAAGATCCTGTAACTTCAAGATAGTCAGGTCCTCACCACAAAATCGTGTCCTGTATAAACAACCAGAAAGAAATACTCTTTGATTTGTGTAAAGCGTTCAAAAAGCTTAACTTTAGGTATTTAAATACTTCAGTTACAAACTCAGGCTCCCTCCTGAGTCAGCGGAGCTACCAGCTGGACATGCAAAACATTTGAACGTCCAGGGCTTAATTTGAACGTCCAGGGCTTAATTATTAAAGGAAACACATTCTACAGTTGGTTTTTTCCCCTCATTTCCAGAGTACATAAAGCAATGTAAAGCGTGGCGTCCTTACGATACAGCTCAGCTCTCAATGATTAAAACTGGATTTAAAGCAGGATGTGGATCACTCATTGGTAGCTCATTGGTAGCAAAGGTATCACTTTCTCTCTCTCACATCTGTTTTTAGGGACATACTCTAACAGGACAGCTCTGGGGTACAAACGTTTTTAAACCCCTTGCTCTCGAGGCTCCCCTCTCGGGTTAGGCAACAAACTACAAAAGCAATTCTGTATATTCCAGCAGCTTAACAATTAAGTTTCTGCCTCGTGACTTTTCTCCCTGATTCCTCCTCTGTGTGTCTGCACTTTTAACAGAACCAAAGCAAGCCCTGTGAGCTGTGCTGGAAAATCGATGATTCCAGCAAAAATCAGGTCCTGGTAAGCCACTGTTAGAAGTGCTTTTGCTCTGAAACAGCACGTTTTAGCACAGCGTTCTAGGAAGTGGCCATTTGCTACAGATATGGGTGCTTTAGAAAATTAAAAACTGTGCTTAAGTTTTGAGAAAAACTGAGCGAGATTTTTACCTTTAACATTTCTTAGTAAACCTCTTTTCTCATATTGGAGGAGACTTTGCAACAACACTTTTCCAAAAAAATCATAAAATATCCAGAGTACAAAGAGATAAAAGGATGCTTCTGTCTACGACTTAAAGCTAACCTGCGTGTTTTCACTTGCGCTGTGTTTGAAGCATAAACTAAAAAAGGTTATTAAAGAGGCAGGTCACAAACATTTAAGAACATTGCTGTGTCTATGCTGAAGGTGTAAGAAAAATAACTGGAAAGGATACAATTGCATGTTTGTCATTTTCTTCAACGTTGTCTAGCAAATAGAGATCCAGCAGTGCCTGAAATGAAAAATTAACAGGTTTTTTAACAAACTTCCATCTTTCATAAATCATTGGCTTTTGGGCAGGGTTTGGGAGGCGGTTTGTTGTTGTTTTCACTGAACATAACACTCACATGTAAACTAGCAGGTGGGTATTTCCCAGTTCCTCCTTCATCTCTCCGCCACAACTTCTCAACTTGGTCTCCTAACTGGGAGACCATTCCATCAATCATCAAGCAGTCAGAATCCCACTTTCCCCTGGAACAAAAGGTAGCAGGATTGGGACAGAGTAAAACTCGAATTCCAGCTTCTCACCGTAACAGAGTTCCTCCAGTCAAAACAAAAAAAAAAAAAACCAGCTCCCCTGAATCAAAGAAAGAAACACCCATACCAAGGCATAATTGGGACTTCCAATAGACTTGAAAGAAATTTCTCAATCAGGGAAAAGATCTTCACTAGTTCATGTTCAATTATTCAAGGAGTTCAAAATAGAAACCCTAAAAGCTCTCTGGTTAAGGGAAAAATTACAATGACCTTTCAGTTTTCAGGTTTTCTTTCTTGTTCTATTCCTCGTAATACAAAGGAAGGGAAAACCAAGTCCTTTAGGTGCCAGAAAGAACCCCTCTCATGCTGTGTAACAGAGGAAACGTAGGAGTATCAAAATACCGGCCCTCCTCCTTAACACAAATCTAATGCCTCAAATTGGAGTGTTCCAATACACAGCTCTGAGACAACACACTGGAAATTTCACATTTTGTTCTCAGCTTCTCGCTTTTGTTACTGAAAAACAGTCACTTTCAGAAAGCTGAGCATGCAGGTTAATTTCAGCAGCACCTTAAGCAGCATTCATGTTTCTATACACATTGCAGATGGCTCAACTTTTAAAATTCCATCACAGTCTTCTGCTGACTGCAATGCTACACTTCAATTGCCCCAGGATAAAAAGCAGAAAAAACCACACTAGAGCTTCTGTCTTTCCAAGGACGACATGAGCCTGTAAGTTACTTGAGAAGTAAGCTAAGGAACATGAACATCACAGTCAATACCTAATACCCGGCAGTTTCCACCTTAACTCATCTTGCAGCATCTTGGTCACAGAGCCATCGCCTAAGCTTGTTTAGGTCTTTATTCAGTTTTCAGTACAATTTCCAAACAAAACCCTATTGTCAGCTAATCCAAGGCACATCACCTCTATGCTAGGCAGCTAGCCCAGGAAAGAGAGTTTGCATTAGGAAGTGACTTCTGTCCAACAGCCAGGAGAGCCCAAGGCATGCCACCGACATGTAACTCTGACCATCTTACTACATTACACAAGTGTACTTGCGAGTAGGAGATTTAGGCCATGGCAGTTATTGCTGTCTATTACTCGTCAATGAAAGATGACTTTTTCAAAAAACACGCTGTCTTCTGCTTCCAAAACAATTGTTCTGAGAACACTGCCCTTTGCTGAACTGGACATGACGGATCCTATCCTAATCACGTGATCTTTTTCAGTAGTCACAAACTACACAGATTAGCCAAGGAATTAAGTATGCGACAAAAAGAAAGACGATACCGAAAAATGGGAAGAAGCAGAGGTACATGGGAACATTTTAACACAGGAAAGTAACCTCTGTGTTCAACAGAACACGTGCATCACTGAAGTCAAGAGTATTGCCGGCAAATGCATTACGCACAGCCAATACAACTGCCGAGTTAAAGCCATTCCCATCCCGTTCTGAATTTGAAGTGGAAGTGTTTGAGAGTTTTCCTGGAAGTCTTACCTTGATAAACGCTCAAGTTTCTGTCGATGACCAGTATAGTAGCTCTGAATCAGAGGATAATTGTAGAAAGGTCTACGCAAATGCGTACCGTCATCTACAAGCAAGAAAGTAAAAGCAAGCTGAAGAAGTAATATCACACTTGTAATCTGAAATGTTTGACTAAAAAGGCAGAAGATCACACAAGCTAAGCGTCCAGGAGCCTCCAGATCTGAAAGAAGCCACTTCTGTGTGTGCCTTTGCTAAAAGAGGTGAAAAACACAAGACTCCATTCCTTCTTGTCTCAAGTCCCATTTCAAGTTTACAGCTAATACAGCATTCAGAACACGTAGGGTAAGCTGAAGTTCGCTGTAAAAAAGAACCAGTTCTCAATGGAGATGGTTTTTAAACACGTCATGCGAGCATTTGAAAGACAATTAAGACTGACAATGGAATTTATACTCCATCCAAATAAAAGAGTATTTCCAAGGTGTACGTTTTCCTCAAGCCATGAATAGAAAGTTCAAAACAGGCAGCCAATGCTTTACCTGCAAAAACAACTGTTCCAGTATTTGTCGTTTAATAGGGCTTTGTTTAAAATCCCAACTATTTCAAGCCGTGGACACAAGCAGCTCCTTGAAGACAGAGGCTTATTGCTATTTCTAAAAAACATCCAGGAAAGAAACTGCTTGCGTTATTCTGCACTACGTGTTTGGAAAACCAGTAACGTCTCAATTTCACCAGCAGAACTTCAGCACACCCTGTCACTGAACCAACACCACTTGTTATTGACAAAACATTTACAAAACCACAGCTAAGCAGGTGCTCATAGGAGTCGCTTACTGGATGGTCTCCTTCTTACAAATGTGTCACGGTTGATGCTTACCTAGACCCTCTGGAAGGAGACCGGATCGACAGAACCAGATGACCACTTGCGCATATAAGGAAATGAGGCTAGTTACCACCTGCTTATTGGTCAAGTCTGCATAACCTGTAAACAGGCATAAGATTATTCTTGTTAGGCAATTCCTTTTATTTTTAAAAAACTCCCTTCATCAGACTAAAGTATAAAAATACTACAGTGGAAATCCTTCCCTTTGCATTTTTCATGCAGTATCACTTCCTTATTTGAAGAAAAAAAAAATCAGCATGAAAACAAAAAGAAACCCCTACAAAAAACTAGATTCACTAAACGTTAAAATAAAAAGAATAAAGCATGAACTATGAAATACACTCACAAATGACATTTGCTTTTCACGTAGCAGAGATTTTTCAATACCAAAGGGATATTCTTCTGTGTCCCAATACGTCAAGAACAATTTCTAATATAAAAAGCTATAGAAACTCAAGTGAATGACCTTACAAGTTCCTCGCTTATGCTTCCTTCATATTGTTTACCAATTTGCAACCCAATGTCTGCAAGGAATTATAAACTGCTAACTAAGAATTCAAGCGAATCATTTTCAGCATTACCACGTTGGGCTGCTGTAATTCCAACCCAGGTGCCCACAGAGCTTCTAGCTGAACGTAGCCTCCCCTACCCACTTGCAGGAACTCCACAACAAACTATTTCCCTGAACTCGATGCACATTAAGTGGTAGCCCCAACTTCTCAGGTTGAAGCCCCTCCTCCCAGCTAAACGTGACTGTCTTCCAATTGACAAAAACAACAAAAGCCCACCTTGCCACAATTGCAAGCCACGCATAATTCCAATCTTAATAAAACATACCAAAGATTTTGTAGCACTACTACAAACCTTTTTCAGTAAGCTCTTGTGCTTCTGTTAAAAAACAGTTTAGGACTGTGCTGAGGTTGCTCAAAAGCAACTGGCAGTGCTGAAGAGACTGTAATGTCTGGGGGTCAATGAAGTTGCAAGAGCCATCAAAGAGCGGAACACCTTTTCAAGAATAAATATTCAATCGTTAGTCAACAGAGCAATTTCAGAATGCCAAAGTACACTTCAAGAATAAATATTCAATCGTTAGTCAACAGAGCAATTTCAGAATGCCAAAGTGCACTTCAAGAATCCACGAGCAATATCCTATACTGGCGGATTCCTGAAGAAGCTCAATCAGAAAGAATGATTCGATGATTGCAGAATGACTACACTCGTACTCACATATTTGGTGAAATTCATCCTTTGTAGAGATCACTTTCTTCCATGTCCACTCAACAACAAACCGTAAACAAGCAGCAGAACTTGGCTGCTCTTTAAACAAAGAGAACACAAAAGAAATGAATCAAAAATTTCCAACTGAAAAAATATATCACGTTCAAATAAGGTAAGAAGTACTACCTTCAGCTGCCCAACGTTTAATGCATCCTCTCAGAAGTCCTAAAGAACCTGCCTGGACAGCAGCTGACAATGCCGCTTCCACCGGCTCCTCCTAAACAGAACAGACAAAATAAAATGAGAATCTTACCTGCTTTACACATCTGAACCATCAACAGTGAATGTCTGTTTCTAGCTGTTTACTCAGTCAGACAAGAAAAAAAAGAGAACTCAAAAGAAATGAATCAAAAATTTCCAACTGAAAAAATATATCACGTTAAAATAAGGTAAAAAGTATTACCTTCAGATGTCCAATGTTTAATGCATCCTGTCAGAAGTTCTAAAGAACCTTTCTGGACAGCAGCTGACAATACCGCTTCCACCTGCTCCTCCTAAACAGAACAGACAAAATAAAATGAGAATCTTACCTGCTTTACACATCTGAACCATCAACAGTGAATGTCTGTTTCTAGCTGTTTACTCAGTCAGACATCACAAAGTCAATTAGGAGACATGCAAGTAATTCCACAGTCTTTGTCTTAATTTGAGCCACAGGCTGGACTGCTCCTTGCGCTGAGGAGCACAGTAACTTTGCCTCTGACATTTCAACTTACTGAAGGCTAATTCGGATCTTTATATCTGTGCCTCTGCATTATAGGCCTCATGTACTGACTTCCAATTAGCTATTTTCTGTAACAACCTCTGCTAATACCCATTACGCATTCTGTGCACGTAAGGTTGCCATCAGGAGTGCAGGAAGGGTGAAAGGTTCGCTTTCTAGACTATGAAGACACGAAGCAGTTCTGACTCCCAAGATATTAAGTTATAATTTTCAGTCAGTCAGAAAATTCATTTATAAGCCAGCCAGAAAAGGAAGGTCAAAGAAAGTGCACACCCCCATGAAGAGCAAGACTAGCAAATTGGTAAAAAGGCCATCTGTCTGGACTTCTGTAAAGCCTTTGACATGGTCCCCTGCAAAATCTTTCTCTCTAAATTGGAGAGAGATGGATTTCATGAGTGGACTGTTCGGTGTATAAGGAACTGGTTGGATGGTTGCATCCAGAGTGTAGTGGTCAACGGCTCAATGTCCAGAGAGAGATCAGTCAAAAGTGGTGTCCCTCAGGAGTCCCTATTAGGACCAGTACTGTTTAATAGCTTCATCAGTGACATAAACAGTGTGATCACGTGCACCCTCGGTAAGTTTGTGGAAAACACCAAACTGAGAGGTGCGGTTGAGAGACCTGAAGAATGAGTTGCCATCCGGAGGGCGCTGGACAGGTTTGAGAAGTGCGAACATGTGAACTTCATTAAGTTCAACAAGGCCAACTGCAGGGTCCTGCACCCGGGTTGGGATAAGCCCCAGTATCAATACAGGCTGAGGGATGAAGGGATTGAGAGCAGCCCTGCCGAGAAGGACTTGGGGGTACTGGTGGATGAAAAGCTGGACATAAGCTGACAATGCGCGCTCACAGCCCAGAAGGCCAACCGCATCCTGGCCTGCATCAAAAGAACTGTGGCCAGCAGGTCAAGGGAGGTGATTCAGCAACCTTACAATACCTGAAGGGGGTCTACAGGAAAGATGGGGACAAACTTTTATGCACGGCGTGTTCCGATAGCACAAGGGGTAATGGTATCAAACTAAAAGAGAGTAGATCTGGACTAGATATAAGGGAGAAAATTTTTTACCATGAGGGTGGTGAAACACTGGAACAGGTTGCCCAGAGAGGTGGTAGATGCCCCATCCCTGGAAAAATTCAAGGTCAGGTTGGACGCAGTTCTGAGCAACCCAATCTAGTTCAAGATGTCCCAATGCACTGCGGGGGCAGTTGGACTAGATGACCTTTAAGGTCCCTTCCAACCCAAACTATTCTATGAGTTTTCTAAAATGGCAGAAAAGAAATGAAACATTTACATTCTAATAGGTTTAAAGTTTAGGCTCTTCAAATACTGTATTATAATGCAGTGGCAATACTTTAGAAGGATAGCGCACAGGTATGCACAGACGTGATATTAAGTAGTACCTTACCTCAACTGGTGTTCTGATACTTCTTTAGGTGAAAGGTTCCTTCATAAAGTTTTACTTTGTTCTTTTGGGGGTCTTGTTTGGTTGGGGTTTTTTTAAACACATTCAAAAGTATCTTTCCCTTCTAGGCAAAATCGTTACATTCCAAGCGGTTTCTACACAGTGGAATACACATGTGATATTTCCAGCTTTTTCTGAAAACTGGTTTCAGGCAAGGAAACACACCAAATGCTCTTTACGGTGGCAAAGAAAACTGGAAACCATGCTTCTTGACCCTATTTCTGCAATTTGTCTTACTAACATTCAAAAGAAATCCCTGCTCAAATGCATAACAAGTCTCTGAATGACACAGTCACTATTCAGCAAAGGCTATTAAAAAATTTCCTGATTTCCCAAGTAATTTCCAAAGCAGAGTTGACATCAGAACATCTACTTTGACTCTAAGAGGCTACATCAGGCTTGCAAAAGGGACAGTCAAAGGGTTACATCAGCTTGCCAAGACACTGCATTGAGCTACCACACTGTGCAGAAGTGTTAAAGCCCTCACACGCTTCCACAAATCTGGCAAAGAATCCAGTAGTCAGGGCAGGGGGAAGGCTGCTCTCCCCACCCTTCCCGCTAATTGCTCCCCTGTATGGTGACTAGCTACCTCATCATTTAGCTTAGATCCCGCCGGGGGGAAGACGCGCTGTTCATCACAAAGGCTCCGTCTCTCATGAAACTCTTCAGATGAGAGAGAACGGTTGGTGCCAAAGGAAAACGTGTGACAGAGGGGGTGAAGTCACTATGGCAGGATAAAGCAGACAGAAGGTAGCAAGCGTCATGAGAGAAAGGTGATGAAGCTGTTGCAGCAACAAGAGGGTGGTCTAAAGAGGAGTACGTTGGGCTACTGTAGCACAGGGCAAAGGCTACAGAGGTGAAGATTTGCTTTGACCTGACACCGGGAATCCTTTACCACAGCTCTCTTCCTTGGAAGCAAACGATCATGGGTAGCGCAGCAAGCCGACGTTTGCAACAGCTCACATCCCAGTGAGACACCCCCCTCGTCAGCTACTGCACTAAACTTAATGCTTAGATAAACTGACGGGGATGAAGGTTGCTTGGAGGGAAAGGTGCTTGACGTTGCGCATGACCAGCACTCACTGCATGCTCCCTTGTGCGTGTCTGTGGCCCACAATGAAGATGGGTCTCTAAAGACAGGTCCCTTAGAGCTGTTCCCAGTCAAACTCCGTAGTTTGGATCCAAGCATGCTATTACTTCTGCTAACTCAAGTCAACACCCATATTTCAGGGCAACTTGCAAATACTACAAAAACCAGATTGTCATGTCTTGTAGCCTCTCCAGCCCTGCCAGACCAGAGGAATGTCTTTCCCCCTCGATTCCCTCATATGCGCTCACCTGGCTCAAACTGGATGGCTGGACGTCGACGAGTCTTGGAGACAGCAAGCCAGCTACAAGACACCTATTGTAGCTATCACGAATGGCTTCACTTATTGAAGGGCCAGATTTCTTCAAAAAGTTCAAGGTCTGAAACATCAATCAAAAACTACTGATTAAAATAGCATTGTTAGTCAGTCACTAAGGGCCTGGATAACCACTAAGAGAAACTATAGAAACCTTCCCTTAAACTGTCAGAAAGCCTGCATCAGGAATATGCTTTAGCTTAGCAGTCTGAGTAAGCGTTACTACGTCGACTCTTAAAGACGGCAGCCAAACTAACAGTTACAGCTTATTTTAAAAATCCTGTGAAAGAAAATAGCAGACCTTGCAACGATTAATTAAGTATCTTCTAGCTTCTCTGTCAATACACAGGCCTTTCTTTTTCCCTGACCACTGACACAAAATGCATTCTGTACCAGCTAAACTAACACACAACTTTAAACCATGCTTTGGAAGAGCCTTTCTATGCTTGTTTGTGCAGAAGCTGATCCATGTTGGAAATACTTGGGGAGCTGAAACTGAATTCAAAATTATTTGTCACAATCTGTGCAGTGACTCGGAAGTTACAATTTGGCCAAGTCTGGGGGAAAAACATTTTCAGTTCTTCTCAAACAGTTAAGTAATTTCTCATTTTCTCCATTCTGTCCTCCTTTTGTAACAGCTTTCCCTGACTTCCACAACAGTTTTCTTCTTGCTCCTCGAGCAACATCACATTCCGTTCTAGACATCCAATCCCTGATCAGGCTTCACCAGGAGACGATGACGGTTTTACAGTCCCAAGAGCGGACCTAAAGCATGAGCATTTGCATAAACCTGGGGACAGGCTACAATTGCTGTTATGCATGTGGATGGGCAGGATGAGCATCAAACGGTCTCTGACACTGAAAGCAGTGCAACAGAAAGCTTAGAAAACGTCCACCTCTTGACATTCTCAACAGAGAGAGAAGAAAAGGTCACCTCCTTCTGGAAGCCGCTGCAAGTCATGTGAACAACTCCGGAGTTCAGCAAGCACGTTCCGTCTGCAGAAACAATGAACGTTTGACAACCTTCTGTACTCTCACACTTATGTTATGACCAGTTTACATTTTCTAAAAAGCAGTATCTGGAAAGATAGAACTGAGTACCCATATTCTTCATCAGATCTCTTTTGAAACAAACTTTTCTTTTTTTAAAATAATTACGGTGTGTAGGTATTTTATCTCTACTGCTATCGAGGTGCTGTGCTTTGAGTTTCGGTTCAAATCATTTCATTTTATAACTAGCACCACTTCACAGGCTACATTACGAAAGCACCAAAACTCCACAGACTGCCAGATATATTTCACAATAGGAAATACCTTGTTAGTACAACGTAATCAGAGTTGGGTTGGGTTTTTTTTTTTGTTTGGTTTTTGTGTAAGACAATGAACATGAGAAAAAATGAGATCAAATGATATTTCTTCTAAGCTTATCACTCTTAAAAGCACTGAAATACCTACCAAAATTATAGGTGCTTGGATTAAAAAACTGCTCTGGTGGTGGATAAGAAGGAGGAACTCCCCGACTTAGACTCCGCTCATGTACCAGAATATCCAAAAGGAGCTTGGGAGAAGTCATGCTTATTACGGTATCCAGTGACCACAAAGCAAAATAGGACCAATCGTGAAGGAATTCTTCTGGCCTTAAAGAAAACAAGTGCGTCAGCTAAACACCGACATTCAAATGAATTATTTGCAGGGATATTGAAAACAACTTAATAAAAATCTACCTTAGGGAGTCTGGCATTTGAGCATGATACCAGCGATTAATGTCAAATACACCCAAATAAGTAGACGGTTTTCCTTGACCATATGTTTTCACTTGCCAACTGAAGATTGATACACTGGTGTCAGGAGATACTACTGTAAAAGAGAGGACATTGTTTCTTATTTGTAGAGAATAGAGTAGATGCGATATTTTTAAAACACTGCTTTCTATTTTGACTTAATTTTATTACATCACTCATGAAACACAACACTTTCTAAGAGCAGTGAAAATAAATTAGAGAGTAGCAAACATCTCTGTGACAGGTTTCAGTCCTACTGCCCCTTTTGATTGTTCAAATTGCATCAGTTCTAAGCAAAGTCAAATACACAATTATTAGCTAATTAAGTTTTCCATACATAAAGAGTTGATCAGGATCTTTAGCTAGATGAACAGTTTCACAAAAAAACAAAGCTAGGAACACATACTTTGCTACTTTTAGAAAGTATACAAATAATTGTCCTATACACTTGTACCACGCAGCTGGCTTTACCAATTTCCAGCTTTGACTCAATTACAAGTTTTAAGAGTAGCTCCTTTCCATGCATATTACGAATGAAAGAACACAATTATTACACAAAATAAATAAAAATAAAAAACAGCCCCAGCAAATAGGAAATTGGAATAAAGACTTTAACATAAAACATTCACAATGTTATACTCCAGTTCTCTCAGTAGGTAGGAAGGTCTGTCTTCTTTGGGGAGCATGCATTCTCTAGATGAAGCAAAGTATGGGGTGTATCTTTTACCCTAGCAGAGTAAGGAGAAAAACAACGGTTTGTTTGGCAAACGTTTCTCTGCTGAATTCAACATTACTGTTTAGGGATCCTCATACACTTTTCTATGTTTCATTGTGAGCTCCTGTGCCATTTCAGTTGTCTTCGCTGCTGAAACTACTTCCAACTGCTTGGAAGACGTCTATTATTTTCATAATTCTGAAGATTGCTTCATTGCTAGCATTAACCCACATCCAACAGGAGCTCATGTGTGCCTAGAACTTAACTTCAACAGATTCTGAATAAAAGCTAATCAAGAAAGTTATGGGTATTTCTCCATGCCTCATATTTCATTTAAAAAAAAAGACAGAAAGGGTTTTTTTTTGTTGTTTTTGCTTTGTTTGGGGAGTGGAGTGGAGGCATGGTGGTGTTTGCTTGGTTTTAACAAGTTTTTAGCAGGCATTCTACTCAGAAATACTCAAAACAAAAGGCTATGAAATTTAGCTCTGCAGCAGGCTCAAAGATATGGTCAGAGCATAACTGAAATTGTAAACCCAGAGATGTATATTCAATTGCACCAAGACAATAAAAGACACTGTAAGAGTTTTAACTGTGTCTATGGACAAGGAAAGGTATTGCTTTAAGAACTTGTAGGTGTAGGAACCTATTCAATTTAGAGAGGCACAAATGGACAGGCAAATCATAGACTAATTTAGGTTGGTAAAGACCCTTAAGACCACCGAGTCCAACTGAAAACCTAACACAAACAAGTCCATCACTAAACCATATCCTGAAGCCCCACGTCTAAGCGTCCTTTAAATACCTCCAGGGATGGTGACTCAACCACTTCCCCTGGGCAGCCTGGTTCAACACTTCAGAGCCTTTTCAATGAAAACATTTTTCCTAATACCCAACGCTTAACCTCCCCTGGTGCAACTTGAGGTTGTTTCCTCTTGTCCTGTCGCCTGTTACCTGGGAGAAGAGACCGACCCCCTCCTCACTACAATCTCCTTTCAGGTAACAGTACAGAGCAAGAAGCTCTCCCCTCAGCCTCCTTTTCCCCAGCCTAAACAACCCCATTTCCTGCAGCTGTTCCTCATAAGACTTGTGTCAAGACCCTTTACCAGCTTGGTTGCCCTTCTTTGGACACATTCCAGCACCTCAGAGTCTTTCTTCCTGGGAGTGCCCGAAACGGACCACAGTATTTGAGGTGCAGCCTCACCAGTGCCGAGTACAGGGGGACAACCACTTCGCTAAACCTGCTGGCCACACTATTTCTAATACATGCCAGGATACTATCAGCCACCTGGGCACACTGTTGGCTCATATTCAGCCAGCTGTCAACCAACACCCCCAGGTCCTTTACCACCAGGCAGCTTTCCCGCCACTCTTCCCCAACCCTGTACTGTTGCATGGGGTTGTTATGACACAAGTGCAGGACCCAGCACTCAGCCTTGCTGAACCTCATCCTCATACCATGGGCCTCAGCACATCCAGCCAGCCTGTCCACATCCCTCTGTGGAGCCTTCCTACCCTCAAGCCCATCAACGCTCCCACTCAACGAGGTGTCCTCTGCAAACTTGTTGAGGGTGCGCTCCATTCCCTCGTCCAGATCATTAATAAAGGAGGTATTAAAGACAACAGGCCCCAGTACTGAGCCCTGGGGAACACCACCTGTGACAGACCACCATCTGGATGCAGACACGGAAATAGGTTTGAACAGGGGAAAAAGAGATTCAGACAACATTCCAAAGCGGTGGAGAGAATGATCTTATTGTTCAAAGGTGACAGCTGAGGAATTAAATGCCTGACCAGCATTATACAGATGACTCAACTATACATCGCTAGAGCATGTCAGCAAGAATTACATAAAACCTATTTTTTCCATTGAAGAAGTCCCACATCACTTAAGCACACAGCTTTTCTTTGTAAATAATCCCAGCAATCGAGTCTGTACAGATATATTTAAGACTGTGTGGCCAGAACAGCATCCATTGCTCAGATTCCAAAACCACTTATTTTAAAATAATCAAACACGGACATCAGAACAAACCTTCATTAATGCTATCCTCTCTGTCAACATGGCTGCGAAATTTTTCTACAGTCTGACAGCTGAGTAATTTAGTACTGCTGGTCTGCCCTCTCAAGGGAAAAACTCCACCTGTGAGATCTAAACTGTACCTTTCGTCACAGTATTCCAAACCCTGGGGAAAAAATAGAAGAGAGAAAAGGTCATTTTGAGATAAACACATACATCATAGCGAAATATGAAAGAAAGCCTATATCTCATATAATAAGCATATTATACTGTATATTTCCCATGAGCTTCTTTCTGATGGTAAACAGAAACTACAAATGACATGCAAGAGAAATCAGTATCAAATCGCAATGGGTAAATTTGGTGGTAAAGACCAGGTACATTTTCAAATTCTAGCATTTCCCTAACATTATTCAGCTCTAAATGGGTTTTGCAGACTTCCTTGCAATAGCAAGGTTTCTTTATAAACCTGAATCTATATCTACAAAGAGATATCTGAAATAACGCAACAGGCATGCACACAAAGCTCTTTGCTCCATGTCTTGATCACAGAACTGATGAAGTTAGACAAGTCACGCCATTTCAGCAGCTAAAGCTCTGTCGAGAGCTATGATCTATAGGCACATCACTAGAGTGAGAACTATGACAACTTCTTACTGATGAACAATCTCCTTTCAAACCACGTAAGCTCTTGTCACCTCCTCTTCTCATCTTGTCAGAGACTGAGTAATGGGTGAAATAGCCCTCAGTTCCTTCACCGAGCACAACCAACAGCCAAAGGGGAAAACAGAGAGGACATGGGATGCACGTGGCCAAGGCATTTAGGATCACAAATTACTCTGAGACACACAGAAACCCCAGCAGGACTGTGTTCAACCCCTGATGCCACCACCTTTTAAGTAAGCATTAACTTAAAAACTGTCTTTCCAAACACAGCATTGGTTCAAACTGTCTGCTGTACAGTGTAAGACTGGGCGTACTGTGGACAAATAGCAGCTCTGCAATTTAAAAAAAACGCCAAAACAAGAAAAACCACCACACTACAAAACACCAAAAAAAATTCCCAAACCCACTACCAAACAAAAAATAACCCAGAAAGGGATCCTGAGTTTCCTAAAACTTTCAGAGCTGCAAAATGAACTGGCATGAAACAAAACATATCCATATGATCTCATATGATACGTCTAATTCACCTAATCTGAGAAGAGACAAACTTTTTCTTAATGGTTCCATGAAATGCTCCAAATAAATATCAAGGCTGCCTTAAAATAATAATAGTAATAGTAAAAAAATAAGTCTTTCATTACTAGAAAGAAAAAAAGCTTCTGAAGCAAAGCAGTGTATTTTAAACTTTCCACACTGGATGAAGTAAATCTAAGGAACTCCACTGTATGGGAAATATTAAGTAATCATTTTATCAACTAGTAAAATATGAAGATAGTTTTCAAATGAGATGCACTAGTCAGACTCCAATATGAAGGTAGAGACCATCCACAAGCACTGTGTAAGAAAAAGGTAAAGATGTGCTCCATGACCATGACTGATGCATTAGATTTAGCAACTGCTGAAATGGGATAAAAAAGTTCTCTGAAAGCTAACTTAAATGTATCTTTGTTTACTTGAGCAGACTTAAACCAACCTTGAAGGCAACGGAGACATAAGTTTGACACACATTTATAAAAACACAGTGACACATGTTCCAAAAGTCCAAAAGTGAGTTTTTACCATGATCTAAAGTCAAATACGCACTGCTTCATAGCCATTAGTCTGATTCCTGGAACAAAAAGCATTGCTGTAGCACACAAGTCTTTCAGGCTCTTGTCAACTCTGTTCAATGAACAAGGATCAACCGTAGATTCCTCCTTGTTTACTCAAACTTGCCTGGCAAATGGCAGCAACTCTTAAATTCTCTGCCACTGAAGATGGAGAACAAACTTGTCTCAGACAGCCATGTAGGCAGAGAGTCACGCAGTACTGACCAATCTGTGACTACAAAGAAGTGTTCTGAGACTAAGAGTATCCACTGTAGAGTACAGATCCTGGCCTAATGCATCTTTTGGGGCTTCTTTTGGGTCTAGGAGTTGTTTTGGGTTTGGTGTTTTTTTCGCAGTAGGTGTTATCAGGTCTTGCTACGAAGCTACGTGTTTAAGTCGCTCATCTGGCAGCTAGATGAAGAACCTGTCTTTTCTCGCCAGATGGTCCAGCCGCTTAGTTCTCTCTTCAACTGCCTTGTAAGATTGGTTCCTGTTTCAATCTTCCACAACACTCATCACAGGCAAACAGAAACAGCAGGGGAATAAAATATCTCAGATCCAGAGACTGGTGCCTGACAGCTCTTACATGGCTGTGAATGTGTTACTGGTTGCATAGTCTATAGAGGGTTAAAAGTCCTACATTAACCTCACCACAGCTTTCACAGGTCACAAACACAACAACATAATTTGATCACTTTGTGTACTTTTTTTTTTTTTAAGGAGCGTCAACTGGAATTTCTAGTAGACCCATTTTTAAAGGCTGCTGAAACACCTCAACCCTCTGAGGTAAAACCTGACACTCGTCACATCTTTTTCAGAAAAAAAAGATGACCACAACAAAGAATTGTTGGAGAGTTAAAGGTCCCACCTTTTAACATTACAGTGTTGAGACAGAACAAAGTAGCCATGAGAGAAATGGATGTAGACAACTGCTTTTTTTCCAAAGAAGCACATGGTACAAGGTATTGTCTTTGCCATTGCTAAGACTGTAGCTAAAAATACCTTTTGAAAGAGGATAAAACAAAGCACGAGTTCAAAAGTGAAACTGGAGAAAGATTAAAGAAACTTTCTCCTATCAACCTGCCAAAATGCTTAGAGCACTACAAGAGATGCAACAGCGAACTGCAATAAAACCCCTTTCAAAATTAAAAACCCAACCAGGGTGCTCTGTTCCTCAAGAGCACTGTATATTTAGGTCACAAAAAAATTGTACATGAAAATAAAGAGATGATATCCATATTTAGAAAACGATGAATCACTTGAAGATCTTTCTCCTCTGTCACCATGATAGATAATGCATTTTAAAGAAACAGCACTTTTTCCAAGCACCTAACCGTTACCTAGTCAAAAGCAACACTTACAAATGAGGAAGGAGCTATTCAATACATAAGGAAAAAGCCCAAAATCGAAACTCATTCCAAGAAATCAGAATGCACAGTCCCCATAAAAAACAGAGTACCACGATACAAGACTAACCCCTATTTCATTCCGTAACTATTGAGAATAGGCAAGGCAAAGGATCAAAATAGGAGGAAAGACTTGCTCTGAATTAAGATTACTTTCCCCTCAAAAAGATTTTGGAAGACTTCCGAGCATACTACTGAATAGAATTATACTGATGCGCCTTAGATCTGTTACATACCAGAGCTATAATGATACCTCACCAATATTTCAAACACGCCACCTTTGGAGCCAGATTGTACATTTCTGTATTCTCTTCTGAACAAATCAGATTACTGTTTACTGTATTTACATATTTTGCTGGCTTTGAGAGTAGATTCAACAGGTAACCCAGCCAAAAAGAAGAACAAGTTATCTTTACAGCTACTAAGTTTCAGGGTCATCAACACGGAAGAGACACTGTCTCTTCATTTCATTTGAAGTCCAGTTGACAGAGCTCAAGAGAAAGCCAAGAAACTCAACCCAAAGATCAGCAAAGAATAAACAGATATATATGACCGTCTTTGGAGAAAGGGAGACAGACAGAAGCTTATTCAAGTTACTTTGGTTAAATAGCTTATTCAAGGCCCTGTCTTTTCTTCCTACATGCCCTGAATTTGGTGTTTAAGAATAATTTTATTTGTAAAAGCTGCTTCCTCTTCAGAAATTGAATTTATAGGGGCTCTTTGCAGATGAATCGAGTTGGAACACGTGACGCTGCAACACAAAATTGTATGCCTTGTTTTCAAAAAGCATGCACAAATGCCAGGCCCAAGAAGACTCAGCAAAAGACTATTTTTTTTCTCCAGTCAGCTCTGAATTTTGATGGTAAATATTACCGCTGTGAACTCAACTGATGCTCACCCAGAGAAAATAACTCTTTTCTTCTTTTCACACGCGTGCACGTCTTACCTCATACATGACTTGTCCTGATGCCAAGCGCTTTCTGTCACCAAAAGCTAACTGCAACAGATGTAAACTCACCACATCACCTTCACTGAAAAAGGTACCAATGAGGAAATTTGATTACAAAGATGCTTTATAATCCTCATAATCATTTCATTACTTCTAGACTGACATTTTCTTAAGAGCATGGTCTTGCTGAAAAGATAAACATTGCTTCCCAAAACATGGTAACGGGCCACATAGACCCACTAAAACATAAAGGAGGACGTTTTGACACTAAAAGCTTCAAGGGCAAATGCTAACCGTACATTTTGAAAGCTTCATTATGTTGCATGGACTAAAAATTGTTGGATGTACTTCTTCACAGCAAAGAGGTCTCGATCAAAACTGCTTTAAAGTCAAACTTAAAAAGCCTGCCACTCTCGGAACGGCTGAGCTGATGGAATAGCTTGCTGGTGCTGAAAGAGACAGGGATCTTTCTCCCCTTCCCTTACCACCAAAGTTCCAGTCCCTCTCCTGCACGCACTGCGCCCTCCCACATTCTGATCTGATGCAGACGTCTAGCAGGAAACCACTGACTTCTCTGCTGAATCGTTACCTGCCAGGTGAGCTGAACTGGCTCACAAAGGCTCACGACTGCTGGAGCTGGCACAAGGCCATCGGCAACACTGTCACTGCCCTCCTTTAGAGGCAGCAGCTGTTGGATCGGCACCTTTAGTCTTCTAGATCCGCAGCCTCAACTACTTTCAACGGTATTTTAATACCATGGTGTGAACATCAAACACAGGAAGCAGTCGGCAAGAAACAAAAGGAAATCAATTAAGAAGGCAAGCACAAAAATACAGCCACTGCTGCTTTGCCTTCTTTCAGAAGGCGGGAACTACCAGGTCCCTCTTCGCATCTCTTAACTCCTGTAAACATTGCAGGGTAAGATTAAAACCTTCCGTACCTGACAGAAGCTCCTGCATAGCTAAAGAAACAAAACAAATATACCTGTGTCAACTGTATGCCAACAAATACGTTAACAACAAATAAAATTCAGTGGCTCACAGTAAGTTTTTATTCACCTTTCCTGTGTAGACTGAACAGCCCACAAGTAGCAACAGTTGCGAGGATCATTCTCAGGCTCTTGAAAAGTGACAGCATAGACAGGAATCCTTCCTCCTTCAAGCTGACAGTGGTGCCTACAAGTTTAAGAAAAAAAAAAAAAAAAAGAAAAAAAAAAGAAAAAGGTGAGCCTACTGGTTCTAACTGTTTGCAGACGGGTAGAAGCATCTTCCATGAAAAGAAGACCTTACGTGCTTATCCTCAAAGTACAGAAAGTCATACTTCCATCTCAAACAAGTGAGTCAAGGAAGAGACTACTGTTTATGCCAACAGTCAAGAGGTGAGGAAACTCCCGTCCAGCAAATGCAATAACCTGCGTTTATGTCCTCCTCTGCCTCAGCAGGAGGAACATCATAAAGGATTACTTCAGCAGCCAAGCAAATGATTGGTCCTACTGTTGTAGTCTGCTTCACTACTGAACTTAAAATGCAGCATATCTTCTGAACAAATTTAAAACAGTGCCAAACACAAGTACTTTCTCATTTCTTGGACTACACAAAGCATTTTTCTTCCAGACTTGTGAATCTTATTGGTACCTTCACAGTCCATTCTTGCCACCTAATTATTCCTCCACTGTCTATTTATGCATCCAATAGCTTCTGGTGAGTCGCTGCAGATGCACTGAAGTGAATCCTTGTCTGAAGCTGGTCAAATATTTCAAGTGACATTGCTCTTTGGCAGACTTTAAATCACCTCTTAAGTTTTATATTGCTTATAAATTCACACGTCCCTCATTCTCACTGCCACATATTCCAAGCAAACTTTCATTCACATGCCTTGGAATGGGTCAATCTCCGATTTCAGCCAAAGCTGACACGTACGAAAGAATATATTTTCAGGCACAGATCAGCTACTGATTTTTCATGTCTCACTAGTTTCCTCCTGGACATTTTACAGACCAGGATCACCAAAATCACACCATTAACATACCTCAGCCTTTCAAACTATGCCCTAAGCGCAGTTACTGAAAAAATAGTTCCTAAAATCAGTTTCATCAAAATACACACACAGTGAAACAATGGTTTCACGGAATACTACTGGTAGAACAGACCATCTGATAGAAATTAGCTCTATCACATCCCAACTGCTTCACGTAACCCAAAGAAGCATTCTTTCCACAATTCCTCAGACACCATAAGGAAAACAATCCCAGTCCACTGAGGAGAAAGCCGTCCACTTAATCCAGGTATGACTTAACAGGCATTTCAGAAGGGGATTTCTACACATTCCAAGATTGTACTCATGCTTGTTTCAGTCCCTGAAAAAGTTCTCTTTAAATTCACATACTTCCTTAGGCAAAAAAATTCAGACCGCTGCCCCTCCAGGCGTGGCCAAGTGTAAAGGCCTACTTACTCCCTGTTCAAAGTTTTCATGTTCCACAGCGACAGGTAGCCGTCTGAAAAACCCACAACGAGCTGATTGCTTCTGCTTATGTAGCACAGGGTTGACACTGCGAACTTCTAGATCTACACACACAAAACCATGCAATAAATGAATGATGTTATGCCATTTAGCGTGCATTTTATACGCTGATGTGACAATACCCATAATCTAATTCTACTGTCCCAGGCAAAATACCAATTTATACAACGCTCTTTTTGCCATTTCCATTTTGTACATCTTCAAAGAACGTAAGAACTCTCTGATCAGGCAGGTAGAAATTCTCACTTGTATGTGAAAACCAAGTAAAAGCATAACCTTCATAGACAAATTCCTCTTAGACTCCGTACATCAGGAGTTTGGGCCTCACAATGAAGCTATTTGAAGTGACACCAACTCCTGAAGCCACTGGTGTAACAGTCAAAACAGTGGATGCAATCTGAATACACCAATCAGAGATTTCATTCATCCAAATGCAGGGGTTTGGGTAAGTTGGATTTCTTTTAGAAAACAAGCCTAGAATTTGCCCCAAGTCAACTAAGACGAGCCAAAGGATGTTCCCAAGAAACAGAGCACCTCTGACACAACTTCCCACCGGGCAGCTGCACCGACTCCGATGGTAAAACTCCCACACCTCCCTGGCAAGAATCATAGCGACACGGGGATCTTGGTGAGAGGGGGGCATTTATAACACGAGAAGGAGTAATCAGCCACTCCTAGTTTTAATCAGTTCAGGACTATACAGTCTCAAACCACCACCTGCAGTCAGGAGTCACAAATGTCTGCACACTAGTATCTTCAAAGTGAGATGCACATTGTTTATTTAAAAGACACACATTTTCTTACATTTAAATTCATGTTTAAAAAACACAAGCTTACCCGATGCTTCAATTTCATTCTGACTGCAAGACAAATCATCCAAACAAAGGTCAACCAGAAGGAGATGACCAACATCTGTAGCCACTGCTGCCACTCCAAAGAGCCATCGCAGACTCTGATGAAGGTGCTGAGTGCTCACGCTGGCTCCTCCGTGGCTTGTTATGGGTTCTATAGCGGTTACCTACAGGAAAACTACAAGTTAATGTCTCAGCTGTTTGACAACCTAACTAGAAACCATTCAAAAGGGAAGCCAGAATTAGCACATCACAAACAAGAAGGTAAATACAGGAGCATAAGACTTAAAAACAAAGCATTGTTTCCAATTCTTTCAGGGAAGAAAAAAAAAAAGAAAACAGCCCTGTACAAACATCTGTTATTGCCTTCCCTTTGCTGTACTTCCTACAGCTCTTTCACTGAATTAACTTCAGCTGAAACGGTGCATTCTATTATTACAGCTTACCAATTTCCATTTCCTACTTGGAAATAATTAACACTAAGAAAAGATAAAAATTCAGTAATATGCAAGAAACTTTATCATATTCAAGGGACTTAAGCAAGACAAAACTAAATCTAGTTCTCCCACTGCTAACAGACCGTCAGCACTGTGATACAATCTACGCCTTCTTTGCCAACAGGTATTAGGATAAATCATGGCTGTAAGTCAGTCGAGGCAGCAGCCAAGTTGCATGGGAGACACGCCATTTCCATGAGAATGAAACAGGTTTTAAAAGCATTGAAGAGAGAGACTAGCGTAGTAAAATTTACACTAGTCCTCATTTAGAATAAAAATAACAGCCGGATAAAGGAAAAAAAAAAGTTTTAAATGAACACCAGCAATTTCATGAACGTTAAACAAAAATTTTAGAATCCAGTGTAAAACAACAGCACAAAGAACAGCAGCTTCTTAGATAAAAAGCTAACTCCAACTAAGGAAGAAGTGCACGCTGCTCTTTAACATGCCAAGCAGTCCGCATGCACCTGTATTGCAAGGTGAAGAGAGATTTTTCAGCACACGTTGCAACACATCCCAGGACAACACTGACTGCCAGAGCAGAGCACAAGCACAGGAAGACTCCTGCACTGAAGCTATAAAACAAGAGGACATAGGCTATCCTTCAGCCCTCTCATGAAATGCAGCACAATGCGAACAGGAAGCTTGACATCAACAACAATGTCGCGTTATAGGAAAATAAAGCAAAGAAGGGAACTTCACAAGGTAGTCCATTTTTTATGTGTATCTTTTTTTTACCCACAGAGGTGGGGAAAAATAACCAAACCCCAAAGGTTTCTCCTCTCCCCTATCAAGCACTTGCTATCACTACTCTGCCTGGCAATCTACTCCACAATTTACCTTGCATCTTGCTCGCAAGAATTCTAATCTCAGAAGCACCTAGACCAATTTAGACCACTGTCATGTCCCGTTTCAGATTCCTTGTAAATCAAATCAAATTTCCAGTCTTCTCTCCTACTCAAAGGGCTATCGCAAGCATTTTGAGTATTCCAATTCTTGCTGCTCCAAGTCTTGATGACTGTTATGAGGGAAGCAGAAATACTCTACATATCTTGCTGCACAACTAGCCAAAGTTCAAGTGTGGCTTCCAACTTCTTTCTCTTCTAACATTTTATTTGTTGTTCAACTGGCTCCAAATGAGTCTTTTCCATTTTTACATACAGTCTTCCAAAAACGTTTCCCGATTTTAACACTTCCATTTACCACGTAGAAGCTCCTGAAACTGCCTATTTTTCCACTGCGCTCTGCACGGGCTTTTCATATGCTCCTAGACTAATGCCGACTCATTCTGGGAATGAACTAAGAAAACTTTTCTCAGCTTACGGGATCCAAATGCTACCCCTCCGCCTCATACAAACCAGGAAAACTTGGGAAATTACCGTGCCATAGTTCTGAAACATACAACCATTATAAACCCATTTAACAGAACTAATGTTTTTAATTCAGAGTTGCTTTTACTAGAAACCAATTCCAAAAAGACTCCATTAACATTTTCAGTTCACAACAGCCAAATTTTGCCCCCAAGGCTTCGTCATACTAGAAATACCCTGTATTAATACACTCATGCCTTGACACCTCGGACCAGAGTTACTCAAAGCTGGTGTTAACCTGGACACTTTGTTGTCCACCGAAGTTTTATCTACTTGGTTCTGCTCACTCTTGCTCCCACTCACAACTGACAAGTCAACAGTCCAACCAGCAACACCCGTGTCCTGCCTATGCTCACCTAACTAATCTCAGAGCCAAGAGATTGGCAGCAAAATGAAAGCAACAGACCAGACACGCTTGTGACCAAGAGCATTCAGGCCATAAGAGCAGAAACTCAGATAAGCTTTGGCTTTATTCCCAAATTCACAACCTTCATCACACAACAGCCAACTTTTCTCCCCAAGACTTTGTCATATTTTCTCCTGAACCACCTTTTTTGTGGTATAGAAAGGCTCCCTGATACAACTGAGAGTTATAACTATATTTGGTTTCAAATCACTTCTGTAGGCACAGATTCGATACGCGACATGTTCCTTCTTACCCCTTCCTGTTCCTCTTCCCAGCTTGCTTGGATTTAAGAAATAACACTTAACAAAGCTACGTCCTTTTTCACAAACATCATTTACTTCATGAGTATACGCTTATGTCAGCACACAACTTGTCTTTCCAGCTACAACTCTCACATTTACCCAGATGGTAGGCAAACTAACACAGTGGAGCACCAACCCAGCTCCTCGCTTTAGAAAGTACAATACAAATGCTTGAGACGAGTAAGCACACCGTTGTTGTAGATTCTAAGAGGATAAAAATAAAGCAGATCTTGATGTTCTAGTAACTTATGCTGATTCTTGTTTACGTTAAGATAATGAGACTAGGGGACATGACATCATTCCTGTTTATGGGTTATAGAAGAAAAAAAATCAGTGACATTACACCAGTGTATTCCATCTACACAAACACAAGTCAGAGAGCACAGATTCAAGGCCTGCAGGATCAAAGCCGATCTCTCAACAATTTGTCAGATAACGCACTAGAGGCTCTTTTTTCCTCTCCCCAGTCAACAGAAAAATGTGTTCTGCTTTAAAGTCACCCGCTTGCTAGGCTGAGATTCATGGTAAAGCGTCCAAGTCATTTACAGCACAACTATGGAAGAATGAGATCTTTTACAGACAGAACTTCTGACAGAAATTTCATTCTGACAGGAAAAAGCATTTCAGAAATGTATGTTACAGACCTATTAAAGGGTAGGGTATATTTCCTTTTCACTCGTGCCAAAAAAAAAGTATTGTTCAATGCCCTTTTGTGGAATTAGAGAATCAGGTAACTGTGCGCTCTGCAATAAAACTAGAAAACTTGGTTTACTACCCATAAACTCAAAAGATAACAGTACCGTTAAGCCCCAGATCTTACCTAAAGGCTCTCTCAACTGGATACTCTCAAGTGACAGTATGGTAATGCACTAGAGAAAAAAATACCTCCTACAAAGAGACGCTCCAAAGCTGGTCCTGAGACAGGGTCACGCAGCACCTAACAACATAAAAGCTTCGTTTCTCCAATTAAAAAGTACTTACCCTTCCAGGAAGAACAACTGATTTAACCACTCGTGATGTTCCAAGGTCGTACAGACAGAGAACGCTTCCCTCTGCTTCCTCCAACCCAACCAGTAGTCCAGTTCTCTTCTGCCACGAAAACTCCTTCACCACACGAACAGTGGGAGGCTGCTCATTTACTCCACCGAAACGGTACGCAGAGAGCCGCTCTGCTGTCACTGAGTTCACCACCTCGAGTTGAGGACCACGCGCCAACCACGCTAGGCCATTCCTCCCTGGAAGAGAAAGCTGGCTAAAGCGAACGTCCAAGAGAAGACTTGAAAACAACCGAAAACTCACAGTCACTGCCCCTTTCCTTCAGTAAAAGAACCTCAGAGAGGAAGACCAACCTACCTCGTTCCGGTCAATTCCTTAAATCACCCACTGAAATCCTTAAGCGATACCTCTTAAAATGAACAGCTTTATTCTTTTGCATTTGCACCTGTCATTCCTGCGCTGAAGAATCTGGATTGCTTGGGATAAAGATTACAATATCTTGATCTAGAGTCTTTAGACCACATTCGGCTTGGTTTTGCGAGAAATCATCTAAATGCATATGGGAATGCAAGTCCTGAAGCGGCCTTCCCACATAACAAATCTAAGCCAATTCATTTCTAGTTGATTAATTGTCCTTGACACAGGCCTACTTTGGGCAGAGATTTGGACCTCCACAGGAAATTCTCTTAAAACGGGCACCGCATGAGTAAATGTAAACTTTTACTTAACAGTGTTGCCCTCTTCCTTTTCTTTTTATTCAGACTAGAAAAAAAAAGAAAAGCAGGGGAGCGCATCTGTAACACTCTAGAAGAACTACTTCTGCACGTGATGTTACAAAGGTCTTAGAGCTTGAGCTGGTGCAAATAAATACCGCCCAAAACACCACTATTCCTCCTTTGAAAACAGCTTTTTTATTTAATTAAAAATTGAGGAGGGCTCACTGACTCAGCATGTTTAAGTAAACTATTTTAATAGCACAAGATCGGTGCAGGTTGTTGTAACTTCAAAGTTTAACTATACTAATGTTCTAATATTAGCATTTTTAATTGTTAAAGCATCCTTTTTGTTCTCACTAAACCTGATGCACCTTAACAGCACCAGCCTGGCACAGTCGATAGTATGACCCCACGCTTCAGGTAACGTCCAGGCAATAACAACTTTATACCAAGTCCTAATTTAAAGGAAAATGCTCACCTCCAGAAAACTTCCCACACAGCACAGAATCGAGGGTGATCTCATCTTCACCAAGTGCCTCAAGAGTCACCTCTGGAAACTGCAGCAGACTGCTTGTTACCTGAGCTGTTAGGTCTCGCATTCTTCACTGTAAACAAAGAAACATCAACAAGAGAGACTCATGTCAGCCATAAATATTCTTGAGATTGACACAATTATCATCAGACACAGTGAAAAATCTCCTAGGCATCACCTGTATCTCTTTTCCTTAAAACATGGGCACTCAGGACAGTTTTTACTCCCACAGCAGAGCAAAAGGAGAATCCTTTGCTTTTCTGATGCCTGTGAGATCCCCAACAAAAAGTGACACAGAGGTATTGACAAGATAAGTAACAGGAGAAAACCCAGTACACTGAGTTCAAGGCTACTCACATGGGTTAGTTAGATGGGATCTGAGAAAAATCGTATTTTAAAAAGCTTCTCAGTAACAGGTACAAGTTTCCATTTCTGCTTTCCCTTGATTCTATACTTTATTACGTATTGTCAGTTGTCTTCTAGTAGACTTCACACATCATTTATGTCTTGTTCACTTTTGGCATGTTTATTTTGAACATTAAGAAATTAGCATTTCTTAACTACCTTCATACCTGAATTCTGCCAGAAAATGTACCGTTGACATTTTCACATTACAAGCAATACAAACTTTCATAGCTCATCAAATAGAAAGTAGTTTTCCATACAGTTATGATGTAAACATAACACAGCACTTTAAAACATTGACATGTTTTCTGTACTTAAATCCTCACATTCCGTGTTCCAGTCCCTTCCTTATCACATCTCTGTAGTATTTTACAAAAACTTCTTAGCTGTCCAGACAGTTTCCACACTTCTGTAGGTGCTCCACAAAGAATTCAGGTTTCAGCATGTCAAGACCGATTTTTTTTTTTTGTGGAAACAATTAAAAGCTGAAGTGATTTACAAGATTAAATAGGAGGCTAAATAAAAGATATTTCATACATACACAAATACAAACTACTTTAAGCAACTATTTTGCAAGTTTGCTGGGTTATTGAAAAAGCCTGCAGAAGACAGGATAAATTTAATTATCTCATTCAAATAGCACTTCTTTCTTCATGAAATCTCAAAAGAAAGATATTATACATGATTCACTATTCGTGGCTGTTACACATTCTGACCAACTCGGGCATCAAGCAGAACCTTTACCCTATGCTACAAACCAGTACAGCCAGCCACTTAAGTGTGAACACAAAGCCTATTGCATTAACTGTACCATACACGTTCTCCTGGACATGAAGTTTTGTGATTGCTTCTTCCAGTGTGCACTAGTAACCTATTTTCCTTACAGCACAGGAGGTTACAGCTAGTTTTGAAGACAAGACTCTGAGAGCAACACTAATTTATTAAATGGAAATGTTTATAATAAATACAGTTTATATGAATTGTAGTTCTCCAGAGGAAAATTATGCTCTAAAGCCTGGGGATTGGAATCTACTATATTTTAAGTCACAAGCACTCTGACAATACCTTCCAGTATTTTCTGCTGGTATGAAAACAACAAGCGCATGAAACACAGGAGATGTATGTCAGGGTCCTGCACTAAGCGCAAGTGAACATTTGGAAAAAAAAGTTGCCAACGGCAGAGCCAGTATTGCAGGATGCTGCTGCAGCCAGCCAGGCTGAGTGCTTTGCCAGCATTCACAACTAATCCAGATCAAGTTCCAAGTGGGACAACTTATTTGCAGTAGTTTTGTTGCATTTACTTATTGGTACTTGTCATCATTTCAAAGTGACAGTGGGATCAACTTTCGCACTGCATCCAGGGGCTCCAGAGAGTAAAAAGCCCCTCAATTTGACCACCATTCTGGCTTACTTTAATTGTAATGATTTAATGAATATGTTTTATGAGTAACCCCTAATACCAAATGCTAATACAGATATACTGGGATGGTGAATAACATCTTTTAAATGTTTCAGTTTGTGCCCATTGCCAGGTCCTGTCACTGGGCACCACTGGAAAGTACTTAGCTCTGTTTTCTTTACCTCCTTTTCAGGTACTCAACCTTTCATCAGAAGAATGATGCTCCAGTCCCCTCTAACCATCATTGTGGCCCTTCACTGCACTCTCTCCAGTATCTCTATCTCCTTCTTATGAGACTGAAGAGCTCAGACCTGGACATGGCACATCAGGTGTGACACCACCACTGCTGATTAGAGAAAGGATCACCTCCCCTGACCTGCTGGCAATGCTCCTCCTTGTGCAGCTCAGGCTGCCTTTGCCACAAGGGCACATTGCTGGCTCATGGTCAACTTGGTGTCCACTAGGACACCTAGGGTCTTTTCTGCCAAGCTGCTCTCCAGATGGGCTGGCCCAAGCACATACTGGTGCATGGGGTCATTCTTCTCCAGGTGCAGGACTTTGCACTTCCCCTTGTTGAACAGCATGAAGTCCCTGTCAGCCCATTTCTCCAGGCTGTCAAATCCCCTCTGGATGGCAGCATGACCAACTGGCATATCAGCCACTGAGAGTTTTGTATCTGCCAGCTTGCTGAGGGTACGCTCTGCCCCATCATCCAGATCATGAATGAAAATGTTGAATAATCAACCCCTCCCTGCCAAAGTAGCCTATTTTAAAATATTCAGTTGGTCAATCCTCCTTTAAGGGAGAACACTGACTATGACAACATCTGTTAAGGAATTATAGAAAACAGCACAAAATTCCAAAAAGAGCATATATGATTGTCGTGAATAAAAAAAAAAAAAAAATAAATCTTTTTTTTAAATAAGCACGGAGATTTCTGAAAAACAAGTCTCTGTGGCAAGCACTTCATGATTACCAACATAATATATTATACTAGTAGCAAGATATTTTTAAGAAAAAGAGTGAACGAGTATCTTTCGGCAGGGCAGGTAACAGCATTCAAGAAAACTTCTCAACTGCATGCTCTCCATGAGTCACCCTGCCTTTGCCACTGCCTACCTGGACAGGCCAAGAGCACACCTGGACCATTCATGTAACTTTTAATTTAATCATGCTGCAGTTATTAACCGTGTATAAAAGCATGTGAAAATGCTAGTGCATCAGACATGCCCAGGTTCCCTCTAGTAAGGCAATGGGGCATTTTAAACACTTTTTTTCTAGACATCTGGCTTGGCAACATTGAACCAGGAAGACAAAATCCATAATAAATTATGAACAATATATATAGTGATCTGGTTATTAGGACAAGGGGTAATGACAGGATGGGGGGTAATGGCTTCAAACTGGAAGAGGGGAGATTGAGAATAGATATTAGGAAGAAATTTTTTACTCTGAGGGCGGTGAGGCGCTGGATTGAATTGCCCAGGGAAGTTGTGGATGCCCCATCCCTGGAGGTGTTCATGGCCAGGCTGGATGGGGCTTTGAGCAACCTGGTCTAGTGAGAGGTGTCACTGCCCAGGGCAGGCAGGTTGGAACTAGATGATCTGTAAGGTCCCTTCCAACCTAAACCATTCTAAGATTCTATGTTTTACTTCCATCATTCTACTAAGTTAAACTAAGGATTACTGGGAAATCAAAACAGTGGGAAAAGTTAGATAGAGCTAGGTTAAAGGCATGAAGCCTGTCCTTTAAGAGATATATCCAACACTAACTGCATTTCTGCTCTCTTTGAAAACAAGGACTACAATTACATTCCTATTTCTGCCTGTTGGAAATCAGATCAGTGTAAAACACCAGACTTACTCCCTGTTCAAGAGTAAACCAGAATCCAACCTCCCAGCTGTATCCTATACCAAAGTGATCCGTGTACAAGTTGCCAAAATTACGATTCTTCTTCACCCTAGGTACCTATGACTTCCAAACATCATGAACTATTTCCAAAGAAAGGAATATGCCAAAAGTCACAGACTGAGGATAGATTTTTTGGGTTAAAAAGCGCCAATTTAAAAAAAAAAGGGGGGGGGGGGGGGGGGGAATTACACATTCAAGCAGAATCACACACAGCCAAGTGAGAGTTCTGGGATGTCCGTTTTGACTGACGGTAGTACATGAAAATCAGTTTCAAAGGCCAACAATGCTATGGGCTTACTCAAAAAAAAGCTAACATTATGGCCAGTCACAGCTGAAGAGATGATTTCACAAAACATGTTGACTTTGCTGCCACCAAAAGAGAGGCCTTGCTGCCGCCTCCCATCTCTCCATTTGCCCCTTTGTTCTACTACTGTACTCCTGTGGGCTTAACTTGCGCTGCCTTGAACACTTCTTAGAGCACTTTATGAGCCAACCTACCTCCCTAAGCAGTCAGGAAAATAACCCAGAAAAGTAGACAGCATTCCACCACCTTAGAGAGTTCAACTGGCTTGCAGAGAGAACTAGCAAGAGTAAAAGGCGGCACAAGGAAGGGGGCAGGACAACACACTGGGGAGAAGGAGAGGGAATTCGTCCACGTGCATTTTGTGGCAGTACGCCGGTACGCTAACTCAGACACGGGTGAACACCACACTCAGTTTGCAGGGAGAGCTAAAAACCCCTTCGCTTTTAGAAAGGACACCGTCCAGGACACAGTCAGTCAACTTAGAACTCCCTCTTGCACAGAGAGACCCCCTATCTCACTGAGAAAGGCTGCAGCTGACAGGCGTCATTCCTTCCTTCAGCCAGAAGTGGAAGCTAAAGTCATTTCAGGGAAGTCTTACTTGGCGATCAGAGAAGGGACAACATTGTGTGACGCTACTCAGATCACATTTTCTAAGGAAACAGGACAAAGAGTGGGAAGAAGCCAGAGAAGAAGAAATGAAAGAAAAACTAAGCTCAAATTCCAGAATCGCAAGGAAGAGGAAGGCCTTCCCGAATCACTGGAGGTCGTCTGGTCCGGCCCCGCTGCTCCAGCAGGGTCACCTGCAGCGGGCTGCCCCGGAGCGTGTCCAGGTGCTGTTTGAATACCTCATCCCGAAACATACTTTTACAAAGAGCAACCTGACAAGCTCAGAAACATTGGCAACACATGCAACAGGCCCAGGTTTATGGTGACTCTCTCCTGTCAGTTTAAGGGTTCTCTCCACCACACAAGTAAAGCAATACCACACCAGCAAAGGCTTGTCACCATTAGTTCTCTAAAACTGCATCCAACAGCTTACTCAGTAGAAGACGTGAGATTAACAGAAACCTGATTATGTTTGTTTCACTCTTTTAAAAAAGCAAACCCCAGGCAAATCAATACCAGAAAACCAGTTGATGCAGCAGGTGAACGATGCGCTGTCTTCAGCGGAACCGGGTACAGTACTGTGTGCCCAAACACCTGTACCAGCTGCCAGCCAAGACTCATACAACCATCCAGAGCGATGGGCCTAAGGTGGCACTTGAACTATCGCAGTTAGCCATACCCCCCAAAGGGGGTTCAGCATTCCCGGCAGAATTAAGTCCCTAAATCTCCCATGATTTTACCGAACATCATCAGGAAGCAATGTCTAGACTTGAAAGACTGACACGACACAGAAGCTCCACACCTGGAGTCACGGTTTATTAAGAAAGAAACCAAGCACTTTTTCCAAAACCTTCCTGCTTGCGTCAGCACCTTCGGTGCATGATGCCTGCCTCAGGCAAAAATCAAGAGACACCCTCCCCCCCAAAACCCCCAAAACCCCTGGGCTCCAGTAAAGCTGTGCTCTCCCCATGAAACCCGCCCTCTTCCCGCGATCGCCGCTCTACACAGATCGCGAATTTCCCGCCTCCTCCTGGAAAACCACACCGAAAGGGGGGAGGGGAGAAAGAAAAATCAAAAGGAAAAACAAACCCTTCAAGAAAGTGACCGGAGGAGCGAGAGGCGGGTTCGTTCCCCGGCCGGGCGGTCGCGCAGGAGGCGAAGCT
>NW_009647419.1:44196-50174 GCF_000708025.1 Charadrius vociferus
CGCGGAGCACGCCGGGAATAGTAGGTCCTGGCCTACGACAGGGCCCGTGGGTGCAGGGGCGGCACTATTTTGCCTCGGGCCCCAACGGCCACCTCAGCCGGCGGAGGGTGCTGAAGGGGGGCGATCCCAGAGCCCACAGGGAGCACTCTCACCCACCCGCCGGGCCTGCCCCCCTGTCCTGGCAGGAGGGAATCCACCATAGAATCATAGAATTGTCTAGGTTGGAATGGCCCTTTAAGATCATCGAGTTCAACCATTAACCTAACACTGCCAAAACCACCACAAAGCCATGTCCCTAAGCACCACATCTACCCCTTTTTTAAATATCTCCAGGGATGGTGACTCAACCACTTCCCTGGGCAGCCTGTTCCAGTCCTTAACCCTTTCTGTGAAGAATTTTTTCTTCCTATCCATCCTAAACCTCCCCTGCTGCAACTTGAAGTTGTTTCTTCTCATCCTGTTGCCTGTTACTCAGGAGAAGAGACCAACCCCTACCTCACTACAACCTCCTTTCAGGTAGTTGTAGAGAGCGAGAAGCTCTCCCCTCAGCCTCCTCTTCTCCAGCCTAAACAACCCCAGTTCCCTCAGCCGCTTCTCATAAGCCTTGTTGTTCTCACCAGCTTCATTGCTCTTCTCTGGACACATTCCAGCACCTCAATGTCTTTCTTCCAGGGAGGAGCCCAAAACAGAACACAGTGTTCGAGGTGCGGCCTCACCAGTGCCGAGTGCAGGGGGACAATCCCTTCCCTGGTCTTGCAGGGAGACAGCCTGCTCGGGCCAGCCCTGCCCACACATGTCCCTCTGATCACAGGGGCCACCTGTCCTCCTCGGGGCATTTGGTGGCTGCTGAAAACAAGTCTCAGAGGAGCTCGGCCCTCCCCAGGCGCGAGGCCACGCTGGCAGGGGCAGCCCTTGCCCCCAGGCTCCACTCCCGGAAAGCTTGGCCTGGAAATCCATCTGCTCACTAGCAGTTTGCAGGTTTGGTTTGTGGTTTTCTACACCTCATTACAGGCTCTTGCCAGCACAGCTGTTTCAGCAGCAACTACAATCTTGGCAGCATTAGTGAAAACTCAGGAGCAGATGTAACCTTACTTCAGTGAAGCTTTAGCCTGGTACTGGTGTGCGAGATGTCTGTAAAGGCAGTGGTTCTGTGTTAACATCCTTCAGCAGTCTGAATGGGGTTTATGCCAGGAGTATTTGCTCGTAGAATATGCCAAGTGCCAATAAGAAGAGGACTTCGTACATTCCGTAAATAAACAGGTGTCCAGGCATGCTTGATTGCTGGTCTCTAGTTTATTGCAGTTGCTCCTGCTTGACTGCAAAGGTCTAAACAGCAAGGAAGCAGAAACATAGCTAGACTTTAATGAAATAATAGCAGCAATTAAAAACACTTAAAATAGTTTAGTTCTAGACGTTAGATAAGATTTTAGACTAAAAAAATGACCAAATGGCAGCATAAATAAGCCTTTCTTTACAAATAGAAACTATGACTATTGCACGCATTCAGCACCACAGAGGGGTCAGATGGAGGTACTTGCCTGTAAACTATTCTTTACAACCATCATGATGATAGTTCTTTGTGTTGATTTGCCGAGGTAAGTTGTGACCTTCTTTCCATCTACTTTACAACACAACATACTTGACACCATCACCTTGGCAAGATACTTGCCCTTTCAGGTTTTGCCTCTTGGAGGTAAAACATCAGCAACATTAGGAGAGAGAAGTATCACTGTACTTGTGAACTACTGTTCGTTGAATCCAAGTTCATGACTTTTGGTGTTCTGGATGTTGTTTCAGTTAGGATGAGACAGTGATAACAGACTGATGTGTCTCTTGTGCAACACTGTTTATGTACAAAGAATGAGCAAAGTCCCACTTTCTTGTACTGAGCAAGAATTAGATGACAGAAGATATTTCCAACCCCCTTTCCACCTAACAGTTGCCCCTAGGACCTCATCTTTTTCTCCAGGTAGCCAAGAACTGGCATTTTGTTCTTTTTTATCATGTGTATTCAAATTTCCATCAACACGCAGAAGACAGTTTTTAATCAATCTTCACATGCCTGTTGACAATATGGTACTACTTTTATTTCAGCTACTAAAAGCGCTCAATTTCTTTTATACTTCTCTTAAATACAAGAAATCCATTAGTCATCTGAGCTTCAACAGAGCATAATACAGTCACTAACACACATAAATGGCAGCCACCCAATTTCTTTTACATAAATATTTTGTTGTTGTCACAAGTTAAGTGAAGTTCACTGAACTTACAGTAGTGCCTGCAGCATAATTTCTTTTCATCCCTCAGTTTAAACTCAGGAACTAAGTCTTCTGTTTTCAACTTTAAAAACAAAAGAAGAGAATTTTGGTCTTTGGCATTTTAACAGAATTTTCACTTTTGTGCTATTTTTTTATCCAACCCACGAAGTACACTTCACAAAGAGATTCATTGCACATCACATTCAAGATAATTTTCATTACAATTTACAAATCATCCAGAAAATACCAGAGCTATTAAGTGTCACTCCAGCAGTTTAATACCTACCTTTTCTCTCATGCTTCCACATGTATGTCCTAAAATACCCTACAAACAATAATAGTGAAAATCAGAATACAAGCTGGTTCTTGCATTCCAGACCTCTTCAGAACATCCATAATGAGTTTGATTGATTTTAGAGTATAGCAGCTACACTTTGAGATGAATCTTTAAACCCACAACACAGTAATACATGCTCAGAAAAGTTTACTGAAAAAAACCCCAAACCAGGTAATAACACTGAACGATCCTACTTGAGATTCCTGTATACTCTTTCAGAACAATAGCTTATTGTAAGTGAGGACTCACCTGTTTCCCATCACAGCAAGGGCTCCCTGTTAGACTCAGAGTTTCTTTAAGGATACAAATTTATTCAATACAAAATTCAGACGAAAGAACCCTCAATATAAAACATTTCCACTGAGCGCTCTAGAATATAGTCTACACAGACCATCTAAGGCGCATGATTCAAAAGTGACTAGCAGACATCTACCTCTTTCTTCACCTCCTCTTTCCCAGGAGACGAAGCCCCTGCCAATATGCCAAACGTGTCTGATATAACTGCTTGTCCCCCACCCCAGTCCCTCTGGATTTTAAAGGGGTAGGCTATTTAGCTCCAGTTTTCCTCTTATTTTCAATAAGAAAGCATACGTAAAAAAACGACACAGTTAACATAAAATTAAGGTTACACCTTTAGTCGCTGAAAGGAGAGAAAGTAAGTATGAAATGAAAAGTGCAAGTCTAATGCTACCCCTTTCAGTGTATGTATTGTAACATGGTCAAAACACTCTTTGACTTTAAAACAGACGTTTTCAGATATTAATAAACAAATCTGCAATGCTTCTAAGAAGTGGCAGGATCATCAAAGGAGTGACAAATAAGTTCAATTTCTCCCAGCACTATTAACAGCATACATTATCTCTAAATTACAGCTGTGCCTCTTAAGGTTAAGTCTACCATGCTTTATGTTATTATGCAAATGCTGATCGTGACTCGGTGGCTGCTGTTGCCATTTTAGACCTATCAATTTGTAGCCTATAAAAGTGCCGGTCATGGACAGGGAGCACGCTGTGCCAGGCAATGAAGTCGTATGGGACAACTCGGCTCTTGACCTAACAGGGGAGGTTTTGCACACAGTCACGAGGCATCAGTGAGACAGTATTTGCCTGCACAAAAGGAAGCCTAACCTCTGTCAAGTGTTTTGTGCAAGGAGAAGGGGAATTTTGAAGGTGCGTGTGCAGGCAGCTCCTCCCAGACGTGCTGGGCAGCGTGGCACCCGCGGGGCTGTGCACTGGAACGTAGCGCGCAGGGTGATACCACTGGCAGATGGGTGATGGCAGAGCTGACTCTCTCTTACACATGAGAGGCTGTGTGTGCATGAGGCAGGCAGAGCTGGGGTGGACCACGAAAGGTCTTGAATGTGCGGACAAGCGTCTCTCATCTGATGTGACAGAGAGCAGGGAGCTAGGGCAGAAATGCAAAGACAGGCACGGCAGTACTGGAAGACCAGTTGGAGCCGTATCCTTTGCTGAGGCATTTCGAGCGATTATCTGCAGGACAGGGCTGCCTTTATTAAGGGCAGTACAAGTGCTTTGGCAGTAAACACAATTCAAAGTGATAAGAGCTTGGATGAGAGCCTCAGCTGTATGGATGAAGAAAGAAAGGCTTTGTGTCAGGAATTTTTGTAGAAAGGAAAACTCGCAAAGCTCAAACACGACCTGAATAAGGCCACAGGGAGAGGTCTGGACCAAAGGGACACCACCACCCCCCTCCAACAACAGGCATGCCTGAACATTGGCCTAAACAGTGACTGAGGAGCACCATGATGAAGTGGTCTGTTTTAGCCAAGCCTGAGCCTGAGCTGACAGCAAGGTTTACTGGGGCTGGCATCCGAGAGGCGGGCAAGGCTGCATTTGGAAAGGTGTGGCATTCACCTTGCCTGGTTTTAAGTATCCACAGTGCAGTCATCAGCAGCAGAGCTGCTCAGGTGGGCTCCCTTTTTTGGTAGGGGAGGGGAACAGGCTTTTCCTGGGTGCCATTCATCTGCCCTGCTTTAGATACCTCCTATAGGATTAGCTGTAAAGGCAGTCTAGACGACCATCACAGGTGGAGACACCTGCACTGTACCCTTTTATTTTCAGTCAGGTTAATCTCACCTGGAGAGACTGATCTGAATAGAGCACTGGATCCTTAAGTTGCTCGGCAGCTGAATTTATGTTTGCGGTTGGGATTACCCAGAGAAAGGGATAGAAGAGAAAGAGGACAAGGACAGAGCTTTATACCACCCGCGCTGGAGTCTGGTGAGTGAGATAAAGAGAAAAAGCCATGCTGGTTGAGCGAGGGAAGGCAAAGGGGAGGGGAGGGCTGCAAAAGACGGAGGGAATAACCTCTAAAAGAGGGAAGCTCAGTTGACTTGTGGCAAGTGCCTGATGGGCAAACGGAGATGTAGGGGAGAGCTGGAGCTGCCTAAGAGGAGGTCATTCAAGGCTCCCACAAAAGCAATGCTGACTGGATGCGGGGGCAGAGGCCTGACGAAGGATAAGGAACCGCAGGAGGAGGACTCCAGGCTTTCACTGAGCTTGCAAAGCAAAGAGAACAGGGGGAGGGCATGTTGTTTAAAAGAAAGGCAAATGTATAAAGATTAGTTATCAGGGGCAGGGGAGGGAGGTTGGTTGTTTGTAAACAGTAAGAGGATTAACAGATGCATTTATTGAAATGACGAAGAGCCAGAGATGGGTGAGCAATTAAAGAGAGAAAATGAGAGCGAGGCAGTTAAGGAGATGAGAGAAGGTGGAACTGGGACCAAGCAGAGGAGCTAGAAGACAAAAGCAAGGGAGAGAGCTCTTATGTCTGTGGCACCAGCAAAGAATCAGAGAGGGATAAGTGGAAGTGGATGTGAGACAGTGGGGGGGCAGGCAGTGTCCAAAGTCAAAACACTGGAAGAAAGCAGTGAGATCCTGGGCAAATAGAGAATAAGGAAGGAAGATGCAGTGAAGAGGGGAGGTGCTGCAACTGAAATTGCACACAAATTGAAATGTTCAGCTAAGCTGGAAAAATCGGGCTGCTTGGCGTACAAGACGTGATCAGGTTTCACGCAGTTAAGATTGTTGAAAACCTGGTGGACAAGCTGCATTTGAAAGCTAATGTTCTTATTTAGCTTAGTTAATGATTGCCAGATCTTGTTGTTAGGGCTGGGTAAGGAAGAAGTGGAGTCACCGCTGCAGCAGCACAGCAGCTCCGAAACGGGGCCGCTGAGAGCCAGTCACTAACTCAGCTAGTCACCACCTGCAGCTGTACAGGTGTGGGTGCCCGGGTGCCGGGTGCTGGTGCACCCCACAAGGGTACCCGGCCCTGGTGATACCCCCTCCCCGGAGGACTGGGCAGCCTGGAGCACAGCACTGGATGCAGGGAAGGGCTCCAGCACCGCTGCCTTCTCCACAGAG
>NW_009647419.1:50236-83362 GCF_000708025.1 Charadrius vociferus
TCAGGCTCTTCAGTGGTGTCCTGGGCAGCACAACCTTCCTTCCAAGTCAATAAGTCGATATCTAATTACGGGTGAGACTCACTAGCACGGTCTGCTGCTTTGTGCGGCCCTGGTGCTGCGGTGCAGCTGTCGCTCCGGAGTAACCAGTCGGCATCCACTTTTGCCTTTGTGTTGCATTCAAGTATCTGTGAATCTGCCTCAGAAAGCTAAAATAGAAAGTGATGCTTGTTTGATAGTATTTTTTTCAAATCATTGTGAAGAGCATACAGTAGCATCCTCTACAAGCAGTTCTTGGTGCTCACAGTCTGACATTTTCGGTAAGCTGTACCGAAATTAAGCAAATCCTCAGACAAAGAAAGCTCCATGTTAAAATCAAGTTCAGACTGTAAGCATATATCAGGGACATAAAGGTGAACCAAAAAAGAAAATGCTGCAGTGGTGTAATAATTATTTTCAAGCACAGGATTGTTTATAAATATAGTATGCTCAGAGATGTGGTTATATTTACTCAAGTATGTAATTACAAGGATACAAGTTAAGAAACAAGAATTAAATAGTGCCTTTCAGTAATTACAAAGGAGAAATCTATTTGGAAAACATATCCGGTGTCTTTAAACCCAAATATTAAAAAGCTTCAATCATAAGAGACAGGTGTTTGGGCTGTTTGAGAGGTTTCATTGTGAATTGTTTCATTTTTTATTTAGTCTGTTTTTAAAGACTAATCTTAATTTAATTTTCTGGGTTCAGACTGCCTGGTTATGAGATACTAGCAACTCGTTCTATACATTTTTTTCTCAAGTAATTTATAAATATTCTCAACCTTTAATTCTAGTATATATTTCATTGGGAATAAATATTTTCTTTTTTTGCTTTAAAATGGTATTAATTCTATTGTAGGGCATTACTAATATTACATCTTAAAAGTATTAATTAGTGCTTTTCAACATGAAACCTAAAGTAATTAAAAACTTAATGAACCAAAAATAGTATAACGGGATCCCTTCTATTCTCCACTAGAGCGGCAATAATTTAATATAAAGAGATGCACTCCAGAATTTCCCAGAGAAAGAGAAAATTAAATGGTGGTTGGAACTGCAGTTGCTAGAGTCATGCAGCCATTAAAAAAAAAAAGAGAGACAGAAGTATTCCCATTTCAGTTCAAGCAGAAAAAGGGACCATAGGAAACCTTGAAAACTGCTTTCTTGCGCAGCATGCTGTGTAGTGGTCGCATCTTGGTTTCATCTGCAAAAAATGTTACAGCTTGATTTTCAGAGCTACGCCCATCTCCAATTTATGCATTACAGAGTTATATATTATGAAGTCTTGATTTTTTTTTTTTTCCATTAGGGGTAATTGTTTGAAGCCTAAACATCTTTCTCTTACTGATTTAAAATGTCGCTTTTCTGTCCTTAAATCAAGTTGGGACAGCAAAGTGCTTTCTGGATCTGATCCACTGTCACCCCTCTGCCGTGTGTGGCAACTGGGGAAGTACTGTAGTTAGCAGGTTTGGTGGGAGCTGTGGTGCTGAGAAGACCTGTCTTTGCTCTAGCACTTAGTTTGTGTACATGTGTTCCTAACTGAGCAGCAGAGAGAAGACAAACGCTGCAAGGTCTGGCTTCGGGGAGGTGGCAGCCTCTGAGTAATATTAATAGCTTGACTAATGCCATTCAGGCTTTTAATTTCATAATGTAGGGACACCATGTCACCTACTCAAAATCTACAAAAAGCAGTCAGTTAGAAGTGAGGAAATGAGGGATTTCAAATATTTTACATTGCCCACGTAAGCAGGTTTTTTCTCCTCAAGTACATGCATTTCTTCACAATTCAATAACCTTCATGTTAACCACAAATTAATACCGTTCTCTCAATAGCAAGGCTGAGAAGGAATGCAGATGTACCTTCATGGGAGATGATTGCTTCTAGAAACAAACTGGTCATTAGGACAGGCTTTCTCTCACCTAACTTTAGCTATATAAAAGATTAATATCTAGTTTAAATGTGCCCAAAATACTGTTTTTCTTCAGCTATGCTGACTAACCTGTAAGTCAGATTTCCCTGGCTTACAACTCTGCAGTGCCCGGGAGCTTACACCCTTCCACCTACAGCACCACTGCCAATAAATTGCAGGTCATCTGGGCTACCTGCGTAACTGGAGGAAAGAGTATGCACTCCAGACCTTGTTTGTCCCATCTGAGGAGAGACACCTGCGTGGGTCAGCATGAATGTCCCTCTGGGGTGCCCAGGTCTCCCTCTAACATTAGAGGGAACCTAGACAAATTGCAGGGAAGGGTGCTTGACTTTCATATAGCTACCAATGGCTGGGAGGAATTGCTCCGTTCATCAAGGGTTGGGAAGCTGCTGCTGCTACACGTTGTTTAGTGCATAGCCAATTAAATCTCCTTAAAGTGAGCTTCTCCCATATGTTGCGCTTGTTAGACTGCTCTAAGACCTTCCAATTACCCACCCTGATCACAAAATGAAAAGCAAAATAACGCCCCAAATGCAGGAGTTTCTAATTATATATCACAGTTCTTTATAGGGAAGTTCATGGCCCACATTTGTTTACCCTTCCTTTTATGTTTCCTTTTTAGGTTCTTACAGGTAAAAGTAGGTTGTTGCTTCAATGAGTCTAAATTGACCAACATATCAAAACAAACTAAGGGTAAGCAGTGCTAACGTGGATATACCTCACACTAGTTAATTCACAGCAGGCAGTTCCTTTCTTTTCAGTTTTTAGTTAGCTGACCACACAAGATATTCCCAAGTTGTCCAGCAGCGTTCTACTTGCCCGGCCTTTTTGATAACTGATGTCCCTCGTTGTGCAACATGAAGGTTACACAACAAAAGTACCCACCAGTCAACAAAGCAGGACATTCACATTCCAGTAGTGCATTTGATCTGCGTTGCACATTTTGAGAAAATTGGGGTTCATACTTGATGGTGTAAACAACAGATACTCCTTTACGTAGGTAAGGAATAGAAGTTCGTGCATAGCACATGTGCAATGTAGCTGAATTAATCGTACTGTTGGAGCGTGATGGTTTTTATGCCTATGGTTTTGCTGATAAATCTCAACGGTCATTAGTCCAAAATAAAGCTTTTCCCATGAAATAAAAAAAGAGATATTTTTCAGATCTGAAGTTGCATTTCTGGTCTCTCTTACAGCTCTAACAAACCCTCATCACCTTTCATATTGAAACAAAAGAATAATGAGTTTGCACATTTGGAAAAAAAGAAATTAATCCTAAAGAGTAAGGTCTTAAAAATCTAACTTTGAAATACAATTTCCCTGTGATTTCTGGTGCAGAGGGATTTTTGAACTCAGTTCATGCAGCACAATAGCAACAGGCAGTGCACTGGGACTGAGAAATGGGTTGCTATGCTGAGGTGCTGCAAACTAGCCTGCAGATGCATTCTGAGGTCTGAAATAAAAACACTCCAATAATTAAGAGGTGGGTTGTTTCAGTGGCACCAAAATACTCTGCTGACTACAGTTCATTATCACTGTGCAAATACTGCATGCGTAAGGTGATTCATACCGTGTTAAATTTGTAGTGCCCTAATTTAACACAACTGGAGCTGGGAAGGGATCAATTTGAGATTGTTGGTATTAGGCATTTTCTCTGGTGGTTATAGTCTCCCAGTGTGACCTTAGGTCAAAATATCAAAAGGTGTAAACTAGAAAACTTGCGGGCAATCAAATCCAAACTTATGTAGTGAAAACCCAAATAGTGGAAAATGCAACCTGAAGAAGGAAAATAAATCAGACTGGCTTATTTTCATAGGGAATGTGGTCGTATATGTTGAAATGACTGTCAAGTACAGATCTTTAAAAAGCATGCAGTATCTGGCAGTTCCTCTCTAAGCAGACAAAGCAAATTGTAGAAGTTCCTCATGGCTGTGTTCAGGGGAGCGCAGGATATCCGTGTTTCTTCAAACTATCTGACGAGCTCTTGAAAATATTTGAGAGAAAGAGTCATTTCCCTGAGCAGTTAAGATTTAATGGCAGTGTACCCAGCTGTGCGAGAAGCACTGCTGAGTGTGAGCGACTAATATATTTGCCAGCACAGCAACGTGCAATGTCTAATTTATTGCTGTGGGGGCTGTGCGGGTAGCTCAGCCCTGCAGCCTTTTATTCTGCCAGATGCTGATCACCTCCTGAGAGGTGCTAAGACACCTCATTTGTCAATGGGTGCTTGGCGCCTTGCGGAGAGTGATCAACGCCTTGTTGGGTTCAACCCATGAGTGCTGAAAAATAGAGGTTATCCATCCTCTTGCATACAGAGACAGCTAACACAAAGCCGGTGCCCTTGAGAGAGTCACTGTGACCTCTGGTGTGAGCAATTTAGAGGAAGAGACATCACTCAGTCTGCTGAATCTGCTGGAACAAAGATTCACTGTGAATAAATAGTCCTTTTAGCTTCTCCAATTCCACCATTTCAAAGCTAGAAAATATTTTTTTCTGGAAGTGGCATAATGGAAATTAACTGAGTGCCACCAGCTTGAGGGTCTCCCTGGGCAGCCTCAGGCATGGGCAGTGCCCAGCTGTGCCCCGAGGGAGGCTGTTGAGGTATGCCCCCCATGCTTCCCCCTCCTGCCTGGCTGCCCCTGCCTGCATGCGTGGGTTGGTTTGTGCTGGGATCGTGTCCCTGGCATGGCTGGGACAGCTCCCAACACTGGCACTGCCTGACCTGTGTCAGACTTGGCTTCTTTGCCTGGGGCTCCCAGGGGCTATCTGGGGAGCAGTGTTTTCCCTGCCGGAGAGCCCCAGCTTGTATGTAGCACCAACCCTACACGTGTTTCTACAACACGTCACCTGAGTCAGGGATCAGCTGGATTGTCTCCTCATCTGCACTAGAAACTACACCAAGTGCTTGTACCATGCTAATTAAAGATGCCAGCGCAGCTTTCGGGAACAAAACGGATGCTGATGTCCCACAAGGAGCATTTAAAATGAGTTTGTTTACCAACTTGTCTTGCTGTTCCTTTGCTGATTGTAAGAAAATATTTAAGTGAGGAAACGAACAAGTATATTTACTATTTTCTCCCTCCAAACATTTCTGCTGTAGGTTGTATGGCTTTCAGCATCAGCCAGTGGGAGAAACATAGGGTTCCCTGAAAAAATGCTGACAAAGAAATTTATTTTCTTGTTTCTTTGCCCTCTCCTTGCACTCTAAGCCTCAAACAGTGGATGAATCTAGGAATTATTTTAATAGTCCAATAGGGATTCAGGGCAGGGTGCTGCCTCCCTGCTACCAGCGCCTCCAGCAGAGCCAGCTCTTCCTCCTGAGTGCCACCACATGCAGCACATCTGCATGGGACCAGCCATGGTGCAGCACTGTGGCTGCCACCCTGGTGCCAGGTAACTACATGGTGTTTAACTTCTTCCCATGGAGGGTTATTTCCATCCAAAATTTCATAGGATTTGGAAAAGGACTGAACATCTTAAGGCTAGCAGGGATTTCGAGAGCAAGGAAGAAAAGCCAGTACATGTCCTGTTAGACACATTGCCAGTTGTGTGATCCACAACTGGTTGTGAGCAAGTTGTATGATTTCACTTACAATCATTTAATATATGTTACAGTATTGTCTAAACCAGCACCAGTCAGGGAGAGAACTCTTGTTGGGGATCTCACAGAAATCGAGCTTAGCCTGGTTTCACTATGTGACTTGTCCTACAGTCCTAGAGGAGATCCCAGACTTCTTTGCAGTTTCACAGTCACTTCAGTGTGCCCCTGGCTCTGCTGCTGGCAGACAGGCTGTTGAGCCCTTCTGTTTTGGGGTTTTTTTTTCAGATGTACCTGGCTAAAAACACTAAGTTCAACAAGTTTGGTCTTGATGCACTGGCTGAGATCAGAGTCCTGTTTCATTAGGTGTCATATAAAGACAGGATTTTACTCAGCCTGTCTCACGAAGTGCTTGCAACTTGACAAGGGAAGGTTAACAGCTGTAATGATAAATGCCTTGCCAAAATCCATACAACAGATCTAATGCTGAGCCAGAAAGAGTAGCCAGATATCCTTGTTCCTGCCATCATTTGTGTGAGCAGACCCCCTTCAAACTGGGTAGCAGGTGGATCTGTGTCTTTATTCATACCAGTGGGTGCCACCTCTGAAGAAATATGCTCAAAAAAATTACACTGCTTAGTTAAATATAGTCTGGAGGAATTGCTGGCCCCTGGCTGAACAGCACTTCAGCCAAGGAACAGCTCCAGCAGCAGCTGCTCCTGCTGGATGATTAACATCACCTTCCTTGAATTTTACAAAGCTAACAGCATACAAGCACCTAGCGAAGGGCCAGATGGCACCGCTGACTTCTAGTCCACATTCACCCTTGATTTTGACAGAGAATTCTACCTAAAAATGATCGCTGTGACTTGGCCCTGGCTTTAGAGAAAAAAGATGCATAGATTTTTCAAGCTATAAGAGGCTAATTCAGTATTCTAATCCCTCTTTCTGCATGAGAACAAATCACTGGATTTTACCTAGTCCTTTCCACATCCAGATTGTGACTTGGTTGAATAATAAATTGTGCTGCTATGGTATGCATGCTAGCTGAGCGCCTTTCGCTTCAGCTGAAATTAAACTGGGGGAGTCCTCCTCCCCGGCTTCCCACCCTTCTGCGTGAATGTGGCTTGTCCGAAAGTATCACAAATTATTTTAGCTCCTCGCACATGTGATAGATTCTAGCTGCTCTGCACCTTCCCCTTTCTTAATCAAAATCAGCTCCCTGTGAAGGAGGAGTAGGTCTAGAATTTGCTTTTGACTGTGTTGCCCATTAGGTTTGCCAGAAAAAAAGTACTGCTGTAACTCAAGAAACATAACCCTAGAGACTGACGCACTTGATCGCTGGGCAGGCACTTAGAGTTATGTGCTTAAGATTACTGTTGTAGTTACCCCACTGCATTTTTAATATGGGAATTCGAAGTCCTTAATATGTGTCAATCTCTTTTAAGACTATTTTGCAATGAGCTGATCCAAATTGTTTCACCTCAGCCTGAAGTCTTTTTGGACAGTACCAGAATGTAGTGCAGTGTACCAGTGAGACAGACAGAGGGACAAAGGTGAGGTCCTCAGAATGAAAAGGAGAAAAACAAGGAACTGAACTGTGAGGTTACGCAGAGTGTTAAAACCGCACAGCCAACTCAAGGAAATCAGGGGTGATGCTGAGGAGAGGAACTGAGAAGCTTAGCTGCAAAAAAAAAAAAAAGAAAAATCGGAAATCAGGCATTGCCTGTACTGAGAAGGTGATTTTGTTTCTGTGATACACAGTAATACGGATAGGGCTTGCTCAGCAAAGTTTTGTCTGCCTTGTAGGGCTAGCACTGTATGGTTTGCTGCTTGCTGTGCTACCAGACTGCCTTGACAGAGCTTCCCCTGAGAAATCTGTTCTTGTGGCTGTGACACTGAACAATTATAAGAAAAAGCTGCGTGTACCACCAGAATGATGTGTTTCAGCTACTTCGTCAGCTCAGGTAAGGAGATATCGTATTTCTGAACCAGACAGAACCAGCAGCAGAGAGCAGAGCAGACGAGCAGCCACGCACCGGGGAGCCCCGCCGTGCTGTTGAATTGTTACGAGGCAGGCATTTTCTCATGGCTCAATGTAGGACAAATAAATAAAGTTTCTATCAAGAAAGCGACTTGCTGCCAAGAGGGAGAAGGAGCGCCGTTGTCGATACAGCAACAGAAAAGGACTTGTAGGAAATCTGAGGCAGCACCCCGCCAAGTGACAAGAAGACATAATTTCTTCTGCTGCTGTCCTTCTTCCTAGGTTAGTGAAAGGGGCAGGTCTGGTTTCAGGGTCATTACATCTTCATGTGGCTACATTATTCTTTTTTCTTATTTGGGTGCCAACCATGGGAAACGAGTTCAACCCATTGCACAACTTTTACCATTTGGGAGGGGAGGGTGGTGTTTGGTCTGTTTTAAAATTCTGTATGGGATGAGCATTGATAGGGCACAAATTACACTCGCCAGAGGCAACAGCTGTTATACTTGTACTTGAAAATGAAGAAAGAAAATCTTTTTGCAATGACTGCCAACAACTTCTTCGTGCTTTTTGGATAGGAGTGAAACAACAGCTGGCACACACACACACGTTCCTCCCCATCTTGCATTATTAGCAACTGTTAGTGCAAGTGAAAATAATAATCATTCACCGGTAGTAAGTAATTTTGTCTGAAAAGAGTTAATTCCTTACATGTGTGAACACGTTCTTAAAAGGAAAGATGCAAATTAGTCATGGCAATTTTATTGAAGTAAATGGGGTTTTAGGCTGTTTGGCCTAAAACTTGTGCAGCATCTGAAGTTTATGGCTATAGCAATAAAACAATCATGATATTTTCATCAAATCATTTGAATGAGAGGTAAGAAGCTCATAATGCTCCATCTGAGAAACTGGTAACATGACAACACTCTGTGTTAAGCAATTGCAGCATTGCAGTTGGTAGGAAGTGAGACTGTCAACATCTCCTCAGACTGAGGGACAAAAACATCACCAAAACACACTTTGCTGTGATTGAGAAATCCTTCCGGTGAAGAGAAATAAAAGACGATACCAAAGGGTTTCAAACCCAGCATCAAAAGCAAGTGACACTCAGTGCTTTGTCCAACTCGGACAACATGCTATTGGTGAGCTGCTCCTCAAGCTCCCTGCCTTCCCCACTACTTGCTCCACAGAGGCCCAAAATACCTTTGCTTTTGCCATTTCCACTCAGGATAATGTATCATTGCTTCTGTTACCTTCCTCAACTCAAGGAAGAGGGGGAGGAAATAAATCCGTGTCCTATCTTGGATGCATATATTTTTTTCTAGGGAAAGGAGACTGCTTTACTCTCTGAGGTCTTCTGACTATGTTTCTTAGCCCTTCCTACCATTTCCCATGACAGCAGCTGGGCAACACGTTTTCATACAGAAGGACTGTCTCCAGCAGGACAGGCAGAGCACTGCATCCACCTCAGAAGAATGAGCATGCACCTGGCTCTCACAACATAGATTCCCTATGACAGCTCTGGCTGGAAGGTGGTACCAAGAGCTGTTTCTTGCAAGGATCAGCTGCTCAAGATGAGCAGTTCTCCAGGCTGGATGAAGCCTCCACAGGAGGTCCTTCCAAGTCCCATAGAGATCCCTTGAGCAGGTGTCACGGGTAGTTACCATGGGGCGTTAATCCACCACAGGACTATGACAAGTCCCCAGTGTAATACAGACATGAAACAAGGTAAAGATATTGTCAGATGTGTCAGGCCAGGCATTTGCAGTGGGCTTCGGTGCTATTGCATATAGGCAGAGGTTGAGCCCTCGCCTGCAGTCCCGTGACTAGGCCTAGTCACTTGTGTTCAGGGAAGATTAAGTCAGATGGAAGCAGGTGAACACTTTGAATAGTTTTTGGCAGAAAATGTGCTAAAAGGTGCCAAGAAGAAGTCACTGCATCCTTTGTCAGGGTTGCTAGTGAGGAGGGTGTGCTGGCAGCCTCTCCAGCCCCACCACTGCCTGAGTTGACCATGCCAGCCCTGTGATATAAGGCTGCATCGGGCCTGTGAGCCAGCCTCTGAGTCATCGCCCAGTCCCCAGCATGGCTATGAGTCATCCCTCCTTGGCTGTTCCTCCTCTCAGAGTTTCAGCACGGCAGAAAACCCGGAACAAAAGTGTGTTGGGTAGAGGAAGCATGGTGCTCTCACCAGAAACTGCCACATGCTCACTACCCTCCTGGGAGATGCCCAGGCAGACTCACTGCTGCAGTTAGGATCTTTCCCGCTCCATAACGCACTGATTGCCCAGGGCATCTGGCATAATCAACACCATTCCTTTGATTTACGCAAATTCCAGTTTATTCAGTTCGCAGTCGCTGCTTCACCCAGGGGAGCAGGGGTGGCTGGGGCTGGCGAAGCGCTTGTCATGTCCTCTGAGCAGCAGCAGTGATGCAGTGTCAGCAGACCGCAGACAAGATGTGGCCGCAGCTAGGAAAACTAGCAGTGCTACAGCGCTGGTTGCCCCATAAAGCCAGGGTTTGGCCAGAAGTTGTGGGTCGGTTTCACTGAATATTGGTTGCAAATTAGTGATAACAATTATTTAGATATAACCAGATGATGTCTGGATTACAAGAACAGAAGAGATTTAAAAAAATGGGTGAGTTTGGGGCGGCATCAAAACCCACCTTATCTTATAAAGGAAGCCCAATTAGTAAAGTTTTTCTTGCTGGCCTTTCTAGCCAGGAGTCATTCATCCAGTCTGGGATAAGTCAGAGATAGACTGGTTCTAAACAGAGCCCTGGCCAAGAGAGAGTCCCCAGGGACTCACAGCCCAGCACTGACTGCTAGCATCACCCCGCTTCAGGGGACATAACACCATGCTCAGAGCAAGGATGACACCCTGAAGATGTGGAGCCATCCACTGCTGCCCATCAGAGCTGATGTTAAAGGTGCTCCTTCATCCTTAGCCTGAAGAGCTAAGTCTGGGGATGACTTCTCTGGGCAGGAAGCACTGTCCCTACCGTTGCCTGCACACCATCCTGAACTGCCTCCTCAAAGTCCCCAGTGACCTTCCCAGCCACACACTGTAGCTTTCCTGTCTCTTACTGTCATTGAACCTTATATGGAGCTCCTCGTCTGACCTGGGCTGATATCCCAAGCAAGCCAATCCTGTCATGGACCCCCTGCCCTAGTCCAGGAGCCGACTCTTTTGTCCCTCCCAGGGGATACAGGGAAGTCGCCCCTGTATTCGCCCCTTCCATGAGCTGCTGAAGGGTGGAAATGCAGCCCTATTCTGGTCTTTTCTGACATCACTTGCTTTTAGAGCAGGAAACTTTGTTAGTTTTCTTTCCTCCACTAGCCACCTGAGATTGTAGGCTGCACACTGTGTAGGTGCATAATGGAAGTGTGCAGGGTACAGGCTTGCATCTCCCAGGATGGCAAAATCCCAACTGCAGCACCCCAGAGCATCTGAAGCTCAGATCCTCCAAATGGAGGGCAAATGCTGAGATCCATTTTAAAGGCAGCAGAGGAAAAACCCAAGAGAGGTGGCAAGAGATGGCAGGGCATCGACCCCACAGAGCCAAGCCACAGCTTAGGGACTGCCAGCTCAGCTGGGGTCTGAAGAATGATGCTGGACTTGCTGGCACAGACCCAAACAACACACCACACATTTCAGAAGACTTCAGAAACTTTTGAGGGGATTGAAGGAGGCGAAACCCTTCAAGGAGGTTGGTCTTGGCATGTGAACAAGAGAAAAACCAATGCAAACTGCAAATTAATCAAATGGGATCAAATGGTGCAAGGTTTTGCCATCATGGGATGCTGAGGGAGGAAGAATTGTGTCGGTTGGCCTCCATCCTGCCAGAAGGGCAGATACTCTCAGCTGAGCTGCAGGAGTGGCAGCCGCTGCTTGAGGTGGTGGCTAAACCAGACTGGAAAGCGTTACTCTGATAACAAAGAGAAGGGAAAGGCATAGGGGTAAAAAACTCAGCCTATTCTACTCTATCTTGTAGGTAATGCGTTGAGAGCACAAGACATAGGCAGAGAAGAAATTCTGAAAATACCTGTGAAACAGCATCTCAGTCAGAAACAGGGGAGAAATGGCAATATTGCTTTATGAAAATAAGCTTGCCTGAGTTGCTATGGCTAACTCATGGCTGGAGCTGGGTAGGAACAGTGCTGAAAATCACTGGCTACAGGCCACTGATATATCTGAAGAGAGAAAACACGGGTGAAACCAGAGCCTTGCTGAAGTCAGGGAGAATTTCGCCATTTGACATGCTGCAAAGTGACAGTTGCCAAGCCTGAGTTCAGCCCAGTGTTATTAACACAGCTCCAGGGCATCCGTCTCAGCTTTGGGAGGGTCACCGCGTTTTGCTGTTTATGACTTCGTCTACAGATATGCTAATAGCCACTTAGGCTCAGGCTCTAGCTTGCTGGCTGTGAAGCCGAAGTTGTATCACACATAAGAGGACTGCCTGACATAGCTCAGTTAACACCCCCAGAAACATTTCTCGGTGTGTGAGGCTGCCAGGACGCGTGAGGGTAAGGTTTCACCCCACTGCACAGAAGGCAGGATTAGTACATTCAGTGCTGAAATACACATTTTCCTATTTACTACCAGAGTGCCAGCCCTAATTCCCAGCAGAGGGAAAAGAGGATTTAGATCAGGCAGCTCCATTGATGCAAATGTATTTTAATTCCTCCAAACCAGCTTTTTATCCCAAGAGTGATGTTTGCTGGTATTTTAAAATTGTCTGTAGGCCTGCCAGAGCCAGCTTCCCACATCTCTAGAAATCCACCATGAACAACATTTTCTTGCTTTCCTCTACTTGAATGCCTTCCAAGTTTGTACTTGGTGAAAGGACAGGTTTTCTGTTCCTGCAGAGATGTGAAACACAGATTTTCTGGTGAAATGGCAGAGATACTATTTTGGCAGAGGCAAATTTCCAAATCATCTGCAAGCTGCTTTCTTGCTGGGGAGACGGAAGTCATTTCAGGAGTTTCCATCACAGAAAATAGATACACTCAGGGCTGGCTGCATGTACCTGGCCATGCTGGGAGAGGAGAGCTTTGCTCTGGCGTAACATCCCGAGCTGTGGCAGTCCCCTATTAAGAAGGACAAGGATGAGGAAGATGATGATGAGGAAGATGAGGATGAGGACTCTCCTGGGGTTACTGGAGAGCTGAGTTCCCCTACACAGGTGTGATGCCCAGTGCTGCATGGGCAAGGGGCAGCTGTAGCCAGCTCCCGAGGGCTAGTGGGCACAGCATGGGGGCACAGGGGGCTCATGGAGCTGCTCCCCTTCTCACCACCTGGCCAGGCAAGGGAAATCCTCTCCACCCAGACTCGATTCAGGTCCAGGCAAGGCTGCTCTGAACCCATTAAAATGAACCCCTCGGCAGCCTCCTCATCTTTTACCACACAGCAAAAGAATGCAACACATCCCCATATAGTGAAGAGCCTTTCCTAGTGACAGCAGCATTGCAGGGTGAAAAAAATTCCACCCAAACAAATATGGTGTGTTTGGTTTAGCAGGGAGGTGTGGCTGTGACAATATTATGTGCAATCCCATATGACAAACTTGGGAAAAGTAGGCAATTAGACTGGAAAGCAACCTGGCAGGTGCCTGTGATGCTGGACCTGATACAAGCAGTATTCAAATAGGATAACAGGTTCTGGGAATGACACTGCAGATCTGAGTGCACAAACACAGCTGCCTTCTGCCTGGCCATAAGCAATGCATATGCTGTTAATGGATGGATGTGGGCTCATTGTACTTCTAGCACCCCTGCCTCCAGTGTGGGATTGTCAGCTTTCAGCTTGGGTGCTCTGAATCACTGCCTGGAGGAGCTGGGGGAAAGAGGCCTTGGCACCTAGCTTAAAGGCATGGTGGTGGGATTGTTCCAAACATTGCATCAGTTAAGCTCAGTCTGTTCTGAATATGCAAAGGAAGTGACTTAATGAACTTCTGAAAACTGTCGTTTTCTTTTACCTTTTAGACTTACAGAGCTAAAGACAGGTTCATTGGAAAGGTGCTTGTAACTTATGGTAACAGAAACCAGAACCAGACCTGAACATCTTTCTTTACTTTCCAGGTATTACTATTAGGCACTTCTTGATGTCTGCCCACCGACTTTGCTCCCACAGAGATCAAACTCGCTCTCTCCATTTGTAGTGAGTAATGGCATGTTCTTGAGCAGCTCAGTGGCCATCAATACCTTACTCACAGAGTATGGTACTACTCATGTGGAACCAGCAGTCCCTGGCCCTGAACTAGTGTCAGATGTTTGTGTTGCCTAGATCACATTACTCATGCAGGGATGGCAGTGTTTGGGTTTGAGAGGAGATGACTCTAGAAAAGCCTGCTTTGAGAAATTAGGCTACTTCAGGAGAACTCCAGACATGGCAGGAGGGAGGATATGAGGCTTCCAGGATTATGCTTGGATTTAAATCAGACTCTATGGCGATTTGCATTAAAAAGATTTTGTTAATTTGACAAGTGAATCAACTACAAATCTGCTGTCAGCAAATGATTCTAAGATTCAATGTGTGACATGTATTATAATAGACTCATAGAATGGTTTGGGTTGGAAGGAACCTTAAAGATCGTCTGGTTCCAACCCCCCTGCCATGGGCAGGGACACCTCCCACTAGACCAGGTTTCTCAAAGCCCCATCCAACCTGCCCTTCAATACCTCCAAGGATGGAGCATCCACAACTTCCCTGGGCAGCCTGTTCCAGTGTCTCACCACCCTCAGAGTGAAAATTTTTTTCCTAATATCTATTCTCAATCTCCCCTCTTCCAGTTTGAAGCCATTACCCCTTGTCCTATCACTGCATGCCCTTGTAAAAAGTCCCTCTCCAGCCTTCTTGCAGGCCCCCTTCAGATCCTGGAAGGCGGCTATGAGGTCTCCCCAGAGCCTTCTCTTCCCCAGGCTGAACAACCCCAACTCTCTCAGCCTGTCCTCATAGGAGAGGTGCTCCAGCCCTCTGATCATCTTCGTGGCCCTCCTCTGGACCTGCTCCAACAGGTTCATGTCCATCTTATGTTGAAGGCTCCAATTAGCCTTTTTCTGTGACAAATTATCACAGAAATATCTCCTTAAGATGTATTTTAGTGCATTTGGATATTTTGTATGTCTTCAGAATATTTTGCAATATCATAACTCTGTCTCCCAAGAATATGCAACAGGCTGTGTCTTATTTGTATTGTATCTACAGGCCTCAGCTGAGTTTGGGGCTGCTTTGCCAAGTACTATGAAAACAAATCCTGGCCTTCAAGACCATTTCCACAGACAAGCAATAGAAAGGAAAACAACCCCAAAAGTGGTAACCTGCTGAAGTTTGTCATTCAATCAGTGACACCTTCAAGAGTATGAAACAGATATTCTTGAGCCCAAGCCATTAGAGCACTCTACCTACCTAGGCAGAGTTCCTTGGCATTTGTGGTTCCAGGACACACTGTGGTTTGGTATTTCTGCAGAAACATTCAGAGCTTCTGGCCAAGCGTAAGAGGCTTTGTGTTCCAGGAAAGTAGTGGGAGCAGGAGCGCAGCTCCCAGATGAGTGCTTTTCCTGAGACTGCCACTCAAGGGCCAAAATTGGGGGGGGTTTGCCTTTTGTGTAAATATATTATGTAAAATACGTACTTTAAAACAATAGCTACAAGTGCCCTACATTGTCTGGAGCCAGTTTTCTATTGTCTCGAGTGACTTCTCGTCTGAAGCATGGACTGAAGCCAAGCGAAGGCTGAAGCGTGTGTGGCACATGGAGACGGGAATGAAGGCTGGCAAGTGCCATTGTTCTCCTCTTTGCCTCCCAGTGAACAGCGTTTAATTCTGTTTTCGGTTGTCAGAAGAGATTAGATATCTAAATTCTGGTATCAATAAGTGGTCTGTCTGATCACTTAGGTGCAGAAAACACATTTCACAGAAGAAACTGTCAGATGAATGATTAAGCTATTTGTGTATTACCACAGCAATATAGTGCATGTTTACGGAAAGTCAGCTTTTCAAAAAAGCACTTGAACAATACAAAAATAATTAAATTAACAAGAGTCCTGCGGATAAAGGATTAATTTTCCCAGCCGGCTGCCAGCGGGATGAAGGCTGGGTTATCAGCTCCACATAAGAGACGTCTTTCTAGCAGAGCGGCAAAACTCAGAGCTGTCCTGAGGAAGACCCTCTCCATGGGAACAGCACCCAGACATAAATATTTCTCGAAGATAAATTAAAACTAAAATGTGAATGATGGGAGGAAACTAAACAGAAAAACAGTATTGCAAAAGGGGGAGAAAAGGAATGATCTATTATTTTAAATGCTTACCAGTAGAGGACACTTCTGTTAGTTTTTGGCAGAGCAAAAAAACATTACAAAGAAAGTCAGAAAAGTGCTACTTTTCAAAACAGTTTACAGTCCGCTCTGAAATCATATGTGTACATAGCCTCCAGAGGCTTGAGCAGAGGGGTATGAAAATGTCTGCTGTGTTTTTTCTCCCAGAGTCAAAGGGAATATATTTTTCCTTATAAAAATAAGGGACGATGGAAGAAATTTCTCAGGAGCATTGCAGCCCCACGTGTGCTGCCCTGGGGCATTCTCATGCACAGCGGGGCAGGCTGGTATCCCTGCAGGGAGGGCAGCAGCTACCAGCCCCACGGGGGACCTCGGCGTGGGGAGAGCCCATGTCTCCTCTCCATCGCGATTAACTGCAGTTGTTGCTTGTAGGGGCTTTAAAGTGCATGTGTGTCACTCCTGCTCTCCAAAAATGCCACAGGAGGGGGCAGAAGGAAGAAGTCCCTGCCTGCAGCCCTTTTCCATACAACATCCCCAAGGCCCATGACAGAGAGGATGGAGTTGCTCCTGCAGGGCGTCCAAGCACCCCGAGGCACCTTGTGCTGGGTGGGTACAGGGGTGCCAGGCGGTGGGGGCCTCCCAGCCTGCAGGCAGGCCATCTCCCACCTTGGGTCAGAACCAGTTCTCCCACCATGGTCCCCAGAGTAAGTATCCGGGCGTGGGACCAACAGCGGTAGTAACAGTCCATCTGGTGCAAATATTAAGCAAGACAAAATAAATGCAGGGAATAGTCCTGTTCTGCCAGGAGGGGTAGGTAGGAGGGACAGAGAAATCTGCACAAGCCCTGTTCTGGTCCAAAGGGTGAGGCAGAGCTTGGTCCCTGCTCTCCCTGTGGCTTAGAAATAGATGGAGGAGGCAGCAGCTAGGAACACTGGCACCCGCGGGCTATTTGCTCTCTCATCGCTTGCGAGGCTTTGGTGGGGGGGAAGCGAGGGGGGAGAAATGCAAAGAGGAATCATCAAGGAGGGTCTGCTGAGGCAGGGAGTGCTGGGGAGCACGGCTGCTGCTCACACTCAGCACCTGCTCCCTGGGGAAGAGGACATTCCCTCCCACCCAGCATTCTCATCACCTCCAGCCTTTCTGTCCCACCCAGCAACCTCCTTCCCAGTGTGTTTCCACACGGAGGATTTAAATAACGAAACAAAAGGACAACACGTTTGTGGTGCTGATGTGGAATTCACATCCTGTGCGATGACAACTCTGCTTGGGCCTTATTTCATCCTTCCCTTCCCTTTGCCTACACATGGCAAAGGGTCCAGCTCTCCTGTGCACTGTACAGGGACTAGTGCAATGGGACCCAGTCTCAGCTGGTCGCTCTGCTCTACGGTAATGAAGACAATTAATATGAGGAAAAAAGGGAGGGTTTGCCCAGAAGGAGGAAGCCAACATGAGCAGGACTTGGTAAGCAACATCACAGAGAATTGTTTCTGCAAATAGTAAGTGATAGGCTAGCACAGGTCTGTGTTTTACATAAATTTTATTGTATTTTGGAGAAAATTGTGTACAGTCAATCAGGTTACTCCAGCAGCAGGTAGTATGTTTAGTATGTGCGGTCTGGTCATCTTCTTTCCAGCTACTCAGCATAATTCTTAGCAGGATTTTATGCTCTAAAGGGTAACTAAAACTATCCGCATCTGTGGGGACATCTCTTCCTGTTGGGATTAATGACATTTTTTGGAAAATTCCTAACTATATTCTGAAATTAAGAAGAGACATCCTGTGTTTTTGTGAAAATTCAGTAATATCTCTATCATTCCCTAATATGAGTGTCTAAAAATGTTCTCCATAGACAAAATGTACTGCCAGTGTTGGAGAACATTTTCTTCAACACAGAGCTTTTTATCTGTTGTAATTTTTGTCATACATCACCATCTCAAGTCTTTATAAATAACAATTGGGTGGTTTTGAGTGGACAAATTTTGTTCTGAAAAAAGCTCTGGGTTTGAAAGAGAAAAAAAATCCTGATGTACCTGCAATTGCTTTAACAAAGTACATTTAAAAAAAACCCCTGATGGCTGATAATTAATCATCTGACAGGGAGGAGAGTATTGCTTAAAGAAGGAACACAGACATTGTGCTTTTGAGTGCCAGCTTAAGATACTTCTGTCTCTGCATACTTTGCATCGCCTCTGTGCCATGGCACACCGCTCCCAGCCTTGCGTCGGCACAAGTGTCCTCTTGTTGCTTTATGGTTCTGGGAGCTAAGCTGGCTTTTAGATGAAAGATAACGGGCTGAGCTATTTTCCCTGCAAAGGAGACCCCTACTCTGGCTTAAAGTGTGGCAACAGCCAGGGCAGTGCCGGCAGAGCGAGGGCATGTGTGCTACGGCATGGAGGCAGGAAGAAGCAGCTGCAGAAGTGCTAGAAACTGGAGTGGCTGCTGAAGACTTGCTCTGAAGTCATGGCCTTACTTTCTACTTTTCTGCATCAGTTTTTAGCCAATGCTTTTTCTCAGATGTCAGTGCAGTTATATATCCACTTTCCATAGGTAGGACGCCACTGACAAGCAAACATGTTGTTTGGGGAGTCCCTTTGCCCACAACTATCTGCAATTTCCCCTGTAATTAAAACCAAGAACTTCAGTTCCAAATTACCTTCTTGTCTCTTACAACCCCAGATTATCATTTGTACAATTAATTATAATCAGACCTAACATTAAAACTAGGAATTGAAAAAAGCCCTATAAAAACAGAACACAGAGTCCATATTTCAGTCATTAAAAAACAAAAGGAATCAAGGCTTTCCTTGATTTTGGATAGTCCGTAAATGTCTTGAGATAGTACCTGCAAGAAAACAAGCAAGAGAGTGAACCTGCATGCATACAAGGAAACTGAACAGTTTTAATACAGCTCAGCTGAAGAACCTTAAAACTCCTCCAGACTGCCTTGCTTTGTAACCTCTGTGCGTTACTCTGCAAAAGAGTGTTCCGAAACTATTTACACCAGGTTAATTAATTAAGTGAAAGCTGATAATACTGTTAAGGTTCTGACAGACCTGAAGTAGAAACTTCAGGAATGCAGAGCAGGGGACCACATCTACTCCAAAGGACTGCAGAGGTTGCAAGGGAATCCTTAGGAAAGATTCACATTTACAAGGCTCAGTAAAAAGAGGCTTTTGCATGGCGGAAGCAGTGATGTAACTCCTGCTCAATTAAATAACTATCAGGCCCACTTGACTCAACAGGGGCTCCAGCCGACTGCTTTGCTTTCACCCAGTCACCAATAATCTGGTACAGCTCTTGTACATAGTATTAAATTTCAATTTTATCTTGAATCCTGGCCCTGCTTCTCTGCCCCTCCCTGGCTTTTTGCAAACTGCACTACAAGAGCAAGCAGCAGCATACGGCAAGAAACAGTTTGGTACCTGTGATGGTGATAAGCACGTGGCCCGATGCAGCAAAGAGTAAAAAAGGCAAAGGCGAAGGCTGGTAGGGACCAGGTTGCTATGGCAAAACCAAACCATTCCACAATTTCTCCAAAGTAGTTGGCTCCAGAAACATAGGTGAACAGCCCCCCTGCATCAATAGACAAAATATGCTATTTTTACAGTGATCTCATGAACATGGAAAGTTCTTTCCCATAAAGTCAGCAGCAGAACACACCACCTTTCTTATTCAAAGCCCATAACAGCAACCTAAACCCACTGCCCTGAAGCCAGTGGAAACATGACAAAGGAGGATCTTGTACAAGTGCAAGAATTAAAGGTGATTCTAACCCAGAGGTTTTCAGCACTTTTGCAATCATTTATTTTAATTTGGAAAAGGACTTAAGAAAGCCCATTTAATTTAAATTAAAATTATTAACATTAGTCAATTCTCTTCAGGCCCTAAAAAATGTTTTGCAACTCCACTACCTTTGGGGAATGCAAAATCTGAATCTCATTTTGCACCTTAGCTAATCACAATGTCTACAAGAGGCAGGTAAGTATTGGAGGTGAGAAACTCTGGGGGAGAGATATTACAATCCATAACAAGTCAGCAGAAGGAGTCAACACCAAACCCAGGAAACTTCTGGATTCCCATCCATATTGCTCTACAGAGCTTAGACATTTCCTGGTGCACCGCTCTGGCCCACAGCCACTCTTCCTCATCTTGAAGGAGATGGAAAGGAAATTATGCACCTTGCTTGATGTTACTTTTCCCCTTAAAGTTTACCCTTTGAATCTCCCTTTTGCAGTGTAAGAATTCCTCTACTTCTTGCTGGGCATGGAGAAGAAACATTCTGTCTTTGCAGCTGCTTTTTACAAGGCTAAAATCCTTTTCCTATGATGTCCCACTTCAGTCTTCTCTAAATCACACAGCCCATTTCCTGAAGCCTCTCCTCACAGCTCACGTTTTCCAGATACTCTTGTGGCTTCTTGTGGACTGTCTGCAGCTCAGAGGGGCACCTGAACCAAGTACCTGTGCGGTACTGGCACCTCTGCTATTATTGTCGCTTTGCTGTGAATTCAGTCAGAAAACATCATCTGTCTTGTTGCCCTATTTTCTCCAAGGAGGTGGGGGATAAGAATATACCCTGAGGAATCTTGTAAGTGACTTCCCCGGGTTTCCTCAGCTGGCGCAGCAGGAGATCACTGTGAATGTTGATTCCCATTCCCAGCAGAAATAAGAAGAGGCCTAAGAAACAAACAAGAAATAGATCAGAAAGCAAGCTCTGCATAGTTATCCCTGCTCAAGCATATATGTGAGGTTTATCTTTGGAGCAGGCAGATAGGAGACCTAATGTAAGGCAGGTAAAACGATGTGCTGCTCCTGAGAAGACTACTGAACAAGAGAAGCATAGATGACTCGTGACAAATAACCCTCTGTCTCTGTGTCAGTTGTGGGATCACAGTCCCCTGGGATCACCTGCATTGGATAGCTTCAGTGTGGAGAGCAGCTCTAGACAGAACGATGACCATCCTGAGTACACTCTTTTGCTGGTGAGACCAGAGCACTTTCAGCTGGTGTGAGAAAAAGCTGAACTTCCCAGCTGGCCATAGTCATCACTTATTGAACGTCAAGGCCGGGGGACAAGGTACCCAACATACACTGCTGGCTGATGGCAGCCAGCCACTGCTGTGGACGTTACTGCAGAGCGACCACTGAGCTGTAGGCAAGTACCATTACTCTCATTTTACAGCTGCGGAAAGAGGAGCACAGAGAACACAAACTTATCCAGCACATCACCAGAGCCAGGAAGGGAACCTACATCTCAGCACAGCTCTGCCAAGCAGCACTGCGAGCGAGGCTGCTTGGACAGAGCTATGGCATCCACATGGAGTAGTTATTTGTTGAAGGATGCTGACAGCTTCTGGCCGGAATAATTCATTGACCATACTCCATTTAGCTGAAAAACTAGAGACTTTTGATTGAGAGACTCTGCAGGTGACATGCCCTACATTTCATGCCACATTAGATGCTGAGAAAACCACCTCTGACAATGATTGGGAAGCAAGGAAAGAAATAGAGGTGATGAGTGCTACCAAGTGCTGGTAAAACCTGAACACTTCCAGGAGCAACAGGAAGTTGGTAAGAGTCTGTAGAGGAAGAATATACTGTTTGTTTTTTATTTAATGTTTCAAGTACTGCTCATACTGATTTCCTTTTTTTTTTCATTAAATATATATTTTATTTATCATGCAAATTATGTGATGTGGTGTTTTCTTTGTTTGGCATGGGAGCTCTTACTAAAAAATGTCCAGGATTTTTAATACGTGATGCTGTCAGAAAAGACTGAACTTGCACACACAGTCTGAAACAGGGTACAGGAAGTACCTTGGTTATTTCGTACTTTTCACATCCAAAACATTTCCTCAGACCTCCATGTTAATCTTCATTTCTATGTGCGCATTTAAAAAACATCCTCTGTGCAGCACCAAATGTGTAATGCCACCTAGCTGCTCCTGCTCACATATTGTCTCAGGGATTTTACAGTGTGATATTCAGATAAGCTATGAAGTTACAGAATACAAAGGAACCATATTAACATAGAACCAGACTGAGTATGACCTCTGATCTTTCCATGTGCGTTACACAAGAAAAAAGAGCCCTTTGTCTCTAAAGCTTCATTTATGCTGGGGTTTTGGCCTTCTTTTCTCTCTCTGTCGGAATAGCTGCATCAAGTGCAAAGCTCCCTGGCAGGGAAGAGAAAGCCACAGTTTACGCTTGCACAGGGCCGCTGCTGGGTGGACGTTTCTGGCCTAGCAAGGGCACATCCCTGTTCAGCTGAGGCCTGAGATTGCACCTCCGCAGCCCCATAGCAGCAGGAGGCTCTGGAGTGGTGTCAAGTAAAACAAGGCTGGTGATTTGGGACTAACACATTACATCGCACACCCTCAAAAGTGGCTGCCTAGCAAAAACAAAAAAATAGTCACTGCACATTTATTTGTTTTATCTGGGCCAGCAGGCAGGTTTTATGCTGATTTCCATCACAACTGATTTGACTTACATGTTCAATGAATATTAGGACATAATTCAAAATGCTTCCAAATTGCTTGGAGATTAGATCTTGGGAATCCTGCAGCTCTAATTACCTGATGTAAATCTGATGTCAGTGCACCAATCGTTGGGATATTCAGCGCAGTAAATCAGGTAGTACCCCTGGAGGAAGCCATTATAGATACAGAATAACGTGCCAAAGAAAAGCAATTGCAGTGGGAAAGGTCTGCCTCTAGTGAAGAAGGGGTAAATGAATGTCCTAAGGTAGATAAGAAAATAAAGTCAGCACATTACTCATGATAATGTTGTATTTGCAGTTTCTCTGCTGTAGGAAAAAAAGCTTTAACAAAACACAAAATATAAAAAAGGTCAATAAGGATTGAAAAAAAGGAAAACAACTGTAAAAAAATAAGATTAGCAACTAACGGGAACAAGAAATACTGCAGATACCCACATTTTTTTGACCCTTCAGGACTGAACACAAGATGAGAAACTAGAAAACTCATCCAGAGTCACTGCCGCCTTGGGAACGTCTCTCTGCATTCCTTCTCCCTTGCTGGTAAAATGGGGAACTCGTGCCCACAAACAGTATTTTTGTTTTAAGACCTGGGCTGCCCCTTGCAGTAATGCTGCAGAGGGCTGAGCAAAGGGTGCTGTGGAGGCACAGGGGCACACTGATGTTCAAACCAAAGTATTGCAGGGCAGTACCAACTGCAATATTGATTCCCTAAACGAGCATTGCTATGCCACATGCACTGTGGAGTGGTTTTGTTATGGAGAAGACATTTCTGATTCCGCTACCAGGACTTTAGTCCCTGAGGGCTTTAGTCCGTTGTGGAGATGGAGTTGAAGACAGTGCCAAGACCCCTCTGGTTCTCTCATCCCCTGCAGTGTACAGCCTGGGGTGTAATCCCCTTTCCCAGCCTCTCCCGCTCCACTCAGGTGACGTCCGCTCATCTCTGACACAGAGCAACTCTGTCCTGCTCTGCTCGGACGCTTCGACACAGAGGCAGAGCAAAGTTGTCGGCTGTCTGGGAGAGCTGCTTTCCCTCCAGTCCCTGCCTCTCCTCCATGCTTTCAAACTTTAATTTAAAATAAGAGCTAAACCCCTAAGTTTAATATGCTAATTGCCAAGATTTCCATGCAGCTCCAGCAGCTAGGGCTTCCTTAGACAAAAGCGGTGCTAACACTAGCAGTCACATTTGTAGGAGCAAATAAATAGTGCTCGTATAGTTTTCATTTTCACATATCTTTGGTTCAGGTGTCTGTATCCCTCTTGACACTTTGGACAATCCATATCATCCTGGGGAGAGTGAAATGGAGACATTATGTTCATATTCGTTAGGCATTTTCTTACCTGGCCAATTAAGTTCTATATGTGGTAAAATCTACACTCTTAATTTCTTTCTTTTGCCCTCTTGGGCATTGGATGGTGCTCATCATACCAATATATAAGCACTATTGATAAGTAATTCACATCCCGGGTTGCCAATATCAACTTAAGCAAGCTGAGGCATGAAATGTCATAACATTATAAATCTAGATTAAATTGTACTGAGCACATCTAAAAGTGAGTAAGCAGACTACAAGCAACAACATGTTATTGTATTCACTGCTTTCCAAAGCAAGGTAAGCCAGTTATCCAGCAACTAAAACAGTTGTGATGCAGAAGTGCTAAATATTTCTAAGTATAGTGAAACCTAAGAGGTACAGAGAATATTTTTCAGACAGTGATATCATGTTTGTCATATTTATTACAGTATGGAAAGAAATGCATTTTGGAGTAATGTTTCCAATAATTATTGCCCTTCAGGAATGGGATGGTAGGCCAGGCCAGCTTGAGCAATCTGACCTGCCTGTTGAAGTAATATTGACAAATTGGACCTGAACAGCTATGAGAATAAGTGAGAAACTTGCAAATGAAAACTTCGAGAAAGCAAATTGCATGGAAGAGAGAATGATATCAAACCACACAAAGTGAGTTTAGGAGGGGAATTTATACAGCAGATTGGAGTGGGACTTGCACTGCTTTATCCTTTCTCAAAACCAGTTATGTTTGAGAGTCTCTTAATTTTTACAGCTGATACAAACAGAAGTTTCTAGCATGAGCTGGCATTTCTCAGCTCACAGCGAAGTTGATTGTTGCCATGGTGCCGCTGTTTCAGGATAAAGGTTATAGGCCCTTGAAGGTGGCTTGTCCTGCAGTAACAGGAGGGCAAAAATCAGCAGCAGACCTATCTACCATGGATGGAGGACAGAAAGAACCAGCATGCAAAGTATAAGTACAATCACAGGAGAGCCAGGAGGCATCAGATCTTCTTTTGTTGAAGGAGTGAAATCCTGGCATTGCTGAAATCCCGCCTCGTAGCAGTTTTGAAAATCCAAGTCAGGATTTCATCCAAGAATCTTTTTTGTGGAGAAACTCCTCTGAGAAAATCTGCTTGGGTCTGTAAATCCAGAGCCCAGATTCAGTTCTCTGTATCTGAACAATGCCTAAGTCTTTGTTTTAACACAGCACTTGTCAGCTTGTACAACATACCTACTTGAGGGTACATAAACTATTCCTGATGGGTCTTGAAAAAGCAACTGAGATAAAGCAAGGACATTTAATAGGTTTAAATATTCTATAGAAGAGTCTGCATCTCTGACGGAATTATTTTGCAGTGTGAAAATCAAAGCGGGACTGAAGGCCACCATTTTAGAATAACAGAACAAAAACCGGCCTTTTGGATTAGACCAATGACAAATTTGACCTTTTTCTTTCAGTGCAGTATTGATGACTAATCCTTTATTCCTTTATTATCTTTACTGGCCAAAGGCACTGCATCTGACTAAACCATTGCAAACAGCTTCTTTTTAAATGAGTGAATAATAAATAATTCATCTTCTCCATCATTTATTTTCCAGAAGAACAGGTTTAGAAGGGAAAATCATTTGACATTGTATTAAATTTCATCTTAAAGGTATTAGTCCAGCTCCTTGAAACCTCCAGAGACCCTCACCCAAACAGGGGGAAACTATAGGTTTGCTCTTCTTCCCACAGAAGGTGGAAATCTTTTCACAAATGTTACCGCAATCAGCTAAGAATAGGCTCTCAGTCCTCCTTCAACAGCTTGTTAATTGGAGATGTTGATGCTGCTGCTGTGTCTTCTCCTCTCCAGGGCCCAGACGCAGCAGTTCAGGTAGTAGCAGCTCATGTTTTCCAGTCTGGAAACTCGAGCTGTTTCCAGTCCTTATGAGGTGTTTCCCACCTGGGGCACCTGGGTCAAGGGGTCAGGGCAGGCAACTGAGAATGGGGGGCACCTGGCTCTCTGACACTCTCTGGGTCACCAGCCTACCACTGCATCTGCCCATCTAGCCCTCTGCCACCAGGCCCTCTGCCCTGGGTCTAACTGGGATGAACTAGGGGCTAGGAATTAGAGATATTGCTAAGGCAGGCAGGGCTGATGTGGTGCCTTTTGCTTTGAAAGACAGGTGCTGGCCATAATCCAGCTTGTCCTACTCATGCCAGGGCACTGTCTGAGTGCCTTGGCCCATCTCCTGTGACCCTGGCCAACCTCCAGAAGAGAGTTATGGACTTCTCCTGACCAGGGCTGCTCTGAGTTCCTGCAGGGATTTTTGTCTCTCCTTGAAGGATGGAGGGCAGGCCCGCCCTGCATCCCTGGTGAGGATGAACCATCGTGTTGAATGATAGCTGAGAACCATTTCCACATGGTCTGGGCTCCACACGCCCTGGTTCTTCGCTTGTCCCACCCAGACATACAAAAGGTGAGGAGGGCTGGTCGTCCAAGTGAGGCCAGGCAGCCAGGCTCCTGTAAGGGTGGTGCCTTCAGAGCCCTCACAGATTACACGTATGCTGAGCTGACTCCATAGCTGGAGCCATGCATTGGAAAATACCCCACAAACCACCGTTGCAGGGGTCACACAGGCAGGCAAACCGTGTCCCTCCTGCAGGGGAAAGGCACCCTGCTACATTGAGAGCACATGTCACAGCCCCTTTTCTCGCTCCCTGAAACCCCATTGCTGAGGTGCTGTCTGTACTTCTCACTGCTTTATTGGTACCTTCTCAACCAAAGGCCTCTCTACGTTAGAGGAGACCTTCACCAGCTCCTTTCCCCTCTGTCCCTGGCCTCGCCAGATGTCCAGGGCACCCGGAGAGAAAAGGCTGATGGCAGCCATCCTGGTGGGCTCAGGCCTGATTTCCTCTCCCTGTCCTGCCTTTGCCTGGTTGCTCCTCGGATGCTTTCAGGAAGGAATGGGTACTGTGGTGGACACTCAGCTCCGATTTCACCTTTGGTGCTCTGTTTTTAGTTTTGACCCTTTGACACTCACCCAGTCCCTTTTCTTGTCACTGTTTGGGACTATTATTAATTCCTCCATCATTAGTTGGCCTCTCTCTAGACTCTTTGCTGCAGCTCCCTTTTTAGGGGAATGCTTCTGGTTTTCTTAATTTGTACAAATATCTGTACCACAGGTGATAAGCAAAACTATGTGATTTGTGTTACACTAACTACAGATCAGTCAGACCTGAAAGGACTGAAGGAGTACCCTTCGATCTGTCTTGTGAACAGCTTGAAAAGATTGGTGTCCAAACCTTGGGAGATTACACGGACCTCAAAACAGTTTTATTTGCACTGGCAATCAACAGCATGTCTTTGCCATAGGTCATCACTGGAATCACGTTGCTGGGGAGCTACTGGCACCCTTGGCATACCTGACCATGTGGATGAAGGCTCAAGATGTTAGCAAACACGATGGACTTCTGCCTGGGGCATCCATGATTAAAGGCACAAAGCCTCTAATTAATCTGGAGACTTATGGATGTCATATGATCGTATGTCCCAGACATCTGCTGCTGAAGAGTCTTTGCTAAAATCTGCACATACTTTCTCTTTTTCAGCCCAATCCTGTAGGTTATTTGTTGATTGCACTAGGAGGTAATTTTTAGTTTTTGCTGGTTTTGAGTTATGTTCCACTGATTCCCACTGAATACTTATAGAAGACTCCCAAGTCTATTCTCCATGTATAGTCAACACCAGGGCACAATCTGGCACCTAATTTTCCTGTGCCCAATTAAAAACTTTTCAGTTATCCCAGATTGGGTTTAAACAAATGTAATGGTTAAAGTGCCAGTTCCAAGCAGTAAGCACCCTTGCTATCAGTTCAAAGGGAATGTAAAACAAAATACCCCAAAATACTTTCAAAAGTGAAACAAAGCATTTTAACCCTCCCTCATACAAATGCCCTGGTGTCACAAACTAGGGTAGAGCCTCCTCACCCCTCATATTCCTCTCCTCAAACATCCTACCTTGAGATGCTTTGCCCTTCCCCACTTATTCTTATGGACTCTGCAGTAGCCCGAAAAGGCCAACAAACCAGGTATATTTAAAGAAGGAGAGCAAGTAGGTTATTGGCAGCCGCTTGTACTGCACAGGGTGGACTGTGTCCCTTTTGCTAAGAAGGTGTGCACAGCAAGACATGCTCTGGCACAGCCTCAGGAACAAAATCCGAGCTACAGCTCTGGTCACACACACACACCAGCAAAGCCAGCAGGCAGATTGGCCATTAAGCTTCTGGCAATACACACTGCAGGTACAGGACAGACAGCAGATCTCTTGACTGCAGTAGTGTAGTTGTACCTCATCTCCTGATGTAAGGAAGGCTGTAAGGTCAGAAGCTGGGCTATTTTCTGGAGCTGATGTCTGGCTGTAGCTGCCAGCGGAGCCTGCCAGCGTGGAGGGTGCGCAGTAGCTGTGCGTGCCACTGAGTGACTGCCAGCTGCAGGGCACATCTTCCTCACCGGGGTGGGGGGCTGCTCCGTGCCCAATTCCTGCATCACTGGGACTGTGTGAAACCATCAGATGACTGTAATCACTTGCTGGTCCATGGCCCAGTTTGTAAACTCATCTCAAATTATTGTCCAGTGACTGTGGTGGCAGCAAGAGAACTCCCTTTTTATTTTAATCATGCGGACTTACAGATCTAGTTATGACTAACAAAAAGTTGGAATCAGCTCTCCTTTCCAAGCCACATGCAAAACATCCTACTTCCATGATCTTCCAAAGATCTTTGGACAATCTTTTAATGACTATAATTAAAGGAACAAGAAAGATAAACATATTACTGAAAAGCTTACAATTCAGCTGTACAAGACAATAGTAAACCTGTCATGTCAGGTTCATTTCTGAGTATTCTGACTAAAAAAATTTGTTAAATCTACAATTCTTGGGCTGTTCATGGCCCACTTATGAAATTCATCCAATCTGAAGCCTGTTCGTAGGGACGCTCTTTCTTTGTGGTCGCTTAGTAGCAGGTTCAGGGTTGGATGAAGACATCTGGCAGAAGCAGACTCATTTTTCCTGGGCAAGAGAAGCAGGCACACATCTGATCAAGGGATGGGAGAAGGACTGAGGAAACCCTGAGACAGATGGCACCATGCTCGGGTTTGAGGAGTTTTTGAGAAGAAGGGCAATGGAGAGCAGAAAGTCTGGTCAGCACTGATTTAAGGCTAAGACAGCAGAAATGCAGGATTCAGTGGCAAAATAAGAAGAGGCATGGAAAAGACTGCCATACTGAACCATTGGGGCTCCCAGATTTGGACTGAAGATTAGTAAGAACAGACATATTAGGAATAAAAAATAACATACAATATTAGAAAAGAATTTAATCGGGAGAGCTGAATAGCTGTGACCAAGAGTTTTCACAATACTGAAAGGAAGTAAGCTTGAATACAATGAAATGTCTGTTAAATGTGATACAGAAACAAGATTGAAGACCTCGGTAGGACTGGGAAAAGAAAGGGCATAACCACAGGTTACAGATACAGGCAGGTCCTTTAATAAAGAGAAGAAAAACTCTAAGGGTTTGGAATGCATATTCATTTTCATATTTCAGGAGACAAATTGTATTCCATTTATGAGAGGCAGAAGCTAGCAGCTGCCCTGGGCAGCAGACCACCATTTACTGCACTTTCTTTTGAATGACCCAATATTGGATTCTGCCAAGACAGAGCACTGACTGTGAAGGACCTCTGCTCTAATCCAGTATGATAACTTCCGGATTTCATAATGTCTCATGACTCATCTAACAACATTACACACAAACTGAGTAAGTTAAAAATGTTAGAGTAAACTCCCTAGAACAGATAAGCAATTGCTTAACACCAGCATTTACGAGTGAAGCTCCAGAGTGATACTCGCTATCCCAGGAAGGCTGACACCGTGGATGGCAGCACTTGCAGAAGCCAATTCCATCAAAGACTGACAGTCAAAGGGAATCGGCAACTGTGCTTGACTTCTGGCCACACAGGTAATAAATACAGACTTCAGGTTGAATCCTTGGTGCTGGGTCTGAAAAGCTCAGGTGCTTACAACTGTATCTTCATAAAGTGGGATTATAGGAAAAAAAAAGCACACGTATCTGATGCAAACAGCTAAAAATAAAATGCTGCTTCTATATTACTGTCAATCATTGCTGAAAAAAAAAAAAAACGTGATGCATTTGACCTCGAGTAAATTTAAGGAATCTGAGCTATGTAACGCTCAGTCCCAACACGTCCCAACACTATAAACACCTAAACTCAGTCATTCTGAGCATCTAGCACTAGTCAGTAGTGCCTCATTGATTGTTACAGATTTTAGGCATGCTAAATACAGTTAGCAAAGTAAGAAGGACAAATACAGTTTAGGGATGAAATTGAGTCCTCTTCACATTGCATACAGGAATTACTAGATGTGCTATACTTAATAAAATACAAATGGTTGAAAAAAGGAAGAAAAAGGGAAGGGACAGGACCTAAGAATGGGTATTTGTTTTTAATTAGTGAAGAAGAACTGTGTAGGCTCTAGTCCAAGGCAAAATTCACTACAACAACAGGCAGGTTTCAAAAGTGTTTTGCAAGTTTGTTCGTAAATCAGTTCCTTACTCCTCTTGTTCTTCTTCCATTATTTCTGAAACTGTCACTGGAAAAATCTGGTATCTTCCAGTGATTACCAGCATCCAGTTAGAACCAACAAAGGAGAATTCTTCCTTGTCACTGGTGAAAAAGGCACTGAATCATGAAAAGCATTGATCTTTTCTACTGGCATTAGCAGGTATAAAACCAAAACTCTACACTTAAATTATTATGCATTTTCTAAAGGGAAACCAAGAACAGAATTGTTTGGTTTGGTGTATTAACAAGCTGCATCAGCAAGTCACAATCCATCAGCAAGTTACACTCAGTATGCATTTGTATTGGTATATTTGTTTCTCAAATGTTTCCATTTTGGTATACAAATACCGAGTAGGTTTTAATTACCCTTAAATATGAGATATTATTTTATTTATATTTGCTACTAGCTAACCACTTATTTCTTCCCTTTAGTTTGAAAAAAAAAAAAAAAAAAAAAAAGGAGATCTGAAATGAGAGCTGAAAGGAAATGAGAGCATTAGGAAAAATTGGTTGAATGCCCATAACCAAAGGCAACTGAAGCAAGAGCCTAGAACCAGCTGTTAATATCTTTCTTGCCAACACCTGCCAAACTGGGCAAATTCATTGGAAAGATAGGGATTTGTTTTAAAAATATTTTGCTCTTTCATAGCCAAAGAAGGTAAAGTGAAGCTAATAGAGCAAAGGAAATATGTCTTCTGTACAGATCCCTGTTGAAATCAGTATCATCCTATACAGACCCACAGTTTGTCCTCAGACACTAGACAGCCAGGATCCTGGAGTCCAGGAATTACAGCATGATGGACCTTTTGTCTAAAAAGCTAAGCATTAATACTTGTAACAGCGTCCTTGACTGGGAGTGCTATATATCTACAACAGCAGGAGGCAGGACTCATTTCTATATTTAACTTGGGTAATCCTATTTTCTTAAAATAGGTTTGTTGAGTGAAGGAATTGACAGAAATTGGATTTATTATAGCAGAGATAATCTCTCTTGGTGAGAGAGACACTCTGACAAGAAGTCAGGGTGCAGGGACGGGATTTGGAATCAGCTGAGAAAAAAAAAACTAGCCCCAGCAAAACCTTTTGCTCAGGCTGCAGACTGAACTCAATGCCAGGCCAGCCATCTCAGTTGAAACCCTAAGTAAACTTGGTCCAGATTTATACTTGTATGAGCGTTAGAGGACAGGACAAGTGTTAACACAACTAGATGGACTGTGGTGATGACAAATGTGCAGATCTCACGGTGCCTCACGCTTACCTCTACTACTTGATAGTATCTAAAGGGCAGCAATACTTAAAGATTATGAGAATGTTTGTTGTTTTATCTAAGCAATGATGTGTCAAAGGCTTAGCCAGCCAAAGCATATATTTCAGCAAGGTATCTAACTCTTCTCTTCTCCAGAAATAACCACTTGATATTTATGAAGACAGATCACTTTGTTCCTATTGGTAAACTGTGGGTGTCTGCCAAAAGCATGAAATGTGTGCCAGAGTAACTTAACCAGACACTACGCTATGCACTTCAGAAAGCTCCCTGCTCCACTGGAGCAGAGAGTTCAAAGAGTTCACAGAGGCTAAGAGTGTGAGCAGAACAAAAGGACACATCTACATGAAAAATGGTACAAAATCCATGGATGCACAAATCTGTGCTCTTACAACTGCACTTAGAGAAAGTGTAGTTTCCATGAGTGGTCCGCACGGGCCTGAGAAATGACCAAAGCAAGCCAGACATTTGGTAAGCTATCCATCTCCAAAGCTAAATCTTGGTCAGGCTGTGTCCAGCCAACATACAGTAGTCTCTAGCGTTGCAACTAGAGTTGCAAGACACATTGCTAATAGTTTTTAAAATATCCTTAACTTTTGATCTGTTACTTAACATCTTTGATAGGCAAACCCTCTTTGTCTAGTAGACAACACATCTCTTTGCAGACAACTTTGATACAGTCACATTTTCCAAAGACATTTCTGGGAGGCAGTCTCCCAGCATGGAAAGTGTTGGATTAAGTTGGTGAACTGTAGCAGTTATAAGCAAAACGGTATCTTATATATGGCAAAAGCTGACTGTGGGTGTTGCTACTCTATCACATGTTTATAAAGAGTAATTAGGAAGAAGGAGGTCAAAACCAACTTCCTTCAAATGTGACCTTTTTTCATTATTGCAAGTCACATTTTGGTGTGCCTTTCTAGGAATGGTGACAATTTCTGCCCATCCTTAGGTGTTAATGCGATAGCAACTGATGCTTCAAAAGTTCACAGCTAGATAGAATTTAGAATTTAGATCTATAGAAAAATACATACTTTTTTCTTCTTATCAGTTGACTTCTTCCATCTTCCTGCACAAAATATTTTAACCCAGTTTCAGTCTCATTTTTTTATGGAATAATTTCATTGCTATTCTTGTATCTATGAGATGTTCCAAAAATAATTACAATGTCAGCTGCGTGGTCAGCAAAGATTGACAGAGATCTTATGTTCAAATGGGTGTAGGTGTACATAAATTTAATTATTTGACCAAATTCAGTAAGGATCACCCTACTTATCAATTCACCTGCCACATTTAAATCAACATCTAGAAGGACACTTCAAGGTGTGTAACTTAAGAATAGTCTCTTGATTTACAGTTTGAAAGTATTTCTTTATGATAATTCTTCTTGATCAAAATTACTTCAATTTTGAAGGAGATATCAAGAATATAACTTATACCAAGGGAAATCTGTGCAGTGTCTGGGATGGACATTTATTTATAATCATACTCCTAGAAGGCTATTTCCTAAATTTTTATTCTTAACTGAACTCCCCAGAACTGGGAAATGACCTAATTGTATAAGCTTTTGAGTACACAAAGGGGCTCCTTTGCTTACTTAACTTATATACTCCTGCATATAATTTAATCTTTTTTCTCTGTCTTAGTATAGGTTTTTATAACTCTGCTTTTCTAATATCAACAGCA
>NW_009647419.1:83386-95897 GCF_000708025.1 Charadrius vociferus
AGCAGGAATCCAGTAATGCAAATCCAGATCTTTACATCCTCATCAGTCTTACCAAAGTTCAGTGGGGTTTGGTGCTCAGAATGTATCTTCCAATAAAGCTTTAAACTCCCAGGATATCAAGTGTTGAAACTTCCTCACTGGGCCCAAACCTCACATACGTGAGATCAGAGGGACCTACTTGTGCCTTGGTGACAGCCTAATGGCTGGGACTTCAGGTCTCTGCCCTGGAACTGCAATTTGAACAGCTTTCTGCGGAGCAGCTGGGACTAAGCACCCACCAAGATTTTGTGTTTTTATCAGTGACAAATAGGAGTGAAAGAGAAGTTTCAGAGCAAACATGAATACTCCTTTAGCTATGGCCCTGCTCCACGTAGCAGAGATGGAACGAAGAGAAAAAACCTCCTGTGACCTGCTCTGTGGGCGCTGTGCTTCCCTTTCCTTCTGGAGGACACAATAGTTGTCCCTTGTATGGAGCTCAGGCCAGTGGACTGACTGCAAGACAGCAAATGTCTTCTGGAATGATAAATTGTAATACTGTGCAGCACACAAGCATACAAAACCGTCTTGAACAACCAGATTAGGGAATTACAGCCTTAGGTGGCACAGTAGGAGTGGCGGATATGATGGGCAATGGAGAGCGGCACACAATAATGCCTATCTGGAAAGAAAACCTGGAGTGCAAATACAAAACCATAAAGGATTGTAAAGCTGCCTGGTAATGACAAAACAGCACAAATGAACAGGTATCAGAGAGAAATATACAGTTAACAGACATGTTGTCTTGAAAAGAAGTGAAGAAAGATAAAAGTCTTAAGTTACCTCTGCAGAAATTCTTCCAGTCCCAGGAATAAAAGGAAAAATTTTGTGGGTACACTTTGGGCTGGGCAAAAACGATAGGTTTCTGTAATGTTAGCCCACTTTTCAACAGGAAAGGAATCTTTGCGATTAGGATGATTGCGAATAGGATTATTTGTGCTAATAGTTAGGAAGGAAATCACCTAGTATTCTATTTTGAGTGTGTAATTACGAAGGTATTTAATAATGCTAGAGGAGAATGCAAAGAAATAAACTCCATACCAGCACTGGGTACATGAACATTTTACAGTTCTGTGGTAAAGCATACAGAGATATTTTTGTTGACTGTTCATACATTAATTCGAGGAACCTGAGTAAAAATAGCAGTGACTGTAGCATTTTCACTGAAGAGAAGAAATTAGATATTAGCATTACTGAAACTCCCTGGGATGAATCACAAAAAGTTAAACTCATTGACCAGGGAGCAAGGAATGCATGAAAAAGGCAGAGCAAATGGCCAGCCTCTGTTAGGGATACCACTACCAGATCCAGAGTTACTGGTAAGTCCAAACACCAGGAGAGAGGATGCAAATGTATTACTGTGTAGCTGGTAAAGGCTGAAAGGAATCTGGTTAGGGTCTACTGCAAAGCATCGAGGTGAAGCAAAACAGAGAATAAGATTTGTTGCTTGTCAAATACTTGCATGTTGTGTATTTGCAAATTAATGATAGAGGTATCATGAGGCTAATAATAAAAATGCCTTTTGTTATTGACACTTAATGATAGTGACTTTCTAATACAAAATGACAAAATAACTATTTCTATGAGGAAAAAGAATTGATCTCTGGACTGAATCTAGTGGTTGTTATATGGTCTGACTATAGTCACTATTAGCAAGGAGAGTACCACTTAGAAATACATAGATATACTTCAAACTTAATCTAACCTCTCTATTTATCCACTTCATTAAAAAAAAAAAACCAATAACTAAAACTCCTTGTGAACTAATACAAAATACGTCTAAAAATTATGAGCAACTTAATTTATAAATGACTTACTCTTTTGTGGCCTGCATCCACTTGCATTTCTCTGGAGGCCTGAGCTGCTTTTCTTACTGATCACAAGTAGGCACACCTACATGAAAAAAATGACCAGCATGTCCAGGTAAATGCCGCACCCACCTGACTAACCAGGCAGCACAGGTGGGCTTAAAAAGGGACTACATGAGCCACAGTTTGCAGAGCCTGAAGAGAGGAAGAGTCTTTTTCTTTCTGCCCCCAATTTAGTTTTGGGGGAAGGGGAACGGTCCAAAAGAAGTGTAAAAAAACTTATGCAGGGATATTGTTTTCAAGTGCTTGTGGTTTCCCACTCTTTTGTCATGAAAGCCTGCTTTCCCTGATCTTTTTAGAATGATGTCAATTTGCAGAAAACCAAGTACAGGCACACCAAATGGGTCACCTGCAACCAAAGGGGTTTGGGGATCCAGCTGTGTCTGAAAGAGCAGCCTCCTAAATGTCTGTCAGATTCATGAGTGCACTTCAGAAAGGAAAAAAGCAATTATTTTTATATATATATACCAACAGAATAAAAGATTAACTTTTTGACTGGAAACAAATTTCCAAGAGGAGAAAATAAATAACTAAATGTAACTCAAGGTGGTATTTGAAACTGAAATGCCTCTTTAAATTGCTGGTACCTCAGCTACTAAGGGCAGCAGAGTGCGGGCTAAATGTAGCACCCTGTCTTTTACACCAGTATCTTCAGAATTAGCTTTGTGTGCCAGTGAGACAAGGCCTTCCCCCCCGCCACTGTGCATGGTAGCATCTCCTCTGCTCCTTGCCACTCTGTCTTTCTCACTTCTAAGAGAAACACAGCATTAAGGTTTATATGGAATTTGATTGTGATGGCTTCCTCTCATAATCTTATATTTTGTTTCCCATATTGTTTTTGGTTTTGAAGCTGGACTGCAAAATGGAAATGCAGCAAACTCGTTCATGTGAGCACGAATGACACTGCAAGCTAGAACCTGGGCAGAATCAAGGAAGACTACAAAGCCCTGGTGGTGCAAGCGAACAGTATTGGTGCCCAAGTTATCTTTTCTTCCATTTTACCAGTTAGACGAAAGGGTGCAGCCAGAAATAGACGTATAATGCAAAGCAACCACTGGCTTCATGGCTGGTGCCATCATGAGGGTTTTGGCCTTTATGACAAGAGGACATTCTTCGATATCTATAGCCTGTTAGGGAGGGATGGGGTCCACTGTCTAGAAGAGGCAGGGAATCGCTGGCAGTAGGCTGGCCAAGTCTGTGAGGCAGGCTTTCAACTGAAGGACTCAGGGCATGGGGTCCAAAGTGGTGATGTTCACACCACTGCAACCAACTGGAGAACAAGCCAGGCCAACCAGAGCAGTGACAAATGTTCCTTAGCTGCCTCCTAAGATGAGAACCTGAAGACCAACCACCTCAAGTGTATGTATACCAATGCATGCAGCCTGGGGAACAAACAGGAGGAACTGGAGCTCCGTGCCCAGTCAGAAAGTTATGATATCATAGGAATAACTGAAACATGGTGGGACAACTCACGTGGCTGGAGGACTGTGATGGATGGCAATAAGCTGTTTTGTAAAGACAGGAGAAGGAGTCACGGTCTATGGTAAAGAGAACCTTGAATGTATATAGTCAACTATGGCAATTGTGAAAGCTCTATCAAATGCCTCTGGGTCAAGATCAGAGGGGCCATCTCCAAAGGGGATATTACAGTAGGCATCTGATACTGACCTCCAAACCAAGACGATAAGACCAACAAAGCAATATGTGGGTCACTTAAGCCAACTTCAGATCAACAGAAATGGTTCTTCTGAAGTCAGAACCTGACTTCAACACCCAGACATTTGTTGGAAGAACAATACAGCAGCTCACGTCATCCATCAAGTTCCTGGAATGTGTAGAGGACTGCTTCCTCATACAAACGTTAGATGTGCCAACCAGGAAGGAGACTCTGCTGGACTTGCTACTCCCAAACCAAGAAAACTTGCTTTGTAATAACTCGGTTAGTGATAGCCTTGGCTGCAGTGATCACAATATTGTGGAGTCTGGGATCCCGCCAATCGCACTGAAGACACAGAATTTAGACGAAGTATGAAGACAAAGGGGTTAGATTTTAGAAGAGCAAACTTCAGCTCACTCAGAGCTCAGCTTGGAGCGATTCCATAGAAGTTTCCATGGAGGATAAAGGAGCTAAGTGCTGGGAGTTTTTCAAGAACGCTCTCCTGGAAGCACAAAACCAGTTCATCCCCTTTAAAGGTAAGGGAAGTAGGCAAAGCAAGAGACTCCCTTGGCTTAACTGCAAGCTGCTGTGTGTGCTCAAAATCAAAAGAGAAGCATAACAGAGATGGAAAAGCAGATAAATAACCATTGAGAACTACAAGGGCATTGCCGGATTGTGCAGAGACACAGAAAAGCAAAAGCTGAGATCAAACTGAACCAGTTCATCCCCTTTAAAGGTAAGGGAAGTAGGCAAAGCAAGAGACTCCCTTGGCTTAACTGCAAGCTGCTGTGTGTGCTCAAAATCAAAAGAGAAGCATAACAGAGATGGAAAAGCAGATAAATAACCATTGAGAACTACAAGGGCATTGCCGGATTGTGCAGAGACACAGAAAAGCAAAAGCTGAGATCAAACTGAAATTGGCCAGAGATGTCAAAAACCGCAAGAAAGAGTTCTTCACGTACAAAAACAACAAGCAGAAACAGAAGGAAAATGTTGGCCTGCTGTTAAATAGGAGAGGTGAATTAGCCACCAACAATGCTGAAAAGGCAGAAGTTCTCAATACTTCCTTCACCTCTGTCTTTACTAGCACTGTTGGGCCCCAGGCCTTGGGAACAAAACTCCAGGTTGATGCAAACACAGACCCACTGTTGGTGAAGGAAGAGTTGGTATGAGAACTATTACAGGAGCTTGACCCCTACAAATGGATGGGACCCAACAATATCCACCCAAGGGTGTAAAGAGAGCTGGCTGATGTCATTGCAAGGCTGCTCTCCATAATCTTTAGAAGTCATGGAGATCAGGGGATGTCCCAGAAAACTGGAAGAAGGCTAAAGTCACCCCCATCTACAAGAAGGGCTTAAAGGAGGATCCAGGAAATTATAAGTCCATCAGTCTTACTTCAGTCCCTGGGAATGTTATGGCACAAATCCTCCTGGGGGCTATCACAAGTCAAATGAAGCCTGTGACTGGGAAAAGCCAGCATGGATTCACCAAGGGCAAATTATGCTTGACAAACCTGATTGCCTTCTACAACAAAGTAATCTCCTTGGTTGATGTGGGGTGAGCAGTGGACATCGTCTACCTGGACTTCTCCAAGGCTTTTAATACGTTCCCCACAGCCTCCTCCTAGAGAAACTGATGCGTTACAGTCTAAACAAGTGGTCTGTGCGGTGGGTGGGGAACTGGCTGACAGGCTGCACCCAGAGGATGGTGGTAAATAGCTTCTTTTCAAACTGACAACCTGTCACAAGTGGGCTCCTCCAGAGATCGATAGTGGGCCCACCACTGTTTAATAGCTTCATAAGTGGTCTGGATGATGGGATCAAGTGTACCCTGATGAAGTTTGCTGATGATACCACACTGAATGGAGAAGTGGACGCTTCAGAAGGGACAGCCACCCTGCAGGAAGACCTGGATAGGCTGGAAGAGTGGGCTAACAAGAACCTTATGACGTTCAACAAGGACAAGTGTAAGGTCTTGCTCCTGGGAAAACATAATCCAGGAGTATAGAACAGACTGGGATCTACCTGGCTTGGGAGCAGCTCTGTGGAAAGGGACCCAGGGATCCTGGTGGACAACAAGCTCAGCATGAGTGAATCGTGTGCAGCGGTAGCAAAGAAAGCCAACAGGATGCTGGGTTGCATCAACAAGGGCATCACCAGCAAAGATAAAGAAGTCATTATCCCACTCTATTCAGCACTTGTCAGGCTGGAATACTGTGTTCAGTTTTGCTCCCCACTATGCAAAAAAGATGTGGACAAGCAGGAGAGAAGGTCCAGAGAAGGGCCACCAAGATGATCAAAGGACTGGGAAGCCTACCATCTGTACCAAGACATATTTCTCATATGTCTTGAGGAAAGACAACTTAGGGGAGACCTTATCACTATGTTCCAGTATTTACAGGATGGCTACAAAGAAGACAGAGACTCCCTTTTTACAAGGAGTCACACAGAAAAGACAAGGGGTAATGGGTACAAGTTAGTCCTGGGGAGATTCTGACTGGACCTAAGAGGAAAATTTTTCACAATGAGAACTATCAGCCATTGGAATAATTTCCCCAGGGAAGTGGCAGATTCCCCAACATTGGACACTTTGAAGATTCAACTGGACAGGGTGTTCGGCGGTCTTGTCTAGATCGTGCTTTTGCCAAGAAAAGTTGGACTAGATCTTTGGGGTCCCTTCTAACTTGGTATTTTATGATTCTATGATTCAAACAGGCTTCTCCTCACCACCTGAGGGTTTCATCTGGCATTCTCACTGTACTCCTTAACCAGCACAGCCCCTCTAGCAGGAAAGGCTGTATTACAAACTACGTTTCAAAGCAAAATACTTCGTAAGTCATTTATCACAAGAAGTATTCCTGTACATACATCTTATGCCACTCATCATTTTTAGCTCATGGCCAGCTTTTCACTGAGACTGCATACACAGATGGCAGACTTGGCATTCAGTGCTTTTCTCACTTTCTTCCTCCTTTTCTCTGCCTTCCCACCCCATCAGTTTTGGAGGCCCTACCATCACAGGCCCTACCTTAAGAAAGTGAAGAAGCTATGAGCTTACCTAAACCAGATGTGATAAATTCAGATTTTTATAGGATGATTGCCTTAGCACCACAGAGCATTTGGATTTGATTAAATTCACACCATGCTGCAGTAATGAAGTGCATACTGAGAGATGAAGAGCTGGCTAACTAAGGATAGCAGACAAAAATGCAAGGGTAAGATTGGGAATTCCTCCCGTCCCTTTTCTCCCCTCAGCAGCAGTCTGCCTTTAGCCCTTCATGAAAGCCTCAGGGAACACACCATCTTGTGCTTGCCACAAAGAGAGAGGCTGCTGCCTAGTGGTGACAGAGAAAGGCGAATAGTATACTGCTGTCACAATTTCAGGACAGGCTGCTTTGCTCATGGGCAAAGGCAGGAAGCAGGAAAGGTCTCCTAGCTCCATCCACCTCCTTCTTGCATCCTCTCAGGAAGCAAATCTTAGTATTAGACTATGCTAGGTGAGGGTTGGCTCTTTGGCCAGCAGTTGGTACTCAGATGACCATCTCCCTTCTCTTTCAGCAGTGGGCTAGATGGGAGTACATCTGCCAGGCCTGGCTCACAGGGCTCCACTGGGCAAACAGGGAGGTCCTACAAATTCCTGTCAATGAGGAGCCATCAGCATTAACCCAGGGAGTTTCCGAAGAGGATTAGAGTGGTCCTTACAACACTCCAGCATATTGCTCAACAACCTGACAATAAATAAAAAATTATCACTGATAAAGCTGGCACATGGCACAAATTCTAGACAAGTGGTGAACATCAGCATGGGTAGAACAGCATTACTGAGCACTAAGCCCATCCAGAAAAGTTACTTTAAAATCAAAGAAATGCAGCCATACAAACACAAACCACTCCTAAGGAGTGGTAGATTGTAACCTTGGTTACAATTGTGGTTACACCAACTCCAGGATGTTCTAAGTAGCCTGGAAACATGGGGCTTCCTAGTATGACACCAAAACGAAAAGCACTCCAGCACTCCTCCGATCTGTAAGCATAGGAGTAGCATATGGAAATAGGAAGGTGATGTTGTCTCTAGATATGCTACTACAACTCTGGTATTGTACTCTACATCCAACACTGATGTCTTCATTTTAAAATGGATGTAGGAAAAGAGAGGAAAAAAGCCACAGAAATTATCTGAGGCCTGAGGGAAAAAAAATGTCTTGCATTGAGGGCTCTCAGCTGTGGTTCAGTGACATGATAAATCTAGTTTAGGACACCTCAGATCCAATAAAAAATGTTGCAGCTACTTGACACTGTGTGTAAAAGCAGGACAAATTAATTTTGCTGGTTTAAACCTGTTCCTAAATTTACGAAAAGGTAATTTTATCCTGACCAACTTCATGCAGGATGAAGTATCATGTGTCTGCACCCCTCTAACTCTATGTCAGATCAGGTAATGTCTGTTTCTCTGTAGCTGGCATAAATCCACCATAAAAACATAAATCCAACATAAGCACCATATCATGTGCAGTAGCTAATTCATCAGAAATATGATCATGTGCTCCTATATTATCTGGATTGCGCTGGTGCAGATGAAGGACCTGACAGCTCTGTACAAGCAAATTGAAAGATGATCTGATTACTGTATAAGTGATATCATGGTACGAAAATACTAAAGGATACTAAGGACTACTTTAAATTAGCACAGAGTGAGAAATAGCAAGCACCACTGGGAAGAAATCAAAGCTAGTTAAATTCAAGTAAGACATTTTAAACACATAGTTTAAGTGATAGTGAAAGAGATCAGAAGACTACACTGCCAAAGAAAACAGTGGATTCTCCATAGAAAATGATGGATCCTCCATCTTCTGCGGTCTTCAGATCAAGGCTTGAAGTTACTCCGAAATATATGCTTCAGTTAAACACAAGCTACTGGGGCAGCACAGCTGGTCATAACACATAGGAAGTCAGAATAACTAGCATAGCAGTGCTTTAAAAATGTATGTTTCTCTATTATGGACTATATTGTCCTTCCAAGCATACCTCTAATCAAAACTTCCCTTCCACATGCATGTTTGGTGTAATAGATGAGACAAAATTAGGAATGATAAAAGCTTCCCTGCGGAGAGAAAGAAGTCACTAAATTATGTAACAATATACAAAGAAACTTTTATCTGTTTCATACAAACATAAAGGAATGCTCAAATACAGATGTCAGATGATCAGTAGCAAAAGTAGGAGTAGATTAACAAAATACATTTATAATTAAAAGTGGAACAGCTTTATTCACTTCAAAATTTTAAAGTCGGAAAAACTGCAGTAGGCTATGTTCATTAAGCAACTGTAATTTTATTATTGGTCAATTGCAGGTTTTATTCATTATCCTTGCAGTCAAATTGAATCACGAAAGTATTTAAAACTCTTGTTAGATTATTTCTAGTAAAGATAATAAATCGAAAAAAAATACCAAGATAAAGTCTGGCTGTTATATCAAAGTACTGAACCTCTTTTCAAATACTATACGCCAATGAAATGACCTAACCCAGTGTGACCAGCACCCCCTGCTCCTAACCCCTGGTAATATGGTTAGCATAACCAATGCAATTTATAAGGCAAACAGCCATAATATGTAAGTTTGCTGATCACGTTATCTCCCCCCATTCTTCCTACCCCTTTTTGAATATTGCAATAAGATGGTTTGCCCACCAGTGTTGTTGCCAGGACGTGGTGCTACCTGTTTCGGAACAGGGAAGCGTAACAGCACATGAGCCCATAAAATCCAGCAGCTGCAAGTGGACTTGGATGGGACGTGCTGCTGGACGGCACACCCCATGATCCCCTGGTGGTGAGGGACACCTCCACTGTCGTCGTCTTCTTCCTCTGAGGACTAAGTAACTCATTTTCTTTTAGGTAAAATCTGAGTGTATATTACAATTATTGTATCACATGCTGATTATTAAGAATTTCACCCAATCTGCAGATGGTCCAGGTGACTAAAAAGTCTAGGCAAATAAAAATTCTAGATAATATGAAAGCTATGTGAATTATTAGAAATTCTGTTTAACTATAAGCTATGCTAACTGCTAAAAATTTTGTGTAACAATAAGCTATGCTAACTGCTAGAAACTGTACATAGCAATAAGCTATGCTGATTGTTAAAATTTTTATGCAATAATAAAGCTCTAACTATAACCACAACCCTGTGGCCACTGGTCATTCTACCAAAGATCCCTCAAAGAACCTGCCTGTCCCCATAGCCTCAGGTGACATCCGGAAAAACTCCTAATTTGCAATTTTTGTTGCTCTTTTACATAAAAATAGAGCATTAATATTTCATACAACATTTCAAATATTAATTATTTGGTAGAATCTCAGAATGGCTTGCATGAGAAGAGGCTGAACACTGTAAGAATAACATTGGAGTAACATGCAGTATTAGAAACAAAACTGTTTGTTGTACAGACTTGGTTAAAATGAGGGCTTTTATTTTCACAAGGGAAAAAGTATACTCCAGCTGCAGATGAGAAGACACTCAAATTATTTGAGAAAGAAAAGGTATGAAAACATAATGCTTCTGCCTAAGTTCAGCAGAAATGTTGAAAAAGAAGCCACTGACTCAAAAGATGTATGCCTACCGGTAGGGTAACATTTCTTTCAGTTGTCTAGTGGTGCTTGTTGATTTCTGTGTTTCTGAAATGATTAGAAATTCTTGAAAATAGCAGAACGCATTAAATTAAATCTAGTATAACTACATATAATTAATGCATTTAGCTTTCTGGGAGCCAAATGTGTTAGAGGTAGTATCCTCTTATCTGACTTAGTGCAGCAAAGAAAAGACAATGTTAGTGATAACAAATATATCTCTAACATAGTGTTTTAGCACTTTAAACCATTCTCTGTTTTAAATTTATCTACAACACCCCAGAGTTTCTATCCTTAAATTACCTGTAGAGATACTGCAGCTGAATTTTCAACATATTTATTTTGGTTGAATTGCAAATAGTAATTTCTGATCAATTACTACATGAATGTTTTGTATTTCTAGTAAGCAAAATAAAAAAATAGAAATAGGAATTGGGGTAAAAAATGGCAAACCAAGTCAGCAAAAGTTTTGCATCAGAAGCTACATAGTTTTTTACTATGTAATGCCATAACACTGTCACATGCACTTGCCATTTGCAAAAAGCCATTTTTTTTCCATGAACAGAGAACCAAAAGTCAAATTCCTCATGAAAGAACTCCACAGAAAATGGAAATGGAGCAGAAGATAAAACATACTCAGCTCAATATGTCAGAACATACATTCTGGTGACATACTCCAGAACCAAGTCCCACTGACTGCAGAACCAGGTGACAATTGTAGAGCTATATCACTTCAAAGTTATCACCAACAGTGGGTCAAAACTCTACTTTTTCTTTGAGCTCCTGATTAGTAAATACAGAATTAATTAGTTACAGCATTCATTGACATCTATTACGACAAAGTTTCTAAAAACAAACAAAAAGACAAGAAAGAAAAAGATAAATGCGTACGTTGGTAGTGAGGTGGGAATGACGAATTGAGTGTAAAGAACCAACTTTTGTGTTGTGGCAGAGAAAGCCTGCAGTGGCTTTGTTTTTTCCTGTGCTACCTGCACAGCAGTGCGGCTGGTTCAGTCCTTGCTCCCTCACTGCCGTAGCGGCTTTGCATTCGGGCCATCCTCACGCGTGGTCGCCGGCGCTGCTCCCGGCGCCGCCTGTGCTGCGCTTCTCCTGCCCGCAATAAGCACTTGGCATGTTCCTTTACGCGTATTTGGATTAGTTGCAGCCAACACTTTGCTCCAGCTTAGCGAAACCTCGTCTTTTTTTTTTTTTTTCTTTTTTTTCCCCCTTTTTACCTGTTAAACTGGCTTTATCTTAACCCACAAATTTTCTCACTTTTGCCCTTCTGATTTTCTCCCCGATCCCGGTGGCGGGAGCGAGCGGCTGCATGGTGCTTACCTGCCTGCCGGGGTTAACCCACAACACGGCCCTTTCTCTCTTCCCAGAGCTGCAAGCCTTTGCTCACCATGGACGCCCGCTGCCGAGATACCAGGTCGCTCTGTGCTTTGGGGAGGAATTTCCAGATCCGCAGAGGCAGAGGAAACTAATTACAGCCCATGTAAGTAGGACTTCTGCCTTACTTAAAAGAAACATGTGCCTTGGAGGATATGAATCTGCCAGTCAGGCTTTTCTACCTCATGTAGTTTGTGAGGGAGGTAATAAATTCTTGAAAATTCAGCACCATCTAGACTGGGGGTTGAATCCCCAGATCTGCCAAGGACTGACTGGTGGCCATCAGTAGGGCAGAGCACCTGATTTTCCTCTCTGTACAGCATCAGTGATCTCTTTTGCAAATCTCTTCAAAACCTAAAGCTGAAAGGTACCCTGGAAGAGCTGGGCTGTGTTGTTTTTGCTGGCCTGGTTGTGCAGCTCCTTGGGTGGCCAGGCTGGTGCAGGATGTGGTACTTTCACAGCCGCTCCACCTGAAGGTGCTCCAGAATCCCAGCCTGCGTCTCAGGGACCTCAGCCCTTAATGGGATTCAGGGGCTGCCTGTGCAGCTTCGGGGTTAAGGTAGCTGGCAAGCTCATGGGCTGACTGACCACAGTTCACACACACTCAAAGCTAGTGTTTCGGGATGCTATCTGAGAGAGGGTGATGACGGAGACTGAGACCAGGTACTTTCTAAATTGGCTGTATTGGCCCATAAAACCACAAGAGAGGTGATAATGCACACGTTAGCGGCAGGGCTTAGCTTATTGCATCCCTGGGAAGAAAACTGGTCTCTCTTAATTTTTTGAAAGCCCCTTCGGTAGTAGCATGGGTCCCAAGTCAGACTTTTGTCATAAGCCGTGGCCTTCCCCCAGCTGCTCAGCTTTCATACTGCCACACTGCTGCTTAGCAAGTCTTTGGGATGGAAGGTGGGAAGCTCACAAATTTGTCCCAA
>NW_009647419.1:95972-98604 GCF_000708025.1 Charadrius vociferus
GCTCGTCGCGGCCCGGCGGTCCCACCCTGGGTCACTGCGTGACTGCTGGATCAGCAAGCACGAAGCCGTTTGCAGGCCTTGAAACGATGGGCTCAGCCTGCAAGTGTCACCGTAATGCCACCATAAATGCCGCGCCGTGGCTCGCTGGGTGATCCGTGATGTACGGGCTGAGCAGCCTTCTGGTAGCAGGGGGCGCCACCGCCCTGTTTGCATGCGGGTGGAGAGGGAAGGCCAGATGAAAATTAACAAATGTAGATGCCCGTGGTTGGACAAGGGAATCCCAGTCCAAAACCTACTGGTCTGACAACTCCAGCTTATATTTGACATCACCGGGCCATGCTTGAACTTTCTAAGTGCCCCGAGTTTTAGTGAAGATGGTCCTAATGTAAGTTCTGGCTGTGGGGTACACTCAGAAAGCCTTCAGTCTCAACCACATGAAGCAGTTTTGACAACAATTTGCCTAAAAGTACAGTCCAGGAATTAGGCTTTTCTTTGCCTGTTTCCTCAGGCATCTTCATTTGGTAGGGATTGTCAGGGCATTACATTACTGCAGGAGGGCTAATAGAAGTTAAACTCTATTGTTACTGGCCATTACAGCATATCACCTCAAGGCCATGAATTACAGTTGCATCCATCTCATTTTGCAGCTTCACTGAGAAAGCAGTTGGATCCAGCTCCACAAAGGATTGGATGCCACACAAAATACTCTTGCGGAGCAGAGGTGGTAGTTGCTTTTTATTCAAGGTCTGAGTGGTGAATGTGCTAATGTAGGATGTGGGAGACTTGGGTTCAGTTTTATAGAATCACAGAATAGTTTGGGTGGGAAGGGCCCTTTAAAGGCCATCTAGTCCAATCCCCCTGCCATAGGCAGGGACATCTTCAACTAGATCAGGTTGCTCAGAGCCCCGTATAACCTGACTGTGAATGTTTCCAGGGATGAAGCATCTACCAGAATTGGGTTTGGACTCTTCCACTACACAGAGTGACCAGCGACTTGCAGCCCCCTCTTCCACAGCTCAGCTCTGGTACTTCAGCAACACTTGGGTTTAAATTGTCCCAACTTGCTCACTTTGCTCCCAGGCAAGTCCAGCTCCCAAGATGGGGCCTGCTGCGTTCTTTGGGAAAGGATCCTTGCCTGTGGCAGCTCCAAGATGCTTCCTCTGTTTAAGGGGGTTCTCTTTCTGCAGAGGCTGACCAAACCACCAGGCTACAGACTATCCTGTAGTCCAGTATGCACTTATACTGTTATGTTGGCTATTCTATGCAGCAGTTACTTAAAACAGAGGAGCAGAGCTCTTTCAACCATGGACAATTTCTCTGTTATCTTTGTAGAGTGTTGTATTCGCTAAGGTCATGTTTGTTGCAGTAAGTAAAATAGGTCAAGGCTTTTCTGGCCTTAGAGATGTGTGGCATATTACGGCTGTCAGCCACATGCCAGAGCACTCTTCCCCCACAGAAGATGCCTGTCTGCCTCTAAGCTGCCTTCTGGAGACAGCCTCTGGCACATGCTGTCTCCCCACAGTGTATAAAAGAGGGCTAGCTGGGCCGGACCAGAACTGCGCCAGGTATGCTGGCCGTAAAACAGTGTAGATGATAGCAGGCTAGTGGCATCGGCACCTATGTTCAAGCAACAGTTCCTGGCTGTGACCCATCAGTGGAGGAAGGTGCCTGTAGGAAAGATTTTAGAAATTTAAGGCTGTATCCAAATTAGGAAGAAGTGCAGTCCAAAAGAAATGGCTCTGTAGCAAAACAGCTGGATATGAGGACCCAGCATCCATCATATGCAAGTTTCATGGGGAATTACTTCAAACTAACTCTAGTGTGATCCCATGAATTGAACACACATTAGCAATGGAAGCACATGAGGGGCATTCATGGAGTGCATCTTCTGGCTTACTTTCATCCGAAGGAGAACCAGTGATGGACTCAGACTCTTTCATGAAGCAAACCAAAGCTCAGCGGTTAGCTGGGGATGATTGTGGGAATCACTTCAAAAGCATGCTTTGGATTCAAACTGAAACTCTAAAGGAGGCACAGCATAAGAACTAGATGGGGCTGTGATCTCAAACACAGCACTGGTAGCTTCCAGTAGTCCCCTGCTCATCATCCTGGTCAGTTGGATTCAAACTGAAGGGGCTTAATTCCACTCATTTACAGAGGAAGACCAATGGGGTGGGAATTCTTTTAATGTTTAAATAGTGAGCTAGTCACATAGAAACCATTTCTAGTTCGTGGAGAGAAAGAGGCACTTTTAAGGTGAGATTCGTCTCATCCAAAGAGGTAATAAAACAGATAAATGAATCATAATGTAGAAAATCCTGTTTCTCTCTGTTGGCTGTAAAAGATGTCTAGACAAATGTGTCAGGAGAACTGAATCCCACTCTTGCTATATAAGTTAGAGCTGTGAAGTAATACTTGTGAACAGACACTCCTCTAAGTTTAGTGCCACGGCATTTATGTTCATTGTTGGAATCAAACACTGCATGATTATTCATCACATTCAACCGTTGCACAAATCTTCCCCTGAGAATTCCTTCTGCTTGCCTAAGTACCACATCAGGGATTGCGATGAGAAAGGTGAAAGCAGTGCTGCAGAAGCATTCGTTCAGTGAGTTTTGAGAAGGCAGTAGGG